>NC_080073.1:2225200-2525200 GCF_949987535.1 Balaenoptera acutorostrata
CGTCTTTTTCTTTCAACTGTTTGATATGTCCAGTTGTGGCTCTCTTTATATTTATCCTACTTGGGACTCACTGAGTTTCCTACATTGGTAGATTAATGTTTTGGGTCATTAGCTCTTCAAAAAATTTGTTCTCTTCCTCCTCCCTTCCCCCCCTTCCCCAGACTCCTATTATGTGTATGTTGGTTCACTAGATAATGTCCTGCAGGTCTTGAAGATCTGTTAGTTTTTTAAAAATATTTTTTGTTTTTGTTTTTCAGATTGGATAATCTCTGGTTTTTGTTGTCCCCATTTTCAAATTCGTATTCTTTGTCAGCTCAAATCAGCCACTGAGTCCCTCTAGTGAATTTTCAGTTTCAGTTCCTGTATGTTCTAACTCCAGAATTTTCAGTTAGCTCTTTTTAAAAATGATTCCTCTTTGTTAATATTGTCTATTTCTTTATTCAGTGTTGTATACTTTCCTTGAACTTTCAGAATAATTTTTAAGTTTTTTTTTTCATAATAGCTGCTTTGAAATCTTTGTCTACTAAGTCAACCTGCTGGACCCACTCTATTGACTGCTTTGCTTTCCTGAATAAGGTTTACACATTCCTATTTCTTTGCATGCCTTCTAGTTTTTCATCAAAAGCTGGACATCTAAAATACATGGCAACACCTTTGGATTGTGACTTTCTCCGCCTGGGGGAGAGAGGTTGTTGTCTGCTGAGTAACTTGCCTGCACTTCATCTGTGGAATATGTCTCCTCAGGGGGTGTGGCCATCGCTATCTCTGCCGTTTTTTTCATTGTTTTTATTTTTAAGCCTGGTTTCCCTTGGGTCAACTCTGTGTCTGCGTCACTTAGTGATGAGCCAACCACTGGTCAGAAGTTGTGCTGAAGCACCTGGAGCCAGGAAGGTGCCGGCCTTTCCCAGGGGATCTGGGGGTGTGTCCAGACTGCGCCAGCTCTGGCTTCCCACTGGGCCCTCTCACGTCTCCTCTGCACGCGCAGGCAGCCCGTCAGCGAGGGATGTGTGTAGAGCTTACCATGGTCCTCTGAGGCCATCCGTTTCCTGTATCTTCCTGTTCAGTTCTGATGAACCTGCTGGTCTGTCGCTTGAGCCATGTAGGGTCACGACCTCAGCCCCACAGAGCATCTGGCCTTCCCTGTTTGCTGCTGAGATGGCTCTTGTCCCTTACAGCGACCACACCTCTGGGGTTCTACAAGCTCCAGTCTGACTCAGGTGAGCCTGTAATAGAGTGAGCAGTGCAGCCGCTGATTTTCACAGCTTGCCCACGGTAGAAGGACCACTGCTCTGACCGTACTGAGATGTCAGGAATGACGCTGACGTCTACTCTCCTTGCCTGAGGTTCAGTAGTTTTATGAGTGAACGCTTCTCACCTTGTTGTATGCCTTTGGACCTTTCCCAGTGGTAGCTTTTGACAGTTTTGTCCAGTTTGATCCTTGCTCTTTGAGGAAAGGACCAAGCTCCCAGCTTCACCATGTTAAAAGTCCTACCATCCTCCTGCCCAACTACAAGCTTTACTTATTTTTGTGTTTCCTACTATATTTGGAGTCTGTGTCTACTTTACCCTTTGTTTTGCTGTTTTTTTGACAGTAAGCTTTCAGAGTGCTTGCAGATCCAAGGTCTTCACTCTGTCTTTGCACTTGAAAAGTGGCTGGGCTGTTTTCAGGATTATAGAATCAAATCCTCCTCCCCCCGTCCCCCAAATCCATTGCTTTTTAGAATCAAGTGTTGCAGATAAGTCTGATGCCTATCTGATTACGTTTCCTTTTTAGCTAAACTATGATTTCCTCTACTCTTTTAAAACTTTTTCTTAATCCTTGGTTCTAGGTGTGCAGGTGGGGGATTTTTTTTGTTTTTCACCAGAACTTAAAGGGCCTTCCACCATGATTTTTTTCCCTCTTAATTTGTACTTGTTGGTCTTTTGCACTGAGTTCAGCTATCTTCCACTTCAACCACTGTTAGTCACAATTGTTAACAATTTATCATTTTAAATTGCACCAGTCATATTTTATTTTCTAGAAATTCTCATGATTTCCTGTGCTATTTTCACAAATGATGTAATTTTGTTATTATTAAAATATACATGTAAGAGTGTGTGTGTGTGTACTGTCAAAAATAACAAAAGCAATATCTTTTTTTTTTTAAACATCCGTAGTGGAGTATGATTGCTTTACAATGCTGTGTTAGTTTCTGCTGTATAACAAAGTGAATCAGCTATATGTATACATATACCTCCATATCCCCTCCCTCTTGAGCCTCCCTCCCGCCCTCCCTATCCCACCCCTCTAGGTGGTCACAGAAGCACCGAGCTGATCTCCCTGTGCTATGTGGCTGCTTCCCACTAGCTATCTGTTTTACGTTTGGTGGTGTATATATGTCCATGCTACTCTCTCACTTCGTCCCAGCTTCCCCTTCCCCCTCCCCATGTCCTCAACTCCATTCTCTATGTCTGCATCTTTATTCTTGTCCTTCCCCTAGGTTCATCAGAACCATTTTTTTTTTTTTTAGATTTCATATATATGTGTTAGCATACAGTATTTGTTTTTCTCTTTCTGACTTGCTTCACTCCATATGACAGACTCTAGGTCCATCCACCTCACTATAAATAACTCAAATTTCTTTTTATGGCTGAGTAATATTCCATTGTATATATGTGCCACATCTTCTTTATCCATTCATCCGATGATGGACACTTAGGTTGCTTCCATGTCCTGGCTATTGTAAATAGTGCTGCAATGAACATTGTGGTACATGACTCTTTTTGCGTTATGGTTTTCTCTGGGTATATGCCCAGTAGTGGGATTGCTGGGTCGTATGGTAGCTCTGTTTTTAGTTTTTTAAGGAACCTCTATACTGTTCTCCATAGTGTCTGTATCAATTTACATTCCCACCAACAGTGCAAGAGGGTTCCCTTTTCTCCACACCCTCTCCAGCATTTATTGTTTGTAGATTTTTTGATGATGGCCATTCTGACTGGTGTGAGGTGATACCTCATTGTAGTCTTGATTTGCATTTCTCTAATGATTAGTGATGTTGAGCATCTTTTCATGTGTTTGTTGGCAATATGTATATCTTCTTTGGAGAAATGTCTATTTAGGTCTTCTGCCCTTTTTTGGATTGGGTTGTTTTTTTTGATATTGAGCTCCATGAGCTGCTTGTATATTTTTGAGATTAATCCTTTGTCAGTTGCTTTGTTTGCAAATATTTTCTCCCATTCAGGGGGTTGTGTTTTCGTCTTGCTTATGGTTTCCTTTGCTCTGCGAAAGGTAACAAAGGCAATGTCTTATACCCACTATCCAACTTAAGAAATCAAACATTATCAGTATTTCCATAGTTTTCCATGTGTCCTTTCCCATCTCTTACCCCTTACCCATAAATAACCACTATCTCAACTTTTATCTTTCGCTTGCTTTTCTCTATAATTTTACTGCATATGTATATAATCTATAATTTTAATTTTTGCTTAGTATTAATGATATTCAACCATGTTTGTGTATATAGCTATACGAATATACCATTATTTATTAATAAGCATTTGTATTTTCTTTTGTTTTGTTATTTTAAACAGTGTGATTGTAAACATATGTTAACATGTCTTCTCCTTAAAAATAGGCAAGATTTTATTTCATAAGATACATACCTAGGATTACAAGCACTGATTGTACTTCCACATGTCTGGAAAATACTTTAAATTTGACTATAAATTATCACTAATATGATGTATAATACCTCATGGAAGTTTTAATTTGCATTTCACTGTTTACTAGTGAGGTGGAATATCTTTTTATAGACTTGATAATTTCTTCTTTCAGGAAAAAGTTTTCCCCTTGAATTTCAGGTTTGGTTTTGTTTTAATGTTCTTAATGCTATTGCAGTGGTATTTATATACGTGGTAAGTTTCTTCTGGTGTCTAAGTTGTCTTTTTACTTTCTTAATGGTGCCTTTTAATCGACAAAAGTTATTTTAAATTTTGTAAATTATCCATTTGTTCCCTTATGACTGAATCTTTTTACCTTAAGAAATCTTTTCCTAACCCAGGGTTATAAAATTATTCCAAGGATTCCTCTACAAGATTTAAAGTTTTGTTCATTTCATTTAAAGTTTTAATCCATATGGAATTTATTTTTTGTATGGGAATAGGAATCTAATTTCATTTCCTTCATAAGACCTATGGTAGCAGCACTCTGTGAGAAGTTTGTCCCTTCCCCAGTGATCTATATGCCAGGTCTGTCAGAGCAAGTTGAGTTGCTGTTTCTTGGGTGATTGGGATCTTTATTGAAATTGCATTTACGAGTGAATTCTTCTCTTCAAAGAAAATGTTCTTTGTTGCTTTTTAAAATTTCTATGTTGTACCTTTATTTTCTATTGCACTGATTTCTGCTCTTATTCATTTCTTTAAAAAAAATTTATTTGCTATTTTTTATCCTTTTAAGCTTTAATTTTTATTTTTTATTGAAGTATAGCTGACTTACAGTAGTTCCTGGTGTTATTAATTATGTACATATACTTTTCATATTCTTCTCCCTCACAGGTAATCATCACAAGATATTGAATATATTTCCCTGTGTTATAGAGTAGGACCTTGTTTATTTTATATACAGTAGGGTGTATCTGCTAATCCCAAACTCCTACCTTATCCCTCGCCACCCTTACTGCTCTGGTAACCATAAATTTGTTTTCTATGTCTGACTCTGCTTCTGTTTGGTAAATAAGCCCCTTTCTCTCATGCTGTTTTTTTTGTTCTTATAATTTTTATTGGAGTATAGTTGATTTACAGTGTTGCTAGTTTCTGCTGTACAGCTAATGGAATCAGTTATACATATAACCATTCTTTCTTAGATTCTTTTCCCATATATATTTTTTATTTATTTATTTATTTATTTACTTATGGCTGTGTTGGGTCTTCGTTTCTGTGCGAGGGCTCTCTCTAGTTGCAGCAAGCGGGGGCCACTCTTCATCGCGGTGCGCGGGCCTCTCGCTATCGCGGCCTCTCTTGTTGCGGAGCACAGGCTCCAGACGCGCAGGCTCAGTAATTGTGGCTCACGGGCCTAGTTGCTCTGTGGCATGTGGGATCTTCCCAG
The DNA here is from genome assembly GCF_949987535.1 of Balaenoptera acutorostrata. Lineage (NCBI taxonomy): Eukaryota > Metazoa > Chordata > Mammalia > Artiodactyla > Balaenopteridae > Balaenoptera > Balaenoptera acutorostrata. The sequence goes on from NC_080073.1 coordinate 2,230,284, forward strand.
ACCAGGGCTCGAACCCGTGTGCCCTGCACTAGCAGGCAGATTCTCAACCACTGCGCCACCAGGGAAGCCTCCCATATATATTACTACAGATTATTGAGTATAGTTCCCTGTATTACACTTATAACATGTTTTAGATTCCACATGTAAGTGATATCATATGATATTGGTCTATCTCTGTCTGAGTTGCTTCACTTAGTATGATAATCTCTAGGTGGATCCATGTTGCTGCAAATGGCATTATTTCATTCTTCCTTACGGCTGACTGATATTCCATTGTATTTATTTACTTACTTTAAAAACGTATTTGTTTTTTTTGGCTGCGTTGGGTCTTCGTTGCTGCGCGCGGTCTTTCTCTAGTTGTGGTGAGCCGGGGCTGCTCTTTGTTGTGGAGTGCGGGCTTCTCATTGCAGTGGCTTCTCTTGTGGCGGAGCATGGGCTCTAGGCACACAGGCTTCAGTAGTTGCAGCACGCAGGCTCTGCAGTTGTGGCTCGCGGGCTCTAGAGCACAGGCTCAGTAGTTGTGGCGCACGGGCTTAGTTGCTGCACGGCACGTGAGATCTTCCCAGACCAGGGCTCAAACCCGTGTCCCCTGCATTGGCAGGTGGAGTCTTAACCACTGCGCCACCAGGGAAGCCCCAGAAGTAGAATTTTTGTGTCATTTAGTAAGTTTATGTTTAACATTTCAAGAAACTGTCAAGCAGTTTTTCGCTGTTGTTTCAGCACTTTATGTCACCAAAAGCAATGCACGAGGGTTCCAGTTTCTCCACATCCTCACAAACACTTGTTGCTGTCAGTGTTTTTGATTATAGCCATTCCAGTGTGTGTGTAGTGGTACCTTATTGTGGTTTTACTTGGATTTTATAATCACTAGTGGTGTTGGATATCTTTTACTGTACTTATTAGCAATTTATCTATCTTCTTTGATGGAATATCTATTCATATCTTTAACCCATTTTAAGATCAGATTGTCTTATTGTCAAGGTGTAAGAGTTCTTTGTATGTTACAAATACAGTTGCTTATTCAGAAATGTGATTTGTAAATATTTCCTCTATCTGTGGCTTATCTTTTTATTTCTTAATCATGCAAGGAAAAACTCCAATTTATCAATTTTTTTCTTTTTCAGTCATGCTTTTGGTGTCATAGCTAAGAACTCTGCCTAGCCCAAAGTCACACAAAATTTTTTCCCCAATGCGTTATTCTGGGAGATACATATTTTTAGCATACACTTAGGCCTATGAACCATTTTTGACCAAGTTGTTTTGTGTCTTTATGATGTAAGGTAGGGGTCTAAATTCATCATTTTACATATGGATATCCAATTGTTCTAGCACCATTTCTCAAAAAGTCTAACTCTTCTCCCACTGAATTGCCTTGGCGCTTTTGTCAAGAATCAGTTGACTATAAGTATTTTCTGTGTTCTCTTATGTTCCATCGACTTACATGCCTGTCCTTACACCAGCCCCACATTGTTTTGATAACTGTAGCGTTACAGTCAGTTTTGAAATTGGATTGTGTAAGTCCTTTAAATTCTTTTTCAAACCTGTTAGACTATTTTGGGTCCTTTGCATTTCCAAATAAATTTTAGGATCAGTTTCCCAGTTTCTACAAGAAAGCCTGTGGGAGTTTTCATGAAAGTTGTTATTGAATCTATAGATCAACTTGGGGAGAATTGCCATCTTTCACAGTTTTGAAGCTGCTAATTCATACACCTGAACTGTCTCTGTTTTTATTAAGTCTTCTTAAATTTCCCTCAGTAATTTCTGTTGTCACTGTACACACCTTACACTTTGTGAAATTAATGGTATTATGAATTGAATCATTTCGTTTTTATATAGTTTATTGCCAGGATGTAGAAATACAATTGATTTTCATATATTGATTTTGTATACTGCAACCTTCTGAAATTGGATCATGTCATCCATGGGTAAAGATCACTTTACTTCTTCCTTTCCAATACGGATTCTTCCCTTCCTTCCTTCCTTTCCTTCCTGTATTAGTCAGCTCAGGCTTCCACACAAAACACCACAGGTTGGCAGCTTACACATCAGAAGTTAATTTCCTCACAGTTCTGGAGGCTGCGAAGTCCAAGATCGTGGTGCTGGCAAAGTAGGTGTCGTCCTGAGGCCTCTTCTCTTGGCTTGTGGGCGGCTGCCACGTCACCGTGTGCCCGTAGGACCTCTTCTTTGGGAGCAGGGGCAGGAGGGTGAGCCAGCTGTGTGGTGCCTCTTCTCATAAGGACGTGAACCCTCTTGGAGAAGCCCCACCCTTATGACCTCATTTACCCTCAAGCTCTTCCTTTCTCCAGATGCGGCCACAGTGGGCAGGGATTCAAAGTAGGGATTTGGGGGGACACAGATACTCAGCGCAGAAGCCTCCCACCCTGCCCTCCCCTCCTCCGCACTGCCTGCAGCCTCCAGTACAGAACACACTGTCGTATGTTGGGCTGTGGAAGAGACATGCTCTCCTTGTTTCTGATCTTGAGGGGATGCACTCAGTCTTTCACCATGAGGTTGGATATTCACTGCGGGTTTGGGGGAGATGCAGTTTATCAGGCTGAGGAAGTTCTCTTGTAGTATTAGTTTGTTGAGAGTTTTTATCATGAATAAATGCTGGATTTTTGTCAGTTGCTTTTTTTCTGAATATGCTGAGGTGTGGTTCTTATGTGTTATTAATATATTACATTACTTGATGTTTAGATTTTAAAACAGCCTTGCATTCTTGGGATAAATCCCACTTGGTCATGGTGTTTAATCTTTTCTCTATATGTTGCTGGATTTGGTTTGCTGATATTTTTTATTTTCCTCATGATATCTTTGTCTGCCTGTAGTGTCGGGGTAATATTTATTGGCCCTGTAGAATGAGTTGGGAAGTGTTTCTTTCTCTTTTAGTTTCTGGAAATTTGTGAAAGGCTGGTCTTCATTCTTTCAATGTTTGGTAGAACTAACCAGTGAAGCCACCTAAGCCTGAGCTTTTCTTTCTTTTTTCTTTTTTTTAAAGTTAATTAATTAATTAATTAATTAATTAAATTTTGTCTGTGTTGGGTCTTTGTTGCTGTGCGCGGGCTTTCTCTAGTTGTGGTGAGCGGGGGCTACTCTTTGTTGTGGTGCGCGGGCTTCTCAGTGCGGTGGCTTCTCTTGTTGCAGAGCACGGGCTCTGGGCGCGCGGGCTTCAGTAGTTGTGGCTCGTGGGCTCTAGAGCGCAGGCTCAGTAGTTGTGGTGCACGGGCTTAGGTGCTCCGCGGCATGTGGGATCTTCCCAGACCAGGGATCAAACCCGTGTCCCCTGCATTGGCAGACGGATTCTCAACCACTGTGCCACCAGGGAAGTCCCTAAGCCTGCGCTTTTCTTGGTGGGGAATTTTAAAATTACTATTTCGTCTCTATTCTTGTTATTTAGTCTATTCAGATATCTATCTCTTCTTAAGACAGGTTTAGTAATTTCTATCTTTCTAGGAAATGTTCCATTTCATCTGAGTTATCTAGTTTGTTGGCATATAGTTATTCATAGTATTCTCTTAGAATCCTTTATAACCTTTAAATTTCTGTAAAATCAGTAGAATATCTCCTCTTTGATTCCTGATTTTACTAATTTGTGTCTTTTTCTCGGTCAGTCTAGCTAAAGGTTTGTCAATATTGGTTTTTTCAGAGAACCAGTTTTGGAATTCATTTGTTTTCTCTGTTGTTCTATTTCATTTATTTCCACTCTAAACTGTGTTATAACTTTCTTCCTTCTGCTGGTACTTTGGGTTTATTTGGTACCTCTAGTTCTTGAGAGAAGTTAGGGTTTTAAATGTGAGCTCTTCTTTCATACATGTATTTTAGCTACAGATTTACTCCCTGAACAGTACTTTAGCTGCATCCCATAAATTTAATATGTTGTATATTAATTTTCAGAAAATATTTTATAATTTCCATTGTGGTTTTTAGAATTGTGTTGCTTAATACCCAAATACTGGGAGATTTATCAAATGTCTTACTATTGGTAATTTTAAATTAAATTTTGTTGTGGCTGGAGGATGTACTTTGTATGATTTCTGTGGTATGAACGTACTGCAGTTTGTCTTACGGCCTCACGTATGCTCCATCCTCAGGCTTGAAAGGAAAACATGTTCTTCTGATGTTGGGAGGAGTATCATATAAATGGCAAGTCGGGTCAGTTAACTGTTGTTCACATTGCCTACATCGCTGTTGATTTTCTTTCTAGTTCTATTATTACTGATAGAGGTATTGGCGTCACTGTCAATGGCTGATTTACTGTTTCTCCTTTCAAATCTGTCACTTTTTGCTGATCGTATTTTGGTACCTTTGTGTTTATAGTTGTTACATCTTCCTGATGAATCGACTGTTTAATCATGGTGAAATACCCCTTTGTTTCTAGTACATTTCTTGTCATAAAGACGATCTGTCTTAAATTACTGTACCCCCTCCAGCTCTCTTCTGTACTTTTCCCCCATCCTTTTACTTTGAAACTATTTGTGCCTTTGAATCTAAAGTGTGTCTTCTATGGACAGCATATAGTTGGATCCTGTCTTTTATTTTTAAAACCAGTCTGACAGTCTCTGCCTGTTGATCGTCTGTTTATGTGTGTTATAACTATTGATGTGGGAGGAATTGTGTCTTCCGGGTTTTTTCCTGTGTATTTCACGCTGGTTTTGCTCTGCTGCTGCTTCTTTACTGCCTCCTTTTGCGTTGAACAGATATTTTTAGTGTACAATTTTAACACCTTTGATTTTGACCTTTAAAAAAGTTACTTCTGAGTGGTTTCTCTAGGTTTTTTCTTTAGTATGCATCTTTTTAAAAAAACATAAATTTATTTATTTTTTATTTATTTATTTTTGGCTGCATTGGGTCTTTGTTGCTGTGCGCGGGCTTTCTCCAGTTGCGGCGAGCGGGGGCTACTCTTAGTTGTGGTGCGCGGGCTTCTCCCTGCGGTGGCTTCTCTTGTTGTGGAGCACGGGCTCTAGGCGCTCGGACTTCAGTAGTTGTGGCACGCAGGCTGAACAGTTGTGGCACTCAGACTCAGTAGTTGTGGCGCTCAGAGTCAGTAGTTGTGGTTTGCGGGCTCTAGAGTGCAGGCTCAGTAGTTGTGGTGCATAGGCTTAGTTGCTCCGTGGCATGTGGGATCTTCCTGGACCAGGGCTCAAACCCGTGTCCCCTGCATTGGCAGGCGGGTTCTTAACCACTGCACCACCAGGGAACCCGCGTTGGGTCTTTGTTGCTGCACATGGGCTTTCTCTAGTTGCGGCGAGTGGGGGCTACTCTTTGTTGCAGTAGGCGGGCTTCTCATTGCAGTGGCTTCTTTTGTTGCAGAGCATGGTTCTAGGTGCACAGGCTTCAGTAGTTGTGGCACATGGGCTCAGTAGTTGTGGCTCGCAGACTCAGCAGTTGTGGCGCATGGGCTTAGTTGCTCCGTGGCATGTGGGATCTTCCCGGACGACGGCTCGAACCTGTGTCCCCTGCATTGGCAGGTGGATTCTTAACCACTGTGCCACCAGGGAAGTCCCTTTAGTATGCATCTTAATTTACCATTCTACTTCAGATGATTACTAATTTAATTTGGGTAAAATGTAGAAACTAGTCTACAATATAGTTCCATTTCCTTCCCTCCTTTGTGCTATTATTGTCATATTAAATCTATATATGCAGTGACCCCCCCAAACACAGTGCTATAATTATTTTATGCAGTCATGTCTTTTAAATTGAAAGTTGAGAAATGAAAATTTTATTTATATAATCTTTTATATTTACCCACATATTTTTCCAGTGATGTTTCTTTCTGTAGATTCTAGTTACCATCTGGCGTCACTTTTTCTTTCAGCCTTAAAGCACCTGCTTTAGTATATCTGATAAGGTAGCTCACTACCAACAAATCCTGTGTTTAAATCAGAGGATATCTTTCTTTCACCTTCATTTCTGAAGGATAGTTTTTGCTAAATATAGAATTCTTGGTTCACACTGTTTTTTTTCTTTCAGCACTTAGAAAATGTCGTTGTGTTGTGGTCTCTGTTGTTTCTGATAAGTATTTAGTGATTAATCACACTGTTGTTCCCCTGTACATGATGGGGTTTTTTTTTCTTGCTGTTTTTAGGATTTTCTCGTCTTTTTCTTTCAACTGTTTGATATGTCCAGTTGTGGCTCTCTTTATATTTATCCTACTTGGGACTCACTGAGTTTCCTACATTGGTAGATTAATGTTTTGGGTCATTAGCTCTTCAAAAAATTTGTTCTCTTCCTCCTCCCTTCCCCCCCTTCCCCAGACTCCTATTATGTGTATGTTGGTTCACTAGATAATGTCCTGCAGGTCTTGAAGATCTGTTAGTTTTTTAAAAATATTTTTTGTTTTTGTTTTTCAGATTGGATAATCTCTGGTTTTTGTTGTCCCCATTTTCAAATTCGTATTCTTTGTCAGCTCAAATCAGCCACTGAGTCCCTCTAGTGAATTTTCAGTTTCAGTTCCTGTATGTTCTAACTCCAGAATTTTCAGTTAGCTCTTTTTAAAAATGATTCCTCTTTGTTAATATTGTCTATTTCTTTATTCAGTGTTGTATACTTTCCTTGAACTTTCAGAATAATTTTTAAGTTTTTTTTTTCATAATAGCTGCTTTGAAATCTTTGTCTACTAAGTCAACCTGCTGGACCCACTCTATTGACTGCTTTGCTTTCCTGAATAAGGTTTACACATTCCTATTTCTTTGCATGCCTTCTAGTTTTTCATCAAAAGCTGGACATCTAAAATACATGGCAACACCTTTGGATTGTGACTTTCTCCGCCTGGGGGAGAGAGGTTGTTGTCTGCTGAGTAACTTGCCTGCACTTCATCTGTGGAATATGTCTCCTCAGGGGGTGTGGCCATCGCTATCTCTGCCGTTTTTTTCATTGTTTTTATTTTTAAGCCTGGTTTCCCTTGGGTCAACTCTGTGTCTGCGTCACTTAGTGATGAGCCAACCACTGGTCAGAAGTTGTGCTGAAGCACCTGGAGCCAGGAAGGTGCCGGCCTTTCCCAGGGGATCTGGGGGTGTGTCCAGACTGCGCCAGCTCTGGCTTCCCACTGGGCCCTCTCACGTCTCCTCTGCACGCGCAGGCAGCCCGTCAGCGAGGGATGTGTGTAGAGCTTACCATGGTCCTCTGAGGCCATCCGTTTCCTGTATCTTCCTGTTCAGTTCTGATGAACCTGCTGGTCTGTCGCTTGAGCCATGTAGGGTCACGACCTCAGCCCCACAGAGCATCTGGCCTTCCCTGTTTGCTGCTGAGATGGCTCTTGTCCCTTACAGCGACCACACCTCTGGGGTTCTACAAGCTCCAGTCTGACTCAGGTGAGCCTGTAATAGAGTGAGCAGTGCAGCCGCTGATTTTCACAGCTTGCCCACGGTAGAAGGACCACTGCTCTGACCGTACTGAGATGTCAGGAATGACGCTGACGTCTACTCTCCTTGCCTGAGGTTCAGTAGTTTTATGAGTGAACGCTTCTCACCTTGTTGTATGCCTTTGGACCTTTCCCAGTGGTAGCTTTTGACAGTTTTGTCCAGTTTGATCCTTGCTCTTTGAGGAAAGGACCAAGCTCCCAGCTTCACCATGTTAAAAGTCCTACCATCCTCCTGCCCAACTACAAGCTTTACTTATTTTTGTGTTTCCTACTATATTTGGAGTCTGTGTCTACTTTACCCTTTGTTTTGCTGTTTTTTTGACAGTAAGCTTTCAGAGTGCTTGCAGATCCAAGGTCTTCACTCTGTCTTTGCACTTGAAAAGTGGCTGGGCTGTTTTCAGGATTATAGAATCAAATCCTCCTCCCCCCGTCCCCCAAATCCATTGCTTTTTAGAATCAAGTGTTGCAGATAAGTCTGATGCCTATCTGATTACGTTTCCTTTTTAGCTAAACTATGATTTCCTCTACTCTTTTAAAACTTTTTCTTAATCCTTGGTTCTAGGTGTGCAGGTGGGGGATTTTTTTTGTTTTTCACCAGAACTTAAAGGGCCTTCCACCATGATTTTTTTCCCTCTTAATTTGTACTTGTTGGTCTTTTGCACTGAGTTCAGCTATCTTCCACTTCAACCACTGTTAGTCACAATTGTTAACAATTTATCATTTTAAATTGCACCAGTCATATTTTATTTTCTAGAAATTCTCATGATTTCCTGTGCTATTTTCACAAATGATGTAATTTTGTTATTATTAAAATATACATGTAAGAGTGTGTGTGTGTGTACTGTCAAAAATAACAAAAGCAATATCTTTTTTTTTTTAAACATCCGTAGTGGAGTATGATTGCTTTACAATGCTGTGTTAGTTTCTGCTGTATAACAAAGTGAATCAGCTATATGTATACATATACCTCCATATCCCCTCCCTCTTGAGCCTCCCTCCCGCCCTCCCTATCCCACCCCTCTAGGTGGTCACAGAAGCACCGAGCTGATCTCCCTGTGCTATGTGGCTGCTTCCCACTAGCTATCTGTTTTACGTTTGGTGGTGTATATATGTCCATGCTACTCTCTCACTTCGTCCCAGCTTCCCCTTCCCCCTCCCCATGTCCTCAACTCCATTCTCTATGTCTGCATCTTTATTCTTGTCCTTCCCCTAGGTTCATCAGAACCATTTTTTTTTTTTTTAGATTTCATATATATGTGTTAGCATACAGTATTTGTTTTTCTCTTTCTGACTTGCTTCACTCCATATGACAGACTCTAGGTCCATCCACCTCACTATAAATAACTCAAATTTCTTTTTATGGCTGAGTAATATTCCATTGTATATATGTGCCACATCTTCTTTATCCATTCATCCGATGATGGACACTTAGGTTGCTTCCATGTCCTGGCTATTGTAAATAGTGCTGCAATGAACATTGTGGTACATGACTCTTTTTGCGTTATGGTTTTCTCTGGGTATATGCCCAGTAGTGGGATTGCTGGGTCGTATGGTAGCTCTGTTTTTAGTTTTTTAAGGAACCTCTATACTGTTCTCCATAGTGTCTGTATCAATTTACATTCCCACCAACAGTGCAAGAGGGTTCCCTTTTCTCCACACCCTCTCCAGCATTTATTGTTTGTAGATTTTTTGATGATGGCCATTCTGACTGGTGTGAGGTGATACCTCATTGTAGTCTTGATTTGCATTTCTCTAATGATTAGTGATGTTGAGCATCTTTTCATGTGTTTGTTGGCAATATGTATATCTTCTTTGGAGAAATGTCTATTTAGGTCTTCTGCCCTTTTTTGGATTGGGTTGTTTTTTTTGATATTGAGCTCCATGAGCTGCTTGTATATTTTTGAGATTAATCCTTTGTCAGTTGCTTTGTTTGCAAATATTTTCTCCCATTCAGGGGGTTGTGTTTTCGTCTTGCTTATGGTTTCCTTTGCTCTGCGAAAGGTAACAAAGGCAATGTCTTATACCCACTATCCAACTTAAGAAATCAAACATTATCAGTATTTCCATAGTTTTCCATGTGTCCTTTCCCATCTCTTACCCCTTACCCATAAATAACCACTATCTCAACTTTTATCTTTCGCTTGCTTTTCTCTATAATTTTACTGCATATGTATATAATCTATAATTTTAATTTTTGCTTAGTATTAATGATATTCAACCATGTTTGTGTATATAGCTATACGAATATACCATTATTTATTAATAAGCATTTGTATTTTCTTTTGTTTTGTTATTTTAAACAGTGTGATTGTAAACATATGTTAACATGTCTTCTCCTTAAAAATAGGCAAGATTTTATTTCATAAGATACATACCTAGGATTACAAGCACTGATTGTACTTCCACATGTCTGGAAAATACTTTAAATTTGACTATAAATTATCACTAATATGATGTATAATACCTCATGGAAGTTTTAATTTGCATTTCACTGTTTACTAGTGAGGTGGAATATCTTTTTATAGACTTGATAATTTCTTCTTTCAGGAAAAAGTTTTCCCCTTGAATTTCAGGTTTGGTTTTGTTTTAATGTTCTTAATGCTATTGCAGTGGTATTTATATACGTGGTAAGTTTCTTCTGGTGTCTAAGTTGTCTTTTTACTTTCTTAATGGTGCCTTTTAATCGACAAAAGTTATTTTAAATTTTGTAAATTATCCATTTGTTCCCTTATGACTGAATCTTTTTACCTTAAGAAATCTTTTCCTAACCCAGGGTTATAAAATTATTCCAAGGATTCCTCTACAAGATTTAAAGTTTTGTTCATTTCATTTAAAGTTTTAATCCATATGGAATTTATTTTTTGTATGGGAATAGGAATCTAATTTCATTTCCTTCATAAGACCTATGGTAGCAGCACTCTGTGAGAAGTTTGTCCCTTCCCCAGTGATCTATATGCCAGGTCTGTCAGAGCAAGTTGAGTTGCTGTTTCTTGGGTGATTGGGATCTTTATTGAAATTGCATTTACGAGTGAATTCTTCTCTTCAAAGAAAATGTTCTTTGTTGCTTTTTAAAATTTCTATGTTGTACCTTTATTTTCTATTGCACTGATTTCTGCTCTTATTCATTTCTTTAAAAAAAATTTATTTGCTATTTTTTATCCTTTTAAGCTTTAATTTTTATTTTTTATTGAAGTATAGCTGACTTACAGTAGTTCCTGGTGTTATTAATTATGTACATATACTTTTCATATTCTTCTCCCTCACAGGTAATCATCACAAGATATTGAATATATTTCCCTGTGTTATAGAGTAGGACCTTGTTTATTTTATATACAGTAGGGTGTATCTGCTAATCCCAAACTCCTACCTTATCCCTCGCCACCCTTACTGCTCTGGTAACCATAAATTTGTTTTCTATGTCTGACTCTGCTTCTGTTTGGTAAATAAGCCCCTTTCTCTCATGCTGTTTTTTTTGTTCTTATAATTTTTATTGGAGTATAGTTGATTTACAGTGTTGCTAGTTTCTGCTGTACAGCTAATGGAATCAGTTATACATATAACCATTCTTTCTTAGATTCTTTTCCCATATATATTTTTTATTTATTTATTTATTTATTTACTTATGGCTGTGTTGGGTCTTCGTTTCTGTGCGAGGGCTCTCTCTAGTTGCAGCAAGCGGGGGCCACTCTTCATCGCGGTGCGCGGGCCTCTCGCTATCGCGGCCTCTCTTGTTGCGGAGCACAGGCTCCAGACGCGCAGGCTCAGTAATTGTGGCTCACGGGCCTAGTTGCTCTGTGGCATGTGGGATCTTCCCAGACCAGGGCTCGAACCCGTGTGCCCTGCACTAGCAGGCAGATTCTCAACCACTGCGCCACCAGGGAAGCCTCCCATATATATTACTACAGATTATTGAGTATAGTTCCCTGTATTACACTTATAACATGTTTTAGATTCCACATGTAAGTGATATCATATGATATTGGTCTATCTCTGTCTGAGTTGCTTCACTTAGTATGATAATCTCTAGGTGGATCCATGTTGCTGCAAATGGCATTATTTCATTCTTCCTTACGGCTGACTGATATTCCATTGTATTTATTTACTTACTTTAAAAACGTATTTGTTTTTTTTGGCTGCGTTGGGTCTTCGTTGCTGCGCGCGGTCTTTCTCTAGTTGTGGTGAGCCGGGGCTGCTCTTTGTTGTGGAGTGCGGGCTTCTCATTGCAGTGGCTTCTCTTGTGGCGGAGCATGGGCTCTAGGCACACAGGCTTCAGTAGTTGCAGCACGCAGGCTCTGCAGTTGTGGCTCGCGGGCTCTAGAGCACAGGCTCAGTAGTTGTGGCGCACGGGCTTAGTTGCTGCACGGCACGTGAGATCTTCCCAGACCAGGGCTCAAACCCGTGTCCCCTGCATTGGCAGGTGGAGTCTTAACCACTGCGCCACCAGGGAAGCCCCAGAAGTAGAATTTTTGTGTCATTTAGTAAGTTTATGTTTAACATTTCAAGAAACTGTCAAGCAGTTTTTCGCTGTTGTTTCAGCACTTTATGTCACCAAAAGCAATGCACGAGGGTTCCAGTTTCTCCACATCCTCACAAACACTTGTTGCTGTCAGTGTTTTTGATTATAGCCATTCCAGTGTGTGTGTAGTGGTACCTTATTGTGGTTTTACTTGGATTTTATAATCACTAGTGGTGTTGGATATCTTTTACTGTACTTATTAGCAATTTATCTATCTTCTTTGATGGAATATCTATTCATATCTTTAACCCATTTTAAGATCAGATTGTCTTATTGTCAAGGTGTAAGAGTTCTTTGTATGTTACAAATACAGTTGCTTATTCAGAAATGTGATTTGTAAATATTTCCTCTATCTGTGGCTTATCTTTTTATTTCTTAATCATGCAAGGAAAAACTCCAATTTATCAATTTTTTTCTTTTTCAGTCATGCTTTTGGTGTCATAGCTAAGAACTCTGCCTAGCCCAAAGTCACACAAAATTTTTTCCCCAATGCGTTATTCTGGGAGATACATATTTTTAGCATACACTTAGGCCTATGAACCATTTTTGACCAAGTTGTTTTGTGTCTTTATGATGTAAGGTAGGGGTCTAAATTCATCATTTTACATATGGATATCCAATTGTTCTAGCACCATTTCTCAAAAAGTCTAACTCTTCTCCCACTGAATTGCCTTGGCGCTTTTGTCAAGAATCAGTTGACTATAAGTATTTTCTGTGTTCTCTTATGTTCCATCGACTTACATGCCTGTCCTTACACCAGCCCCACATTGTTTTGATAACTGTAGCGTTACAGTCAGTTTTGAAATTGGATTGTGTAAGTCCTTTAAATTCTTTTTCAAACCTGTTAGACTATTTTGGGTCCTTTGCATTTCCAAATAAATTTTAGGATCAGTTTCCCAGTTTCTACAAGAAAGCCTGTGGGAGTTTTCATGAAAGTTGTTATTGAATCTATAGATCAACTTGGGGAGAATTGCCATCTTTCACAGTTTTGAAGCTGCTAATTCATACACCTGAACTGTCTCTGTTTTTATTAAGTCTTCTTAAATTTCCCTCAGTAATTTCTGTTGTCACTGTACACACCTTACACTTTGTGAAATTAATGGTATTATGAATTGAATCATTTCGTTTTTATATAGTTTATTGCCAGGATGTAGAAATACAATTGATTTTCATATATTGATTTTGTATACTGCAACCTTCTGAAATTGGATCATGTCATCCATGGGTAAAGATCACTTTACTTCTTCCTTTCCAATACGGATTCTTCCCTTCCTTCCTTCCTTTCCTTCCTGTATTAGTCAGCTCAGGCTTCCACACAAAACACCACAGGTTGGCAGCTTACACATCAGAAGTTAATTTCCTCACAGTTCTGGAGGCTGCGAAGTCCAAGATCGTGGTGCTGGCAAAGTAGGTGTCGTCCTGAGGCCTCTTCTCTTGGCTTGTGGGCGGCTGCCACGTCACCGTGTGCCCGTAGGACCTCTTCTTTGGGAGCAGGGGCAGGAGGGTGAGCCAGCTGTGTGGTGCCTCTTCTCATAAGGACGTGAACCCTCTTGGAGAAGCCCCACCCTTATGACCTCATTTACCCTCAAGCTCTTCCTTTCTCCAGATGCGGCCACAGTGGGCAGGGATTCAAAGTAGGGATTTGGGGGGACACAGATACTCAGCGCAGAAGCCTCCCACCCTGCCCTCCCCTCCTCCGCACTGCCTGCAGCCTCCAGTACAGAACACACTGTCGTATGTTGGGCTGTGGAAGAGACATGCTCTCCTTGTTTCTGATCTTGAGGGGATGCACTCAGTCTTTCACCATGAGGTTGGATATTCACTGCGGGTTTGGGGGAGATGCAGTTTATCAGGCTGAGGAAGTTCTCTTGTAGTATTAGTTTGTTGAGAGTTTTTATCATGAATAAATGCTGGATTTTTGTCAGTTGCTTTTTTTCTGAATATGCTGAGGTGTGGTTCTTATGTGTTATTAATATATTACATTACTTGATGTTTAGATTTTAAAACAGCCTTGCATTCTTGGGATAAATCCCACTTGGTCATGGTGTTTAATCTTTTCTCTATATGTTGCTGGATTTGGTTTGCTGATATTTTTTATTTTCCTCATGATATCTTTGTCTGCCTGTAGTGTCGGGGTAATATTTATTGGCCCTGTAGAATGAGTTGGGAAGTGTTTCTTTCTCTTTTAGTTTCTGGAAATTTGTGAAAGGCTGGTCTTCATTCTTTCAATGTTTGGTAGAACTAACCAGTGAAGCCACCTAAGCCTGAGCTTTTCTTTCTTTTTTCTTTTTTTTAAAGTTAATTAATTAATTAATTAATTAATTAAATTTTGTCTGTGTTGGGTCTTTGTTGCTGTGCGCGGGCTTTCTCTAGTTGTGGTGAGCGGGGGCTACTCTTTGTTGTGGTGCGCGGGCTTCTCAGTGCGGTGGCTTCTCTTGTTGCAGAGCACGGGCTCTGGGCGCGCGGGCTTCAGTAGTTGTGGCTCGTGGGCTCTAGAGCGCAGGCTCAGTAGTTGTGGTGCACGGGCTTAGGTGCTCCGCGGCATGTGGGATCTTCCCAGACCAGGGATCAAACCCGTGTCCCCTGCATTGGCAGACGGATTCTCAACCACTGTGCCACCAGGGAAGTCCCTAAGCCTGCGCTTTTCTTGGTGGGGAATTTTAAAATTACTATTTCGTCTCTATTCTTGTTATTTAGTCTATTCAGATATCTATCTCTTCTTAAGACAGGTTTAGTAATTTCTATCTTTCTAGGAAATGTTCCATTTCATCTGAGTTATCTAGTTTGTTGGCATATAGTTATTCATAGTATTCTCTTAGAATCCTTTATAACCTTTAAATTTCTGTAAAATCAGTAGAATATCTCCTCTTTGATTCCTGATTTTACTAATTTGTGTCTTTTTCTCGGTCAGTCTAGCTAAAGGTTTGTCAATATTGGTTTTTTCAGAGAACCAGTTTTGGAATTCATTTGTTTTCTCTGTTGTTCTATTTCATTTATTTCCACTCTAAACTGTGTTATAACTTTCTTCCTTCTGCTGGTACTTTGGGTTTATTTGGTACCTCTAGTTCTTGAGAGAAGTTAGGGTTTTAAATGTGAGCTCTTCTTTCATACATGTATTTTAGCTACAGATTTACTCCCTGAACAGTACTTTAGCTGCATCCCATAAATTTAATATGTTGTATATTAATTTTCAGAAAATATTTTATAATTTCCATTGTGGTTTTTAGAATTGTGTTGCTTAATACCCAAATACTGGGAGATTTATCAAATGTCTTACTATTGGTAATTTTAAATTAAATTTTGTTGTGGCTGGAGGATGTACTTTGTATGATTTCTGTGGTATGAACGTACTGCAGTTTGTCTTACGGCCTCACGTATGCTCCATCCTCAGGCTTGAAAGGAAAACATGTTCTTCTGATGTTGGGAGGAGTATCATATAAATGGCAAGTCGGGTCAGTTAACTGTTGTTCACATTGCCTACATCGCTGTTGATTTTCTTTCTAGTTCTATTATTACTGATAGAGGTATTGGCGTCACTGTCAATGGCTGATTTACTGTTTCTCCTTTCAAATCTGTCACTTTTTGCTGATCGTATTTTGGTACCTTTGTGTTTATAGTTGTTACATCTTCCTGATGAATCGACTGTTTAATCATGGTGAAATACCCCTTTGTTTCTAGTACATTTCTTGTCATAAAGACGATCTGTCTTAAATTACTGTACCCCCTCCAGCTCTCTTCTGTACTTTTCCCCCATCCTTTTACTTTGAAACTATTTGTGCCTTTGAATCTAAAGTGTGTCTTCTATGGACAGCATATAGTTGGATCCTGTCTTTTATTTTTAAAACCAGTCTGACAGTCTCTGCCTGTTGATCGTCTGTTTATGTGTGTTATAACTATTGATGTGGGAGGAATTGTGTCTTCCGGGTTTTTTCCTGTGTATTTCACGCTGGTTTTGCTCTGCTGCTGCTTCTTTACTGCCTCCTTTTGCGTTGAACAGATATTTTTAGTGTACAATTTTAACACCTTTGATTTTGACCTTTAAAAAAGTTACTTCTGAGTGGTTTCTCTAGGTTTTTTCTTTAGTATGCATCTTTTTAAAAAAACATAAATTTATTTATTTTTTATTTATTTATTTTTGGCTGCATTGGGTCTTTGTTGCTGTGCGCGGGCTTTCTCCAGTTGCGGCGAGCGGGGGCTACTCTTAGTTGTGGTGCGCGGGCTTCTCCCTGCGGTGGCTTCTCTTGTTGTGGAGCACGGGCTCTAGGCGCTCGGACTTCAGTAGTTGTGGCACGCAGGCTGAACAGTTGTGGCACTCAGACTCAGTAGTTGTGGCGCTCAGAGTCAGTAGTTGTGGTTTGCGGGCTCTAGAGTGCAGGCTCAGTAGTTGTGGTGCATAGGCTTAGTTGCTCCGTGGCATGTGGGATCTTCCTGGACCAGGGCTCAAACCCGTGTCCCCTGCATTGGCAGGCGGGTTCTTAACCACTGCACCACCAGGGAACCCGCGTTGGGTCTTTGTTGCTGCACATGGGCTTTCTCTAGTTGCGGCGAGTGGGGGCTACTCTTTGTTGCAGTAGGCGGGCTTCTCATTGCAGTGGCTTCTTTTGTTGCAGAGCATGGTTCTAGGTGCACAGGCTTCAGTAGTTGTGGCACATGGGCTCAGTAGTTGTGGCTCGCAGACTCAGCAGTTGTGGCGCATGGGCTTAGTTGCTCCGTGGCATGTGGGATCTTCCCGGACGACGGCTCGAACCTGTGTCCCCTGCATTGGCAGGTGGATTCTTAACCACTGTGCCACCAGGGAAGTCCCTTTAGTATGCATCTTAATTTACCATTCTACTTCAGATGATTACTAATTTAATTTGGGTAAAATGTAGAAACTAGTCTACAATATAGTTCCATTTCCTTCCCTCCTTTGTGCTATTATTGTCATATTAAATCTATATATGCAGTGACCCCCCCAAACACAGTGCTATAATTATTTTATGCAGTCATGTCTTTTAAATTGAAAGTTGAGAAATGAAAATTTTATTTATATAATCTTTTATATTTACCCACATATTTTTCCAGTGATGTTTCTTTCTGTAGATTCTAGTTACCATCTGGCGTCACTTTTTCTTTCAGCCTTAAAGCACCTGCTTTAGTATATCTGATAAGGTAGCTCACTACCAACAAATCCTGTGTTTAAATCAGAGGATATCTTTCTTTCACCTTCATTTCTGAAGGATAGTTTTTGCTAAATATAGAATTCTTGGTTCACACTGTTTTTTTTCTTTCAGCACTTAGAAAATGTCGTTGTGTTGTGGTCTCTGTTGTTTCTGATAAGTATTTAGTGATTAATCACACTGTTGTTCCCCTGTACATGATGGGGTTTTTTTTTCTTGCTGTTTTTAGGATTTTCTCGTCTTTTTCTTTCAACTGTTTGATATGTCCAGTTGTGGCTCTCTTTATATTTATCCTACTTGGGACTCACTGAGTTTCCTACATTGGTAGATTAATGTTTTGGGTCATTAGCTCTTCAAAAAATTTGTTCTCTTCCTCCTCCCTTCCCCCCCTTCCCCAGACTCCTATTATGTGTATGTTGGTTCACTAGATAATGTCCTGCAGGTCTTGAAGATCTGTTAGTTTTTTAAAAATATTTTTTGTTTTTGTTTTTCAGATTGGATAATCTCTGGTTTTTGTTGTCCCCATTTTCAAATTCGTATTCTTTGTCAGCTCAAATCAGCCACTGAGTCCCTCTAGTGAATTTTCAGTTTCAGTTCCTGTATGTTCTAACTCCAGAATTTTCAGTTAGCTCTTTTTAAAAATGATTCCTCTTTGTTAATATTGTCTATTTCTTTATTCAGTGTTGTATACTTTCCTTGAACTTTCAGAATAATTTTTAAGTTTTTTTTTTCATAATAGCTGCTTTGAAATCTTTGTCTACTAAGTCAACCTGCTGGACCCACTCTATTGACTGCTTTGCTTTCCTGAATAAGGTTTACACATTCCTATTTCTTTGCATGCCTTCTAGTTTTTCATCAAAAGCTGGACATCTAAAATACATGGCAACACCTTTGGATTGTGACTTTCTCCGCCTGGGGGAGAGAGGTTGTTGTCTGCTGAGTAACTTGCCTGCACTTCATCTGTGGAATATGTCTCCTCAGGGGGTGTGGCCATCGCTATCTCTGCCGTTTTTTTCATTGTTTTTATTTTTAAGCCTGGTTTCCCTTGGGTCAACTCTGTGTCTGCGTCACTTAGTGATGAGCCAACCACTGGTCAGAAGTTGTGCTGAAGCACCTGGAGCCAGGAAGGTGCCGGCCTTTCCCAGGGGATCTGGGGGTGTGTCCAGACTGCGCCAGCTCTGGCTTCCCACTGGGCCCTCTCACGTCTCCTCTGCACGCGCAGGCAGCCCGTCAGCGAGGGATGTGTGTAGAGCTTACCATGGTCCTCTGAGGCCATCCGTTTCCTGTATCTTCCTGTTCAGTTCTGATGAACCTGCTGGTCTGTCGCTTGAGCCATGTAGGGTCACGACCTCAGCCCCACAGAGCATCTGGCCTTCCCTGTTTGCTGCTGAGATGGCTCTTGTCCCTTACAGCGACCACACCTCTGGGGTTCTACAAGCTCCAGTCTGACTCAGGTGAGCCTGTAATAGAGTGAGCAGTGCAGCCGCTGATTTTCACAGCTTGCCCACGGTAGAAGGACCACTGCTCTGACCGTACTGAGATGTCAGGAATGACGCTGACGTCTACTCTCCTTGCCTGAGGTTCAGTAGTTTTATGAGTGAACGCTTCTCACCTTGTTGTATGCCTTTGGACCTTTCCCAGTGGTAGCTTTTGACAGTTTTGTCCAGTTTGATCCTTGCTCTTTGAGGAAAGGACCAAGCTCCCAGCTTCACCATGTTAAAAGTCCTACCATCCTCCTGCCCAACTACAAGCTTTACTTATTTTTGTGTTTCCTACTATATTTGGAGTCTGTGTCTACTTTACCCTTTGTTTTGCTGTTTTTTTGACAGTAAGCTTTCAGAGTGCTTGCAGATCCAAGGTCTTCACTCTGTCTTTGCACTTGAAAAGTGGCTGGGCTGTTTTCAGGATTATAGAATCAAATCCTCCTCCCCCCGTCCCCCAAATCCATTGCTTTTTAGAATCAAGTGTTGCAGATAAGTCTGATGCCTATCTGATTACGTTTCCTTTTTAGCTAAACTATGATTTCCTCTACTCTTTTAAAACTTTTTCTTAATCCTTGGTTCTAGGTGTGCAGGTGGGGGATTTTTTTTGTTTTTCACCAGAACTTAAAGGGCCTTCCACCATGATTTTTTTCCCTCTTAATTTGTACTTGTTGGTCTTTTGCACTGAGTTCAGCTATCTTCCACTTCAACCACTGTTAGTCACAATTGTTAACAATTTATCATTTTAAATTGCACCAGTCATATTTTATTTTCTAGAAATTCTCATGATTTCCTGTGCTATTTTCACAAATGATGTAATTTTGTTATTATTAAAATATACATGTAAGAGTGTGTGTGTGTGTACTGTCAAAAATAACAAAAGCAATATCTTTTTTTTTTTAAACATCCGTAGTGGAGTATGATTGCTTTACAATGCTGTGTTAGTTTCTGCTGTATAACAAAGTGAATCAGCTATATGTATACATATACCTCCATATCCCCTCCCTCTTGAGCCTCCCTCCCGCCCTCCCTATCCCACCCCTCTAGGTGGTCACAGAAGCACCGAGCTGATCTCCCTGTGCTATGTGGCTGCTTCCCACTAGCTATCTGTTTTACGTTTGGTGGTGTATATATGTCCATGCTACTCTCTCACTTCGTCCCAGCTTCCCCTTCCCCCTCCCCATGTCCTCAACTCCATTCTCTATGTCTGCATCTTTATTCTTGTCCTTCCCCTAGGTTCATCAGAACCATTTTTTTTTTTTTTAGATTTCATATATATGTGTTAGCATACAGTATTTGTTTTTCTCTTTCTGACTTGCTTCACTCCATATGACAGACTCTAGGTCCATCCACCTCACTATAAATAACTCAAATTTCTTTTTATGGCTGAGTAATATTCCATTGTATATATGTGCCACATCTTCTTTATCCATTCATCCGATGATGGACACTTAGGTTGCTTCCATGTCCTGGCTATTGTAAATAGTGCTGCAATGAACATTGTGGTACATGACTCTTTTTGCGTTATGGTTTTCTCTGGGTATATGCCCAGTAGTGGGATTGCTGGGTCGTATGGTAGCTCTGTTTTTAGTTTTTTAAGGAACCTCTATACTGTTCTCCATAGTGTCTGTATCAATTTACATTCCCACCAACAGTGCAAGAGGGTTCCCTTTTCTCCACACCCTCTCCAGCATTTATTGTTTGTAGATTTTTTGATGATGGCCATTCTGACTGGTGTGAGGTGATACCTCATTGTAGTCTTGATTTGCATTTCTCTAATGATTAGTGATGTTGAGCATCTTTTCATGTGTTTGTTGGCAATATGTATATCTTCTTTGGAGAAATGTCTATTTAGGTCTTCTGCCCTTTTTTGGATTGGGTTGTTTTTTTTGATATTGAGCTCCATGAGCTGCTTGTATATTTTTGAGATTAATCCTTTGTCAGTTGCTTTGTTTGCAAATATTTTCTCCCATTCAGGGGGTTGTGTTTTCGTCTTGCTTATGGTTTCCTTTGCTCTGCGAAAGGTAACAAAGGCAATGTCTTATACCCACTATCCAACTTAAGAAATCAAACATTATCAGTATTTCCATAGTTTTCCATGTGTCCTTTCCCATCTCTTACCCCTTACCCATAAATAACCACTATCTCAACTTTTATCTTTCGCTTGCTTTTCTCTATAATTTTACTGCATATGTATATAATCTATAATTTTAATTTTTGCTTAGTATTAATGATATTCAACCATGTTTGTGTATATAGCTATACGAATATACCATTATTTATTAATAAGCATTTGTATTTTCTTTTGTTTTGTTATTTTAAACAGTGTGATTGTAAACATATGTTAACATGTCTTCTCCTTAAAAATAGGCAAGATTTTATTTCATAAGATACATACCTAGGATTACAAGCACTGATTGTACTTCCACATGTCTGGAAAATACTTTAAATTTGACTATAAATTATCACTAATATGATGTATAATACCTCATGGAAGTTTTAATTTGCATTTCACTGTTTACTAGTGAGGTGGAATATCTTTTTATAGACTTGATAATTTCTTCTTTCAGGAAAAAGTTTTCCCCTTGAATTTCAGGTTTGGTTTTGTTTTAATGTTCTTAATGCTATTGCAGTGGTATTTATATACGTGGTAAGTTTCTTCTGGTGTCTAAGTTGTCTTTTTACTTTCTTAATGGTGCCTTTTAATCGACAAAAGTTATTTTAAATTTTGTAAATTATCCATTTGTTCCCTTATGACTGAATCTTTTTACCTTAAGAAATCTTTTCCTAACCCAGGGTTATAAAATTATTCCAAGGATTCCTCTACAAGATTTAAAGTTTTGTTCATTTCATTTAAAGTTTTAATCCATATGGAATTTATTTTTTGTATGGGAATAGGAATCTAATTTCATTTCCTTCATAAGACCTATGGTAGCAGCACTCTGTGAGAAGTTTGTCCCTTCCCCAGTGATCTATATGCCAGGTCTGTCAGAGCAAGTTGAGTTGCTGTTTCTTGGGTGATTGGGATCTTTATTGAAATTGCATTTACGAGTGAATTCTTCTCTTCAAAGAAAATGTTCTTTGTTGCTTTTTAAAATTTCTATGTTGTACCTTTATTTTCTATTGCACTGATTTCTGCTCTTATTCATTTCTTTAAAAAAAATTTATTTGCTATTTTTTATCCTTTTAAGCTTTAATTTTTATTTTTTATTGAAGTATAGCTGACTTACAGTAGTTCCTGGTGTTATTAATTATGTACATATACTTTTCATATTCTTCTCCCTCACAGGTAATCATCACAAGATATTGAATATATTTCCCTGTGTTATAGAGTAGGACCTTGTTTATTTTATATACAGTAGGGTGTATCTGCTAATCCCAAACTCCTACCTTATCCCTCGCCACCCTTACTGCTCTGGTAACCATAAATTTGTTTTCTATGTCTGACTCTGCTTCTGTTTGGTAAATAAGCCCCTTTCTCTCATGCTGTTTTTTTTGTTCTTATAATTTTTATTGGAGTATAGTTGATTTACAGTGTTGCTAGTTTCTGCTGTACAGCTAATGGAATCAGTTATACATATAACCATTCTTTCTTAGATTCTTTTCCCATATATATTTTTTATTTATTTATTTATTTATTTACTTATGGCTGTGTTGGGTCTTCGTTTCTGTGCGAGGGCTCTCTCTAGTTGCAGCAAGCGGGGGCCACTCTTCATCGCGGTGCGCGGGCCTCTCGCTATCGCGGCCTCTCTTGTTGCGGAGCACAGGCTCCAGACGCGCAGGCTCAGTAATTGTGGCTCACGGGCCTAGTTGCTCTGTGGCATGTGGGATCTTCCCAGACCAGGGCTCGAACCCGTGTGCCCTGCACTAGCAGGCAGATTCTCAACCACTGCGCCACCAGGGAAGCCTCCCATATATATTACTACAGATTATTGAGTATAGTTCCCTGTATTACACTTATAACATGTTTTAGATTCCACATGTAAGTGATATCATATGATATTGGTCTATCTCTGTCTGAGTTGCTTCACTTAGTATGATAATCTCTAGGTGGATCCATGTTGCTGCAAATGGCATTATTTCATTCTTCCTTACGGCTGACTGATATTCCATTGTATTTATTTACTTACTTTAAAAACGTATTTGTTTTTTTTGGCTGCGTTGGGTCTTCGTTGCTGCGCGCGGTCTTTCTCTAGTTGTGGTGAGCCGGGGCTGCTCTTTGTTGTGGAGTGCGGGCTTCTCATTGCAGTGGCTTCTCTTGTGGCGGAGCATGGGCTCTAGGCACACAGGCTTCAGTAGTTGCAGCACGCAGGCTCTGCAGTTGTGGCTCGCGGGCTCTAGAGCACAGGCTCAGTAGTTGTGGCGCACGGGCTTAGTTGCTGCACGGCACGTGAGATCTTCCCAGACCAGGGCTCAAACCCGTGTCCCCTGCATTGGCAGGTGGAGTCTTAACCACTGCGCCACCAGGGAAGCCCCAGAAGTAGAATTTTTGTGTCATTTAGTAAGTTTATGTTTAACATTTCAAGAAACTGTCAAGCAGTTTTTCGCTGTTGTTTCAGCACTTTATGTCACCAAAAGCAATGCACGAGGGTTCCAGTTTCTCCACATCCTCACAAACACTTGTTGCTGTCAGTGTTTTTGATTATAGCCATTCCAGTGTGTGTGTAGTGGTACCTTATTGTGGTTTTACTTGGATTTTATAATCACTAGTGGTGTTGGATATCTTTTACTGTACTTATTAGCAATTTATCTATCTTCTTTGATGGAATATCTATTCATATCTTTAACCCATTTTAAGATCAGATTGTCTTATTGTCAAGGTGTAAGAGTTCTTTGTATGTTACAAATACAGTTGCTTATTCAGAAATGTGATTTGTAAATATTTCCTCTATCTGTGGCTTATCTTTTTATTTCTTAATCATGCAAGGAAAAACTCCAATTTATCAATTTTTTTCTTTTTCAGTCATGCTTTTGGTGTCATAGCTAAGAACTCTGCCTAGCCCAAAGTCACACAAAATTTTTTCCCCAATGCGTTATTCTGGGAGATACATATTTTTAGCATACACTTAGGCCTATGAACCATTTTTGACCAAGTTGTTTTGTGTCTTTATGATGTAAGGTAGGGGTCTAAATTCATCATTTTACATATGGATATCCAATTGTTCTAGCACCATTTCTCAAAAAGTCTAACTCTTCTCCCACTGAATTGCCTTGGCGCTTTTGTCAAGAATCAGTTGACTATAAGTATTTTCTGTGTTCTCTTATGTTCCATCGACTTACATGCCTGTCCTTACACCAGCCCCACATTGTTTTGATAACTGTAGCGTTACAGTCAGTTTTGAAATTGGATTGTGTAAGTCCTTTAAATTCTTTTTCAAACCTGTTAGACTATTTTGGGTCCTTTGCATTTCCAAATAAATTTTAGGATCAGTTTCCCAGTTTCTACAAGAAAGCCTGTGGGAGTTTTCATGAAAGTTGTTATTGAATCTATAGATCAACTTGGGGAGAATTGCCATCTTTCACAGTTTTGAAGCTGCTAATTCATACACCTGAACTGTCTCTGTTTTTATTAAGTCTTCTTAAATTTCCCTCAGTAATTTCTGTTGTCACTGTACACACCTTACACTTTGTGAAATTAATGGTATTATGAATTGAATCATTTCGTTTTTATATAGTTTATTGCCAGGATGTAGAAATACAATTGATTTTCATATATTGATTTTGTATACTGCAACCTTCTGAAATTGGATCATGTCATCCATGGGTAAAGATCACTTTACTTCTTCCTTTCCAATACGGATTCTTCCCTTCCTTCCTTCCTGTATTAGTCAGCTCAGGCTTCCACACAAAACACCACAGGTTGGCGGCTTACACATCAGAAGTTAACTTCCTCACAGTTCTGGAGGCTGGGAAGTCCTAGATCGTGGTGCTGGCAAAGTAGGTGTCGTCCTGAGGCCTCTTCTCTTGGCTTGTGGGCGGCTGCCACGTCACCGTGTGCCCGTAGGACCTCTTCTTTGGGAGCAGGGGCAGGAGGGTGAGCCAGCTGTGTGGTGCCTCTTCTCATAAGGACGTGAACCCTCTTGGAGAAGCCCCACCCTTATGACCTCATTTACCCTCAAGCTCTTCCTTTCTCCAGATGCGGCCACAGTGGGCAGGGATTCAAAGTACGGATTTGGGGGGAACACAGATACTCAGCGCAGAAGCCTCCCACCCTGCCCTCCCCTCCTCCGCACTGCCTGCAGCCTCCAGTACAGAACACACTGTCGTATGTTGGGCTGTGGAAGAGACATGCTCTCCTTGTTTCTGATCTTGAGGGGATGCACTCAGTCTTTCACCATGAGGTTGGATATTCACTGCGGGTTTGGGGGAGATGCAGTTTATCAGGTTGAGGAAGTTCTCTTGTAGTACTAGTTTGTTGAGAGTTTTTATCATGAATAAATGCTGGATTTTTGTCAGTTGCTTTTTTTCTGAATATACTGAGGTGTGGTTCTTATGTGTTATTAATATATTATATTACTTGATGTTTAGATTTTAAAACAGCCTTGCCTTCTTGGGATAAATCCCACTTGGTCATGGTGTTTAATCTTTTCTCTATATGTTGCTGGATTTGGTTTGCTGATATTT
The DNA here is from genome assembly GCF_949987535.1 of Balaenoptera acutorostrata. NCBI lineage: Eukaryota > Metazoa > Chordata > Mammalia > Artiodactyla > Balaenopteridae > Balaenoptera > Balaenoptera acutorostrata. The sequence continues at coordinate 2,255,427 of NC_080073.1, forward strand.
TTAATTTTTCTCATGATATCTTTGTCTGCCTGTAGCATCAGGGTAATATTTATTGGCCCTGTAGAATGAGTTGGGAAGTGTTTCTTTCTCTTTTATTTTCTGGAAATTTGTGAAAGGCTGATCTTCATTCTTTCAATGTTTGGTAGAAGTAACCAGTGAAGCCACCTAAGCCTGAGCTTTTCTTTCTTTTTTCTTAAGTTAATTAATTAATTAATTAATTAATTAAATTTTGTCTGTGTTGGGCCTTTCTCTAGTTGTGGTGAGCGGGGGCTACTCTTTGTTGTGGTGCGCGGGCTTCTCAGTGCGGTGGCTTCTCTTGTTGCAGAGCCTGGGCTCTAGGCATGCGGGCTTCAGTAGTTGTGGCTCATGGGCTCTAGAGCGCAGGCTCAGTAGTTGTGGCTCACGGGCTTAGGTGCTCCGCAGCGTGTGGGATCTTCCCGGACCAGGGATCAAACCCGTGTCCCCTGCATTGGCAGGCGGATTCTTAACCACTGTGCCACCAGGGAAGTCCCTAAGCCTGCACTTTTCTTGGTGGGGAATTTTAAAATTACTATTTCGTCTCTATTCTTGTTATTTAGTCTATTCAGATATCTATTTCTTCTTAAGACAGGTTTGGTAATTTCTATCTTTCTAGGAAATGTTCCATTTCATCTGAGTTATCTAGTTTGTTGGCATATAGTTATTCATAGTATTCTCTTAGAATCCTTTATAACCTTTAAATTTCTGTAAAATCAGTAGAGTATCTCCTCTTTGATTCCTGATTTTACTAATTTGTGTCTTTTTCTCAGTCAGTCTAGCTAAAGGTTTGTCAATACTGGTTTTTTCAGAGAACCAGTTTTGGAATTCATTTGTTTTCTCTGTTGTTCTATTTCATTTATTTCCACTCTAAACTGTGTTATAACTTTCTTCCTTCTGCTGGTACTTTGGGTTTAATTGGTACCTTTAGTTCTTGAGAGAAGTTACGGTTTTAAATGTGAGATCTTCTTTCATATGTGTATTTTAGCTACAGATTTCCTCCCTGAACAGTACTTTAGCTGCATCCCATAAATTTAATATGTTGTATTTTAACTTTCAGAAAATATTTTATAATTTCCATTGTGGTTTTTAGAATTGTGTTGCTTAACATCCAAATACTTGGAGATTTATCAAATGTCTTACTATTGGTAATTTTAAATTAAATTTTGTTGTGACTGGAGGATGTACTTTGTATGATTTCTGTGGTATGAACATATTGCAGTTTGTCTTACGGCCTCACGTATGCTCCATCCTCAGGCTTGAAAGGAAAACATGTTCTTCTGATGTTGGGAGGAGTATCATATAAATGGCAAGTCAGGTCAATTAATTGTTGTTCACATTGCCTACATCGCTGTTGATTTTCTTTCTAGTTCTATTATTACTGATAGAGGTATTGGCGTCACTGTCAATGGCTGATTAACTGTTTCTCCTTTCAAATCTGTCACTTTTTGCTGATCGTATTTTGGTACCTTTGTGTTTATAGTTGTTACATCTTCCTGATGAATCAACCGTTTAATCATGGTGAAATACCCCTTTGTTTCTAGTACATTTCTTGTCATAAAGACCGATCTGTCTTAAATTACTGTACCCCCTCCAGCTCTCTTCTGTACTTTTCCCCCATCCTTTTACTTTGAAACTATTTGTGCCTTTGAATCTAAAGTGTGTCTTTTATGGACAGCGTATAGTTGGGTCCTTTTATTTTTAAAAAAAGTCTGACAGTCTCTGCCTGTTGATCGTCTGTTTGTGTGTGTTATAACTATTGATGTGGGAGGAATTATGTCTTCCGGGTTTTTTCCTGTGTATTTCACGTTGGCTTTGCTCTGCTGCTGCTCCTTTACTGCCTCCTTTTGCATTGAACAGATATTTTTAGTGTACAATTTTAACACCTTTGATTTTGACCTTTAAAAAAGTTACTTCTGAGTGGTTTCTCTAGGTTTTTTCTTTAGTATGCACCTTTTTTAAAAAAATGAATTTATTTATTTTTTATTTATTTATTTTTGGCTGCACTGGGTCTTTGTTGCTGTGCACGGGCTTTCTCAAGTTGCGGCGAGCGGAGGCTACTCTTAGTTGTCGTGCGTGGGCTTCTCCCTGCGGTGGCTTCTCTTGTTGTGGAGCATGGGCTCTAGGCACTCGGGCTTCAGTAGTTGTGGCATGCAGGCTCAACAGTTGTAGCACTCAGACTCAGTAGTTGTGGCGCTCAGAGTCAGTAGTTGTGGTTTGCGGGCTCTAGAGTGCAGACTCAGTAGTTGTGGCGCATGGGCTTAGTTGCTCCGTGGCATGTGGGATCTTCCTGGACCAGGGCTCAAACCCGTGTCCCCTGCATTGGCAGGTGGATTCTTAACCACTGCGCCACCAGGGAAGCCCGCATTGGGTCTTCATTGCTGCACGTGGGCTTTCTCTAGTTGCGGCGAGTGGGGGCTACTCTTTGTTGCAGTAGGCAGGCTTCTCATTGCAGTGGCTTCTTTTGTTGCAGAGCACGGGTTCTAGGTGCACAGGCTTCAGTAGTTGTGGCACATGGGCTCAGTAGTTGTGGCTTGCAGGCTCAGTAGTTGTGGCGCACGGGCTTAGTTGCTCCGTGGCATGTGGGATCTTCCCGGACCATGGCTCGAACCCGTGTCCCCTGCATTGGCAGGTGGATTCTTAACCACTGTGCCACCAGGGAAGTCCCTTTAGTATGCATCTTAATTTACCATTCTACTTCAGATTATTACTAATTTAATTTGGGTAAAATGTAGAAACTATTCCACAATATAGTTCCATTTCCTTCCCTCCTTTGTGGTATTATTGTCATATTAAATCTATATGTGCAGTGACCCCCCAAATACAGTGCTATATTTATTTTATGCAGTCATGTCTTTTAAATTGAAAGTTGAGAAAGGAAAATTTTATTTATATAATCTTTTCTATTTACCCACATATTTTTTCCAGTGATGTTTCTTTCTGTAGATTCTAGTTACCATCTGGCGTCACTTTTTCTTTCAGCCTTAAAGCACCTGCTTTAGTATATCTGATAAGGTAGCTCACTACCAATAAATCCTGTGTTTAAATCAGAGAATATCTTTCTTTCACCTTCATTCTGAAGGATAGTTTTTGCTAAATATAGAATTCTTGGTTCACACAGTTTTTTTTCTTTCAGCACTTAGAAAATGTCGTTGTGTTGTGGTCTCTGTTGTTTCTGATAAGTATTTAGTGATTAATCACACTGTTGTTCCCCTGTACATGATGGGTTCTTTTTTTCTTGCTGTTTCTAGGATTTTCTCGTTGTCTTCTTCTTTCAACTGTTTGATATGTCCAATTGTGGCTCTCTTTATATTTATCCTACTTGGGACTCACTGAGTTTCCTACATTGGTAGATTAATGTTTTGGGTCATTAGCTCTTCAAAAAATTTGTTGTCTTCCTCCTCCCTTCCCCCCCTTCCCCAGACTCCTATTATGTGTATGTTGGTTCACTAGATAATGTCCTGCAGGTCTTGAAGATCTGTTAGTTTTTTAAAAATATTTTTTGTTTTTGTTTTTCAGATTGGATAATCTCTGGTTTTTGTTGTCCCCATTTTCAAATTCAGATTCTTTGTCAGCTCAAATCAGCCACTGAGCCCCTCTAGTGAATTTTCAGTTTCAGTTCCTGTATGTTCTAACTCCAGAATTTTCAGTTAGCTCTTTTTAAAAATGATTCCTCTTTGTTAATATTGTCTATTTCTTTATTCAGTGTTGTATACTTTCCTTGAACTTTCAGAATAATTTTTAAGTTTTTTTTTTCATAATAGCTGCTTTGAAATCTTTGTCTACTAAGTCAACCTGCTGGACCCACTCTATTGACTGCTTTGCTTTCCTGAATAAGGTTTACACATTCCTATTTCTTTGCATGCCTTCTAGTTTTTCATCAAAAGCTGGACATCTGAAATACACGGCAACACCTTTGGATTGTGACTTTCTCCGCCTGGGGGAGAGAGGTTGTTGTCTGCTGAGTAACTTGCCTGCACTTCATCTGTGGAATATGTCTCCTCAGGGGGTGTGGCCATCGCTATCTCTGCCGTTTTTTTCATTGTTTTTATTTTTAAGCCTGGTTTCCCTTGGGTCAACTCTGTGTCTGCGTCACTTAGTGATGAGCCAACCACTGGTCAGAAGTTGTGCTGAAGCACCTGGAGCCAGGAAGGTGCCGGCCTTTCCCAGGGGATCTGGGGGTGTGTCCAGACTGCGCCAGCTCTGGCTTCCCACTGGGCCCTCTCACGTCTCCTCTGCACGCGCAGGCAGCCCGTCAGCGAGGGATGTGTGTAGAGCTTACCATGGTCCTCTGAGGCCATCCGTTTCCTGTATCTTCCTGTTCAGTTCTGATGAACCTGCTGGTCTGTCGCTTGAGCCATGTAGGGTCACGACCTCAGCCCCACAGAGCATCTGGCCTTCCCTGTTTGCTGCTGAGATGGCTCTTGTCCCTTACAGCGACCACACCTCTGGGGTTCTACAAGCTCCAGTCTGACTCAGGTGAGCCTGTAATAGAGTGAGCAGTGCAGCCGCTGATTTTCACAGCTTGCCCACGGTAGAAGGACCACTGCTCTGACCGTACTGAGATGTCAGGAATGACGCTGACGTCTACTCTCCTTGCCTGAGGTTCAGTAGTTTTATGAGTGAACGCTTCTCACCTTGTTGTATGCCTTTGGACCTTTCCCAGTGGTAGCTTTTGACAGTTTTGTCCAGTTTGATCCTTGCTCTTTGAGGAAAGGACCAAGCTCCCAGCTTCACCATGTTAAAAGTCCTACCATCCTCCTGCCCAACTACAAGCTTTACTTATTTTTGTGTTTCCTACTATATTTGGAGTCTGTGTCTACTTTACCCTTTGTTTTGCTGTTTTTTTGACAGTAAGCTTTCAGAGTGCTTGCAGATCCAAGGTCTTCACTCTGTCTTTGCACTTGAAAAGTGGCTGGGCTGTTTTCAGGATTATAGAATCAAATCCTCCTCCCCCCGTCCCCCAAATCCATTGCTTTTTAGAATCAAGTGTTGCAGATAAGTCTGATGCCTATCTGATTACGTTTCCTTTTTAGCTAAACTATGATTTCCTCTACTCTTTTAAAACTTTTTCTTAATCCTTGGTTCTAGGTGTGCAGGTGGGGGATTTTTTTTGTTTTTCACCAGAACTTAAAGGGCCTTCCACCATGATTTTTTTCCCTCTTAATTTGTACTTGTTGGTCTTTTGCACTGAGTTCAGCTATCTTCCACTTCAACCACTGTTAGTCACAATTGTTAACAATTTATCATTTTAAATTGCACCAGTCATATTTTATTTTCTAGAAATTCTCATGATTTCCTGTGCTATTTTCACAAATGATGTAATTTTGTTATTATTAAAATATACATGTAAGAGTGTGTGTGTGTGTACTGTCAAAAATAACAAAAGCAATATCTTTTTTTTTTTAAACATCCGTAGTGGAGTATGATTGCTTTACAATGCTGTGTTAGTTTCTGCTGTATAACAAAGTGAATCAGCTATATGTATACATATACCTCCATATCCCCTCCCTCTTGAGCCTCCCTCCCGCCCTCCCTATCCCACCCCTCTAGGTGGTCACAGAAGCACCGAGCTGATCTCCCTGTGCTATGTGGCTGCTTCCCACTAGCTATCTGTTTTACGTTTGGTGGTGTATATATGTCCATGCTACTCTCTCACTTCGTCCCAGCTTCCCCTTCCCCCTCCCCATGTCCTCAACTCCATTCTCTATGTCTGCATCTTTATTCTTGTCCTTCCCCTAGGTTCATCAGAACCATTTTTTTTTTTTTTAGATTTCATATATATGTGTTAGCATACAGTATTTGTTTTTCTCTTTCTGACTTGCTTCACTCCATATGACAGACTCTAGGTCCATCCACCTCACTATAAATAACTCAAATTTCTTTTTATGGCTGAGTAATATTCCATTGTATATATGTGCCACATCTTCTTTATCCATTCATCCGATGATGGACACTTAGGTTGCTTCCATGTCCTGGCTATTGTAAATAGTGCTGCAATGAACATTGTGGTACATGACTCTTTTTGCGTTATGGTTTTCTCTGGGTATATGCCCAGTAGTGGGATTGCTGGGTCGTATGGTAGCTCTGTTTTTAGTTTTTTAAGGAACCTCTATACTGTTCTCCATAGTGTCTGTATCAATTTACATTCCCACCAACAGTGCAAGAGGGTTCCCTTTTCTCCACACCCTCTCCAGCATTTATTGTTTGTAGATTTTTTGATGATGGCCATTCTGACTGGTGTGAGGTGATACCTCATTGTAGTCTTGATTTGCATTTCTCTAATGATTAGTGATGTTGAGCATCTTTTCATGTGTTTGTTGGCAATATGTATATCTTCTTTGGAGAAATGTCTATTTAGGTCTTCTGCCCTTTTTTGGATTGGGTTGTTTTTTTTGATATTGAGCTCCATGAGCTGCTTGTATATTTTTGAGATTAATCCTTTGTCAGTTGCTTTGTTTGCAAATATTTTCTCCCATTCAGGGGGTTGTGTTTTCGTCTTGCTTATGGTTTCCTTTGCTCTGCGAAAGGTAACAAAGGCAATGTCTTATACCCACTATCCAACTTAAGAAATCAAACATTATCAGTATTTCCATAGTTTTCCATGTGTCCTTTCCCATCTCTTACCCCTTACCCATAAATAACCACTATCTCAACTTTTATCTTTCGCTTGCTTTTCTCTATAATTTTACTGCATATGTATATAATCTATAATTTTAATTTTTGCTTAGTATTAATGATATTCAACCATGTTTGTGTATATAGCTATACGAATATACCATTATTTATTAATAAGCATTTGTATTTTCTTTTGTTTTGTTATTTTAAACAGTGTGATTGTAAACATATGTTAACATGTCTTCTCCTTAAAAATAGGCAAGATTTTATTTCATAAGATACATACCTAGGATTACAAGCACTGATTGTACTTCCACATGTCTGGAAAATACTTTAAATTTGACTATAAATTATCACTAATATGATGTATAATACCTCATGGAAGTTTTAATTTGCATTTCACTGTTTACTAGTGAGGTGGAATATCTTTTTATAGACTTGATAATTTCTTCTTTCAGGAAAAAGTTTTCCCCTTGAATTTCAGGTTTGGTTTTGTTTTAATGTTCTTAATGCTATTGCAGTGGTATTTATATACGTGGTAAGTTTCTTCTGGTGTCTAAGTTGTCTTTTTACTTTCTTAATGGTGCCTTTTAATCGACAAAAGTTATTTTAAATTTTGTAAATTATCCATTTGTTCCCTTATGACTGAATCTTTTTACCTTAAGAAATCTTTTCCTAACCCAGGGTTATAAAATTATTCCAAGGATTCCTCTACAAGATTTAAAGTTTTGTTCATTTCATTTAAAGTTTTAATCCATATGGAATTTATTTTTTGTATGGGAATAGGAATCTAATTTCATTTCCTTCATAAGACCTATGGTAGCAGCACTCTGTGAGAAGTTTGTCCCTTCCCCAGTGATCTATATGCCAGGTCTGTCAGAGCAAGTTGAGTTGCTGTTTCTTGGGTGATTGGGATCTTTATTGAAATTGCATTTACGAGTGAATTCTTCTCTTCAAAGAAAATGTTCTTTGTTGCTTTTTAAAATTTCTATGTTGTACCTTTATTTTCTATTGCACTGATTTCTGCTCTTATTCATTTCTTTAAAAAAAATTTATTTGCTATTTTTTATCCTTTTAAGCTTTAATTTTTATTTTTTATTGAAGTATAGCTGACTTACAGTAGTTCCTGGTGTTATTAATTATGTACATATACTTTTCATATTCTTCTCCCTCACAGGTAATCATCACAAGATATTGAATATATTTCCCTGTGTTATAGAGTAGGACCTTGTTTATTTTATATACAGTAGGGTGTATCTGCTAATCCCAAACTCCTACCTTATCCCTCGCCACCCTTACTGCTCTGGTAACCATAAATTTGTTTTCTATGTCTGACTCTGCTTCTGTTTGGTAAATAAGCCCCTTTCTCTCATGCTGTTTTTTTTGTTCTTATAATTTTTATTGGAGTATAGTTGATTTACAGTGTTGCTAGTTTCTGCTGTACAGCTAATGGAATCAGTTATACATATAACCATTCTTTCTTAGATTCTTTTCCCATATATATTTTTTATTTATTTATTTATTTATTTACTTATGGCTGTGTTGGGTCTTCGTTTCTGTGCGAGGGCTCTCTCTAGTTGCAGCAAGCGGGGGCCACTCTTCATCGCGGTGCGCGGGCCTCTCGCTATCGCGGCCTCTCTTGTTGCGGAGCACAGGCTCCAGACGCGCAGGCTCAGTAATTGTGGCTCACGGGCCTAGTTGCTCTGTGGCATGTGGGATCTTCCCAGACCAGGGCTCGAACCCGTGTGCCCTGCACTAGCAGGCAGATTCTCAACCACTGCGCCACCAGGGAAGCCTCCCATATATATTACTACAGATTATTGAGTATAGTTCCCTGTATTACACTTATAACATGTTTTAGATTCCACATGTAAGTGATATCATATGATATTGGTCTATCTCTGTCTGAGTTGCTTCACTTAGTATGATAATCTCTAGGTGGATCCATGTTGCTGCAAATGGCATTATTTCATTCTTCCTTACGGCTGACTGATATTCCATTGTATTTATTTACTTACTTTAAAAACGTATTTGTTTTTTTTGGCTGCGTTGGGTCTTCGTTGCTGCGCGCGGTCTTTCTCTAGTTGTGGTGAGCCGGGGCTGCTCTTTGTTGTGGAGTGCGGGCTTCTCATTGCAGTGGCTTCTCTTGTGGCGGAGCATGGGCTCTAGGCACACAGGCTTCAGTAGTTGCAGCACGCAGGCTCTGCAGTTGTGGCTCGCGGGCTCTAGAGCACAGGCTCAGTAGTTGTGGCGCACGGGCTTAGTTGCTGCACGGCACGTGAGATCTTCCCAGACCAGGGCTCAAACCCGTGTCCCCTGCATTGGCAGGTGGAGTCTTAACCACTGCGCCACCAGGGAAGCCCCAGAAGTAGAATTTTTGTGTCATTTAGTAAGTTTATGTTTAACATTTCAAGAAACTGTCAAGCAGTTTTTCGCTGTTGTTTCAGCACTTTATGTCACCAAAAGCAATGCACGAGGGTTCCAGTTTCTCCACATCCTCACAAACACTTGTTGCTGTCAGTGTTTTTGATTATAGCCATTCCAGTGTGTGTGTAGTGGTACCTTATTGTGGTTTTACTTGGATTTTATAATCACTAGTGGTGTTGGATATCTTTTACTGTACTTATTAGCAATTTATCTATCTTCTTTGATGGAATATCTATTCATATCTTTAACCCATTTTAAGATCAGATTGTCTTATTGTCAAGGTGTAAGAGTTCTTTGTATGTTACAAATACAGTTGCTTATTCAGAAATGTGATTTGTAAATATTTCCTCTATCTGTGGCTTATCTTTTTATTTCTTAATCATGCAAGGAAAAACTCCAATTTATCAATTTTTTTCTTTTTCAGTCATGCTTTTGGTGTCATAGCTAAGAACTCTGCCTAGCCCAAAGTCACACAAAATTTTTTCCCCAATGCGTTATTCTGGGAGATACATATTTTTAGCATACACTTAGGCCTATGAACCATTTTTGACCAAGTTGTTTTGTGTCTTTATGATGTAAGGTAGGGGTCTAAATTCATCATTTTACATATGGATATCCAATTGTTCTAGCACCATTTCTCAAAAAGTCTAACTCTTCTCCCACTGAATTGCCTTGGCGCTTTTGTCAAGAATCAGTTGACTATAAGTATTTTCTGTGTTCTCTTATGTTCCATCGACTTACATGCCTGTCCTTACACCAGCCCCACATTGTTTTGATAACTGTAGCGTTACAGTCAGTTTTGAAATTGGATTGTGTAAGTCCTTTAAATTCTTTTTCAAACCTGTTAGACTATTTTGGGTCCTTTGCATTTCCAAATAAATTTTAGGATCAGTTTCCCAGTTTCTACAAGAAAGCCTGTGGGAGTTTTCATGAAAGTTGTTATTGAATCTATAGATCAACTTGGGGAGAATTGCCATCTTTCACAGTTTTGAAGCTGCTAATTCATACACCTGAACTGTCTCTGTTTTTATTAAGTCTTCTTAAATTTCCCTCAGTAATTTCTGTTGTCACTGTACACACCTTACACTTTGTGAAATTAATGGTATTATGAATTGAATCATTTCGTTTTTATATAGTTTATTGCCAGGATGTAGAAATACAATTGATTTTCATATATTGATTTTGTATACTGCAACCTTCTGAAATTGGATCATGTCATCCATGGGTAAAGATCACTTTACTTCTTCCTTTCCAATACGGATTCTTCCCTTCCTTCCTTCCTGTATTAGTCAGCTCAGGCTTCCACACAAAACACCACAGGTTGGCGGCTTACACATCAGAAGTTAACTTCCTCACAGTTCTGGAGGCTGGGAAGTCCTAGATCGTGGTGCTGGCAAAGTAGGTGTCGTCCTGAGGCCTCTTCTCTTGGCTTGTGGGCGGCTGCCACGTCACCGTGTGCCCGTAGGACCTCTTCTTTGGGAGCAGGGGCAGGAGGGTGAGCCAGCTGTGTGGTGCCTCTTCTCATAAGGACGTGAACCCTCTTGGAGAAGCCCCACCCTTATGACCTCATTTACCCTCAAGCTCTTCCTTTCTCCAGATGCGGCCACAGTGGGTAGGGATTCAAAGTACGGATTTGGGGGGAACACAGATACTCAGCGCAGAAGCCTCCCACCCTGCCCTCCCCTCCTCCGCACTGCCTGCAGCCTCCAGTACAGAACACACTGTCGTATGTTGGGCTGTGGAAGAGACATGCTCTCCTTGTTTCTGATCTTGAGGGGATGCACTCAGTCTTTCACCATGAGGTTGGATATTCACTGCGGGTTTGGGGGAGATGCAGTTTATCAGGTTGAGGAAGTTCTCTTGTAGTACTAGTTTGTTGAGAGTTTTTATCATGAATAAATGCTGGATTTTTGTCAGTTGCTTTTTTTCTGAATATACTGAGGTGTGGTTCTTATGTGTTATTAATATATTATATTACTTGATGTTTAGATTTTAAAACAGCCTTGCCTTCTTGGGATAAATCCCACTTGGTCATGGTGTTTAATCTTTTCTCTATATGTTGCTGGATTTGGTTTGCTGATATTTTTAATTTTTCTCATGATATCTTTGTCTGCCTGTAGCATCAGGGTAATATTTATTGGCCCTGTAGAATGAGTTGGGAAGTGTTTCTTTCTCTTTTATTTTCTGGAAATTTGTGAAAGGCTGATCTTCATTCTTTCAATGTTTGGTAGAAGTAACCAGTGAAGCCACCTAAGCCTGAGCTTTTCTTTCTTTTTTCTTAAGTTAATTAATTAATTAATTAATTAATTAAATTTTGTCTGTGTTGGGCCTTTCTCTAGTTGTGGTGAGCGGGGGCTACTCTTTGTTGTGGTGCGCGGGCTTCTCAGTGCGGTGGCTTCTCTTGTTGCAGAGCCTGGGCTCTAGGCATGCGGGCTTCAGTAGTTGTGGCTCATGGGCTCTAGAGCGCAGGCTCAGTAGTTGTGGCTCACGGGCTTAGGTGCTCCGCAGCGTGTGGGATCTTCCCGGACCAGGGATCAAACCCGTGTCCCCTGCATTGGCAGGCGGATTCTTAACCACTGTGCCACCAGGGAAGTCCCTAAGCCTGCACTTTTCTTGGTGGGGAATTTTAAAATTACTATTTCGTCTCTATTCTTGTTATTTAGTCTATTCAGATATCTATTTCTTCTTAAGACAGGTTTGGTAATTTCTATCTTTCTAGGAAATGTTCCATTTCATCTGAGTTATCTAGTTTGTTGGCATATAGTTATTCATAGTATTCTCTTAGAATCCTTTATAACCTTTAAATTTCTGTAAAATCAGTAGAGTATCTCCTCTTTGATTCCTGATTTTACTAATTTGTGTCTTTTTCTCAGTCAGTCTAGCTAAAGGTTTGTCAATACTGGTTTTTTCAGAGAACCAGTTTTGGAATTCATTTGTTTTCTCTGTTGTTCTATTTCATTTATTTCCACTCTAAACTGTGTTATAACTTTCTTCCTTCTGCTGGTACTTTGGGTTTAATTGGTACCTTTAGTTCTTGAGAGAAGTTACGGTTTTAAATGTGAGATCTTCTTTCATATGTGTATTTTAGCTACAGATTTCCTCCCTGAACAGTACTTTAGCTGCATCCCATAAATTTAATATGTTGTATTTTAACTTTCAGAAAATATTTTATAATTTCCATTGTGGTTTTTAGAATTGTGTTGCTTAACATCCAAATACTTGGAGATTTATCAAATGTCTTACTATTGGTAATTTTAAATTAAATTTTGTTGTGACTGGAGGATGTACTTTGTATGATTTCTGTGGTATGAACATATTGCAGTTTGTCTTACGGCCTCACGTATGCTCCATCCTCAGGCTTGAAAGGAAAACATGTTCTTCTGATGTTGGGAGGAGTATCATATAAATGGCAAGTCAGGTCAATTAATTGTTGTTCACATTGCCTACATCGCTGTTGATTTTCTTTCTAGTTCTATTATTACTGATAGAGGTATTGGCGTCACTGTCAATGGCTGATTAACTGTTTCTCCTTTCAAATCTGTCACTTTTTGCTGATCGTATTTTGGTACCTTTGTGTTTATAGTTGTTACATCTTCCTGATGAATCAACCGTTTAATCATGGTGAAATACCCCTTTGTTTCTAGTACATTTCTTGTCATAAAGACCGATCTGTCTTAAATTACTGTACCCCCTCCAGCTCTCTTCTGTACTTTTCCCCCATCCTTTTACTTTGAAACTATTTGTGCCTTTGAATCTAAAGTGTGTCTTTTATGGACAGCGTATAGTTGGGTCCTTTTATTTTTAAAAAAAGTCTGACAGTCTCTGCCTGTTGATCGTCTGTTTGTGTGTGTTATAACTATTGATGTGGGAGGAATTATGTCTTCCGGGTTTTTTCCTGTGTATTTCACGTTGGCTTTGCTCTGCTGCTGCTCCTTTACTGCCTCCTTTTGCATTGAACAGATATTTTTAGTGTACAATTTTAACACCTTTGATTTTGAACTTTAAAAAAGTTACTTCTGAGTGGTTTCTCTAGGTTTTTTCTTTAGTATGCACCTTTTTTAAAAAAATGAATTTATTTATTTTTTATTTATTTATTTTTGGCTGCACTGGGTCTTTGTTGCTGTGCACGGGCTTTCTCAAGTTGCGGCGAGCGGAGGCTACTCTTAGTTGTCGTGCGTGGGCTTCTCCCTGCGGTGGCTTCTCTTGTGGAGCATGGGCTCTAGGCACTCGGGCTTCAGTAGTTGTGGCATGCAGGCTCAACAGTTGTAGCACTCAGACTCAGTAGTTGTGGCGCTCAGAGTCAGTAGTTGTGGTTTGCGGGCTCTAGAGTGCAGACTCAGTAGTTGTGGCGCATGGGCTTAGTTGCTCCGTGGCATGTGGGATCTTCCTGGACCAGGGCTCAAACCCGTGTCCCCTGCATTGGCAGGTGGATTCTTAACCACTGCGCCACCAGGGAAGCCCGCATTGGGTCTTCATTGCTGCACGTGGGCTTTCTCTAGTTGCGGCGAGTGGGGGCTACTCTTTGTTGCAGTAGGCAGGCTTCTCATTGCAGTGGCTTCTTTTGTTGCAGAGCACGGGTTCTAGGTGCACAGGCTTCAGTAGTTGTGGCACATGGGCTCAGTAGTTGTGGCTTGCAGGCTCAGTAGTTGTGGCGCACGGGCTTAGTTGCTCCGTGGCATGTGGGATCTTCCCGGACCATGGCTCGAACCCGTGTCCCCTGCATTGGCAGGTGGATTCTTAACCACTGTGCCACCAGGGAAGTCCCTTTAGTATGCATCTTAATTTACCATTCTACTTCAGATTATTACTAATTTAATTTGGGTAAAATGTAGAAACTATTCCACAATATAGTTCCATTTCCTTCCCTCCTTTGTGGTATTATTGTCATATTAAATCTATATGTGCAGTGACCCCCCAAATACAGTGCTATATTTATTTTATGCAGTCATGTCTTTTAAATTGAAAGTTGAGAAAGGAAAATTTTATTTATATAATCTTTTCTATTTACCCACATATTTTTTCCAGTGATGTTTCTTTCTGTAGATTCTAGTTACCATCTGGCGTCACTTTTTCTTTCAGCCTTAAAGCACCTGCTTTAGTATATCTGATAAGGTAGCTCACTACCAATAAATCCTGTGTTTAAATCAGAGAATATCTTTCTTTCACCTTCATTCTGAAGGATAGTTTTTGCTAAATATAGAATTCTTGGTTCACACAGTTTTTTTTCTTTCAGCACTTAGAAAATGTCGTTGTGTTGTGGTCTCTGTTGTTTCTGATAAGTATTTAGTGATTAATCACACTGTTGTTCCCCTGTACATGATGGGTTCTTTTTTTCTTGCTGTTTCTAGGATTTTCTCGTTGTCTTCTTCTTTCAACTGTTTGATATGTCCAGTTGTGGCTCTCTTTATATTTATCCTACTTGGGACTCACTGAGTTTCCTACATTGGTAGATTAATGTTTTGGGTCATTAGCTCTTCAAAAAATTTGTTGTCTTCCTCCTCCCTTCCCCCCCTTCCCCAGACTCCTATTATGTGTATGTTGGTTCACTAGATAATGTCCTGCAGGTCTTGAAGATCTGTTAGTTTTTTAAAAATATTTTTTGTTTTTGTTTTTCAGATTGGATAATCTCTGGTTTTTGTTGTCCCCATTTTCAAATTCAGATTCTTTGTCAGCTCAAATCAGCCACTGAGCCCCTCTAGTGAATTTTCAGTTTCAGTTCCTGTATGTTCTAACTCCAGAATTTTCAGTTAGCTCTTTTTAAAAATGATTCCTCTTTGTTAATATTGTCTATTTCTTTATTCAGTGTTGTATACTTTCCTTGAACTTTCAGAATAATTTTTAAGTTTTTTTTTTCATAATAGCTGCTTTGAAATCTTTGTCTACTAAGTCAACCTGCTGGACCCACTCTATTGACTGCTTTGCTTTCCTGAATAAGGTTTACACATTCCTATTTCTTTGCATGCCTTCTAGTTTTTCATCAAAAGCTGGACATCTGAAATACACGGCAACACCTTTGGATTGTGACTTTCTCCGCCTGGGGGAGAGGGGTTGTTGTCTGCTGAGTAACTTGCCTGCACTTCATCTCTGGAATCTGTCTCCTCAGGGGGTGTGGCCATCGCTATCTCTGCCGTTTTTTTCATTGTTTTTATTTTTAAGCCTGGTTTCCCTTGGGTCAACTCTGTGTCTGCGTCACTTAGTGATGAGCCAACCACTGGTCAGAAGTTGTGCTGAAGCACCTGGAGCCAGGAAGGTGCCGGCCTTTCCCAGGGGATCTGGGGGTGTGTCCAGACTGCGCCAGCTCTGGCTTCCCACTGGGCCCTCTCACGTCTCCTGTGCACGCGCAGGCAGCCCGTCAGCGAGGGATGTGTGTAGAGCTTACCAAGTTCCTCTGAGGCCATCCGTTTCCTGTATCTTCCCGTTCAGTTCTGATGAATCTGCAGGTCTGTCGCTTGAGCCATGTAGGGTCACGACCTCAGCCCCACAGAGCATCCGGCCTTCCCTGTTTGCTGCTGAGATGGCTCTTGTCCCTTACAGCGACCACACCTCTGGGGTTCTACAAGCTCCAGTCTGACTCAGGTGAGCCTGTAATAGAGTGAGCAGTGCAGCCGCTGATTTTCACAGCTTGCCCACGGTAGAAGGACCACTGCTCTGACCGTGCTGAGATGTCAGGAATGACGCTGACGTCTACTCTTCTTACCTGAGGTTCAGTAGTTTTATGAGTAAACGCTTCTCACCTTGTTGTATGCCTTTGGACAGTTTCCAGTGGTAGCTTTTGACAGTTTTGTCCAGTTTGATCCTTGCTCTTTGAGGAAAGGACCAAGCTCCCAGCTTCACCATGTTAAAAGTCCTACCATCCTCCTGCCCAACTACAAGCTTTACTTATTTCTGTGTTTCCTACTATATTTGGAGTCTGTGTCTACTTTACCCTTTGTTTTGCTATTTTTTTGACAGTAAGCTTTCAGAGTGCTTGCAGATCCAAGGTCTTCACTCTGTCTTTGCACTTGAGAAGTGGCTGGGCTGTTTTCAGGATTATAGAATCAAATCTTCCTCCCCACCTCCCCCAAATCCATTGCTTTTTAGAATCAAGTGTTGCAGAAAAGTCTGATGCCTATCTGATTATGTTTCCTTTTTAGCTAAACTATGATTTCCTCTACTCTTGTAAAACTTTTTCTTAATCCTTGGTTCTAGGTGTGCAGGTGAGGGATTTTTTTTTGTTTTCACCAGAACTTAAAGGGCCTTCCACCATGATTTTTTTCCCTCTTAATTTGTACTTGTTGGTCTTTTGCACCGAGTTCAGCTATATCTTCCACTTCGACCACTGTTAGTCACAATTGTTAACAATTTCTCATTTTAAATTTATTTATTTATTTATTTATGGCTGTGTTGGGTCTTCGTTTCTGTGCGAGGGCTTTCCCCAGTTGCGGCAAGCGGGGGCCACTCTTCATCGCGATGCGCGGGCCTCTCACTATCGCGGCCTCTCTTGTTGCGGAGCACAGGCTCCAGACGCGCAGGCTCAGCAATTGTGGCTCACGGGCCCAGCCGCTCCGCGGCATGCGGGACCCTCCCAGACCAGGGCTCGAACCCGTGTCCCCTGCATTGGCAGGCAGATTCCCAACCACTGCGCCACCAGGGAAGCCCCAATTTCTCATTTTAAATTGCACCAGTCATATTTTATTTTCTAGAAATTCTCATGATTTCCTGTGCTATTTTCACAAATGATATAATTTTATTATTAAAATATACATGTAAGAGCGTGTGTGTGTGTACTGTCAAAAATAACAAAAGCAATATCTTTTTTTTTAACATCCTCAGTGGAGTGTGATTGCTTTACAATGCTGCGTTAGTTTCTGCTGTATAACAAAGTGAATCAGCTATACATATACATATATCCCCATATCCCCTCCCTCTTGAGCCTCCCTCCCACCCTCCCTATCCCACCCCTCTAGGTGGTAACAAAAGCACCGAGCTGATCTCCCTGTGCTATGTGGCTGCTTCCCACTAGCTATGTGTTTTACATGTGGTAGTGTATATATGTCAGTGCCACTCTCTCACTTCGTCCCAGCTTCCCCGTCCCCCTCCCTATGTCCTCAACTCCATTCTCTACGTCTGCATCTTTATTCCTGTCCTTCCCCTAGCTTCATCAGAACCATTTTTTTTTCTTAGATTCCGTATATATGTGTTAGCATACAGTATTTGTTTTTCTCTTTCTGACTTGCTTCACTCCATATGACAGACTCTAGGTCCATCCACCTCACTATAAATAACTCAATTTCGTTTCTTTTTATGGCTGAGTAATATTCCATTGTATATACGTGCCACATCTTCTTTATCCATTCATCTGTTGATGGACACTTAGGTTACATCCATGTCCTGGCTATTGTAAATAGTGCTGCAATGAACATTGTGGTACATGACTCTTTTTGAGTTACAGTTTTCTAGGGTATATGCCCAGTAGTGGGATTGCTGGGTCCTATGGTAGCTCTGTTTTTAGTTTTTTAAGGAACCTCCATACTGTTCTCCATAGTAGCTGTATCAATTTACATTCCCACCAACAGTGCAAGAGGGTTCCCTTTCCTCCACATCCTCTCCAGCATTTATTGTTTGTAGATTTTTTGATGATGGCCATTCTGACTGGTGTGAGGTGATACCTCATTGTAGTCTTGATTTGCATTTCTCTAATGATTAGTGATGTTGAGCATCTTTTCATGTGTTTGTTGGCAATATGTATATCTTCTTTGGAGAAATGTCTATTTAGGTCTTCTGCCCATTTTTGGATTGGGTTGTTTTTTTTTTGATATTGAGCTCCATGAGCTGATTGTATATTCTGGAGATTAATCCTTTGTCAGTTGCTTCGTTTGCAAATATTTTCTCCCATTCAGGGGGTTGTCTTTTCGTCTTGCTTATGGTTTCCTCTGCTCTGCAAAAGGTAACAAAAGCAATATCTTATACCCACTATCCAACTTAAGAAATCAAACATTATCAGTATTTCCATAGTTTTCCATGTGTCCTTTCCCATCTCTTACCCCTTACCCATAAATAACCACTATCTCAACTTTTATCTTTCGCTTGCTTTTCTCTATAATTTTACTGCATATGTATATAATCTATAATTTTAATTTTTGCTTAGTATTAATGATATTAAACCATGTTTGTGTATATAGCTATACGAATATACCATTATTTATTAATAAGCATTTGTATTTTCTTTTGTTATTTTAAACAGTGTGATTGTAAACATATGTTAACATGTCTTCTCCTTAAAAATAGGCAAGATTTTATTTCATAAGCTACATACCTAGGATTACAAGCACTGATTGTACTTCCACTTGTCTGGAAAATACTTTAAATCTGACTATAAATTATCACTAATATGTATAATACCTCATGGAAGTTTTAATTTGCATTTCACTGTTTACTAGTGAGGTGGAATATCTTTTTATAGACTTGATAATTTCTTCTTTCAGGAAAAAGTTTTCCCCTTGAATTTCAGGTTTGGTTTTGTTTTAATGTTCTTAATGCTATTGCAGTGGTATTTATATACGTGGTAAGTTTCTTCTGGTGTCTAAGTTGTCTTTTTACTTTCTTAATGGTGCCTTTTAATCGACAAAAGTTATTTTAAATTTTGTACATTATCCATTTGTTCCCCTATGATTGAATTTTTTTACCTTAAGAAATCTTTTCCTAACCCAGGGTTATAAAATTATTCTGAGGTTTCCTCTACAAGATTTAAAGTTTTGTTCATTTCATTTAAAGTTTTAATCCATATAGAATTTATTTTTTGTATGAGGATAGGAATCTAATTTCATTTCCTTCATATTACCTATGGTAGCAGCACTCTGTGAGAAGTTTGTCCCTTCCCCAGTGATCTATATGCCAGGTCTGTCAGAGCAAGTTGAGTTGCTGTTTCTTGGGTGATTGGGATCTTTATTGAAATTGCATTTACGAACGAATTCTTCTCTTCAAAGAAAATGTTCTTTGTTGCTTTTTAAAATTTCTGTGTTGTACCTTTATTTTCTATTGCACTGATTTCTGCTCTTATTCATTTCTTTTTAAAAAAATTTCTTTATTTGCTATTTTTTATCCTTTTAAGCTTTTTTATTTTTTTATTGAAGTATAGTTGATTTATAATATTATAATAGTTCCCGGTGTTATTAATTATGTACATATACTTTTCATATTCTTCTCTATCATAGGTAATCATCACAAGATATTGAATATATTTCCCTGTTATAGAGTAGGACCTTGTTTATTTTATATACAGTAGGGTGTATCTGCTAATCCCAAACTCCTACCTTATCCCTCGCCACCCTTACTGCTTTGGTAACCATAAATTTGTTTTCTATGTGTGACTCTGCTTCTGTTTTGTAAATAAGCCCCATTCTCTCATGCTGTTTTTTTTTTTTGTTCTTATATTTTTTATTGGAGTACAGTTGATTTACAATGTTGCTAGTTTTTGCTGTACAGCAAACTGACTCAGTTATACATATAACCACTCTTTCTTAGATTCTTTTCCCATATATATTATTACAGATTATTGAGTATAGTTCCCTGTATTACACTTATAACATGTTTTAGATTCCACATATAAGTGATATCATATGATATTGGTCTATCTCTGTCTGACTTGCTTCATTTAGTATGATAATCTCTAGGTGGATCCATGTTGCTGCAAATGGCATTATTTCATTCTTCCTTATGGCTGACTGATATTCCATTGTATTTATTTACTTACTTTAATAATGTATTTATATTTGGCCGCATTGGGGGTCTTCGTTGCTGCACGCGGGCTTTCTCTAGTTGCAGCGAGCGGGGGCTGCTCTTCGTTGTGGTGCATGGGCTTCTCATTGTGGTGGTGTCTTTTGTTGCGGAGCATGGGCTCTAGGCACACAGGCTTCAGTAGTTGCAGCATGCAGGCTCTGCAGTTGTGGCTTGTGGGCTCTAGATCGCAGGCTCAGTAGTTGTGGCACATGGGCTTAGTTGCTGCGCGGCATGTGGGATCTTCCCGGACCAGGGCTCGAACCCGTGTCCTCTGCATTGGCTGGTGGATTCTTAACCACTGTGCCACCAGGGAAGCCCTCCGTTTTGTTTATATACCATGTTTTCCTTACCCATTCATCTGTCAGTGGACACTTAGGTTGCTTCCATGTCTTGGCTATTGTAATAGTAATGCTGTGAACATTAGAGTGCATGATCTTTTCCAACTACAGTTTTCTCCAGAGATAAGCCAAGGAGTGGGATTGTTGCATTGTACGGTAACTCTGCAAATAGTTTTTTAAGGAACCTGCATCCTGTTCTCCATAGTGGCTGCACCAATTTACTTTTCCACCAACACTGTAGAGGGTTCCCTTTTTTCTAGGCTCACCGCAGCATTTACTGCTTGTAGATTTTTTGATGCTGGCCATTGTGACTGGTGGAAGGTGACACCTCACTGTAGTTTTCATTGGCTCTGCTCTCAGAATTAGCAATGTTGAGCATCTTGTCATCTTCCTCTTCGGGGTTTTTTTTCCTCTTCAAACAGTATAAAATTCGCCTCTTCAAATTGGCTTTTTGAAAGTCGGCTGTGTTTGGAATTCGGCGTTATTAACAGCCCTTCAGGCTTTGTGAATATGAGGTGCCCTGAAGCACCCGTTGTAAAGTTGTTCCGGGAAACGTCCACAAGGCGGCAGCATTTCTTCATGCCCAACTTCGGTTACTTGGCAACAAAAAGCTTTAGGGAAAGTCTGCTTCCTGGGCTGTGAATTAGAGGGGAATGTGCCAGAGCGAAGTCTCAAGGGCTTGGGTCTCACTACTTCTTCCCCCTTCAGCCTCACCCCTGCCCCCCGAGACAAACGGCAACCCCTGCAAACGGCCCTGTGTGCTGTGTTTCATAGGTAGGGTGACTCCCAGGAAGGAGGCTGGAGGTCCCCCACCTGCAGGAGACGTGCAGACCAGGTGACTTCTCGAAGCTCCTCCAGCCCAGAGGGTCCACTGTCATTTGGGTGCACTCGGCTTCGTTTAGGTGTAGGAGGGCCCACCTGGATCTGGAGATGGTGGTCCCCTCCCGAGGGGAACGGACAAGACAGGTCCAAGGGGGGCCCCATTTGGGAGCACACCCTCCCCTGCTCCCTCATCCCCAGCACAGTACAGCCTTGGGACCGAAGTCTGCTCAGGCTTCAGGTATGTGATACCAGCCCAGGTCCCCAAGGCCAGAGGGGAATAGAGCAGACATTTCTTTGCTATTCTTGTTTATTTTCATGGTATGTTGGTGTATAGTTGATTTACAATGTTGTGCTGTTTTCAGGTGTACAGCAACCTGATTCACTTATTGATATTCATGTATCTATTCTATTTTGAGTTCTTTTCCCATATAGGTTATTGCAGAACGTTGAGCAGATTTCCCTGTGCTTTACAGGAGGTCCATGTTGATTATCCATCAAATGTATATATATATATATATACACACACACACACATACACATATGCACATATATATGTACACACACACACACATATATAAATACACTTGTGTGTATATGAAGCCCAACCTCCTAATTTGTCCTTGGCCCCCACTTTTTCTTTTTGGTAACCCTACGTTCGTTTTCCAAGTGTGTGTGTGTGTTGCTGTTTTCTAAATGAGTTCACGTGTATCTGTTGTTCAGTCCCAGGTATAGGTGGTATCATATGCTGTTCGTCTTCCTCTGACGCACTTCACTTACTGTATGCGCATCCCAGGTCCATGCATGTTGCCGCCAGTAGCGTTACTTCATTCTTGTTTATGGCTGAGTAATAGTCCATTGTATATACGTACCACATTGTCTTATCCAGTCATCTGTTGGTGGACATTTTGGTTGTTTCTGTGTCCTGGCTGTTGGAACTAGTGCTGCAATGAACCGCAGGGCGCCTGGTTCATTTCCAATTATGGGTTTCTCCAGATAGATGCCCAGGAGTGCTCCTGGGGCTGGGCTCTTTTTTAGTTTTGTTAGGAACTTCGATACTGTCCTTTATGGTGGCTTTTACCAATGTACATTCCCACGAAAATGGAGGAGGGTTCCACTTTTTTGGTCCTCGAATTACAACGTGCACAGTTAGGGCTTGTCTCCATGGTCCTTTAGGCAGGGGTCTGTTTACGCTCTCAGGACAGGTACCTGCAGGGCAGCTGTGTCCCAGAGGTCAGCTGGCTGGATACACACTGACAGTTGCTGGCGAGCAGGCCGCTTGTGAGGAGTGACTGGTGTCTCTTTCTCCAGAAAAACATCTCGGGGGCCTACGAGGTCAGCAAGAAGTCTCCCAAGTCTGTTGTGAAGGTGATCAAGATCTCAGCCCCGGCCAAGGATGCTGTCTATAACTACAGTATCCAGACCCTGAACTCTACAGAGCTTGCAAAGAAGGAGCTGTATCGAGAGATGGCCAAGGTGAGTTAAGGCCCAGGGTGGGGAGCAGTGACGCACCTCCACTCCAGGCAGGGCGGTGGGGGGTCTCCGGAGTGGGGAGGAGCCGACAAGGGACGAGCGCCGGCACAGAGAGGCGTGAACCCTCTACACGCCACGTTGAGCCCAGAGGCCCCCAGCACCTGTCCACGTGTGCGTGGCTCTTGGTAGCCCTTCATTGCTGCCTAGGAAAGGCAGCCTAACCCCGGCAGGGAAAGCCTGGGCTTAGGCTTCCTTCCTGCCCTGACCACTTGAGAAAAGGGCTCTGTCAAAGGGGACGTGGCCCTCGCTGGGCTGCTGCCTGGCTCTGGTAACCAGCAGGCACCCCGCACCGCCAGGAGCCAGCACCCTGCCCCCAAGACTGGCAGCCGGTCCGCCCCCCCGAGGTCCGCTGTCAGCCCGTCTATCCACGTCTGCTCGCGTTCCCAGGAGCCGAGGAAGAGACTCACGTACTCCCAGAGCCACCTGTCAGCCACAGTGGAGCCCCAGGATTCAGAGGAGGAGAAGAGAAAAGCCGAGAGGAAGTCCCGCGACGCCTGGCTCACACCCAGCGGCTTCCAAGTGACCGGTCTTCACAGCACGGGCAGGACACATCACTTGGGGCTGCCACCCCCCGGCGCCGTCACAGAGGTGGGTGGCGGGAGTGGGTCTCCGGCGGGCATCCGCAGGGGCCTCCCCCTGACCTGCTGCCCCCCAACGTAGGAGTGGAGGGAGAAGGCACTGTTTGCTAACGTGCTGGAGCCGGCGCTGCACCGAGAGAGCTGGGGCTGGGACCGGCGCCACCAGGACTTCGATCTGTACACGCAGCCGCCGCCGTTCTTGGAGCTGCCGCCCCCTCCGGCGCCAAAGCCCAGGACAGGTAACCGCGGGCGGTACCCGTTCTGTTTAGCAGCCACACTCCTGGGCTGGGAAATCAGGATTCGGGGTGGGGGGGCGGGGGGGCTGGTGTCACAGCGCAGGCTGGGCTGGAACTTCTGGTTCCAGCTGGATTCGTCACTTGCTGTATGACGGGGGGCAGGTCCCGCCCCGGCTCTGGGCTTGGTTTCTCTGAAAGGGAGGCGTTGGAAGGTAGGGCTGAGGGCTTTCAGGCTTCACACTGTGTTACCCGTGACCAGCCTTGAGAGGCTCTGGGCGCTGCTGGGCCCTTCCAGCTCCCAGACACAGCCAGTTGTCACCTGTGGGGGAGGGCGGGAGCCTGGCCACACCAAGCCCTCCAAGTCCTCTCCATCCCCCTGTTTGTGAAGAGGGACCAGAAAATCATTTATAGTAGAGAACCAAATCTGTGAATTAACAGAACCAGAATCTTCAGGGAGAAAGAGAGGCGAGTTGATCTGGCCACAGACCCCTCGCCCAGAAAGCTAGACTGGATAAACGGTGGAGTGCTTTCCCTCCCTGACTGACTCCTAAGGGCCGCTGGCAACAGCTCCATGAAACCGGAGGACATGCTGACAAGCTGCTGAAACTGGTCTCTCCCCTCCTCTGCACTGTGCCACCTCCCTTCAGCGGAGGCCCCAGGCTCAGGGGCACTGCCGTGGTCCAGCCCAGAGATGCCAGGCTCGCTGCCCCGACCCCGGTTCCCAGGGCGCACGGCTGAGAACCGCTCCCCACAGCGGGAGACAAGGAGAACCTGCTGCAGACGGGGCTCCCGCCTCCCGAGGGCTCCGCGCAGACCACTGTCCCGGCACCGGGTGTGAAGCCGTGACCTGTCCCTCCGCGCCAGCACCGAAGCTGGGCTGCCGTCGGGAAGACGAGCCGTCACGAGGCTGGCAGCAGGCCCAGCCCCGCGCCCAGGTGGATGACGGCTCCTACCCGGAGGGGGAACGCCGGGCCGCCTCAAGGCAACGTCTGTGATGGCCACGCCGCCGGGAACCGACCGACCCAGCGTGAAGCCTGCCAGGTGAGCCCACCAGGACGAGTGTGTAGCGGCCCGTGTGTGCCACCGGGAGACGCTGCTTGTCTTGTCAAGCGGCAGAGAGAAGCGCCCGCTGTCACGCAGCCGCACCATCACCTGAGAGGGACCAAAGCCTCACAGCACCATGGCCGGGCACCTGCCCCGCTGCTGCTGGAACCCTCTTCGCACACAGGGGGACAAAGGGCCCTGGAAGCCGTCACCAGACGGGGGATCGGAGGGTCAACTTGTTAGGCTGGCTCTGAGGAAGCAGGTGACTGACTAGTGCAGCAAACAAACACTACAAGGGGAAACGCAAACTGTCCTCTTCTGTTAAACGGTTCCTGTTTAAGCTAGGAGCCAAAGGCACTTACTTAAAAGAATGACACATACGCCGTTTTCAAGCTGTTTCTTGGAGAACGTGTGGCCTGGCAGAAATGGCCAGCCTGCTGAGACCCGTCCCCCCCACCCCCAGCCAGCTTCCACCCCGAAGCCTCACGATCAGCTGAGTCGCAGCAGCTCCGCGCGCTCCCCGTGTCCGCTCGGAGCCCGGGATCGTGTCTGTCAGGCAGCAGTGCCCACGGGGGCCTGGAGAAGCCCGTCAGTCAGAGAACTGGGAGAAACAGTTAACTTGTAATAAAGCACGTTCTCTACCTTCTGGAAGGTGTGTGTCGGGCAGACAGCAGCAGGGACGCTGACCCCCTGCTTCAGGACGGCCGGTCCAGAGGGTGGGCACAGACGTAGGCTCGCTTCTCCAGGACCTGCTGGGACACTTTCTTGATCAGTTCATCGAGATTTTCTGGAGAATCTGGGAGGGAAAGAGTAGGTGATCTTTGGGAAAAAAAAATGTTCCAGCAATTCCTGTTATCACAAAGTCAGCCCTGCGGTGTGAAGGAGCCCTGAAGGCGGCAGCCGTCCCCAGGAAGTGATTCTGGGCTGCCGCCTGGCGACCCCAGCCTGCTGGAGGAGACGCCCTGCGGTGACAGCCGCGCCAGCACGGTGGGCGCGGGGCGCCAGTGCTGAGCTGCGCGGAGCCCCGTGCTCCTCCCTCCGCAGGGCAGCCGGGTACGGGGTTCCCAGAGGCTCTCGCCTCGCCGGCTCTGTGCGCTCCTGCTGGCAGGCCTCACCCAGCCCTCGGTGAGCAGCAGTCTGTGCGCAGCCAGCAGCCCTGGGAGGCCACCGCCAGGTCGCCTGGCATCAGGTCCCGCCCCGCATTCTCCCCCAGCCCGAGCCGCCCACTTACGCTTGTCCAGCTGAGACAGGGTGCAGAGATTCTGGTGGTAAGCTTCCGTGCAGAAGATGTTGGCCAACAGAACCTGCCAGAACCAAAGTCAAAGTCAAAGTCAGAGAGGATGACTGCTGAGGACCCTGAGATCTCCGGGCCTTAGGGCCGCCCCTGCCTGGAGCCTGACCTCTGAGCTTCAAAGAACTCAGTCTGTCAGCCAAAGTGGGCAGCTTGACCAGGGTCAGGTGGCTTGGCTCAGAAGCCATGGCAGCCCCGAGCCAAACTAGCCCTGTCCTCAGGGCAAGTGACTCAACCCCTCTGAGCCTCAGGTCGCTCCCTGGCGGGAGAACGTCTCAATCCCCGCAGCCACGGGGCGGGGCGCGTCAGGACGAGGGCGTGCACACAGCAGGTGCTCAGACGGAGACGGCACCCACCCTGCTAGCAGAGGGGTGAGGGCGCTGGGTTTCGGATTCCGACACTCACTCCCCCCCGCCCCCTCCAGGCAGGAAGGTGAAAGGCAGTGGCCCTGTGTCCTGAACAGCACAGACCCGCCCATCGGAGCTGAGAGCACCGGCTATGGCCACGGACACAACTTGGCAACCCCACCCGTCTCTGGTCAGCTGGCGTGGACCCTGTGCTCACCCCCGACCCCCGGACGCACCCAACCCCTCCCTTCCCCACTGCCCGGCCTCATTAAAGTGCAGCAGAATGACCCCTGCAGGAAGGCTGCCTGTGCAGGCGGAAGGGGCGGGCCCACCTCGTGGTCGTGGTTCTGGAGCCCCACGCGGATAGAGCGGCTGGCCCGCGACAGCACGGCCGTCATCCCGTACAGGTTGATGAGGACGTTGGCCACTCGCTTCAAGACCAGCTGCTCCTCCACGATGGTCTGGGAACAGAGGGCAGGGGGGGAGACTTACCACCGGGACACAGCGCCAACACGCTCGCTCTCTCTCTCTCTCCCGGGCCCACCTTTGCGCATCTCTGAGCCTCACTCTACACCCTGGGGGAGCAGGCCTAACACTGCCTTCCCTTCGGGTTTTCCCTTAGCTCTGTCCAGATCTGGGCAGGAGTCAAGACAAGATCATGTCCCAGAAGCCTGGCTGAGACCACCGGCCAGCGCTTATTATCACCTTTGGACGCAAGAGACACAGATCGGGTCCTAAGAGTAAGGTCCAGGTGGGGCTGCCCCTCCCGGCTCCAGGGAGCGTCTGGTCACCTCGACGGTGCCCACCCAGCAGAGGCTTCCCCCCACGCTCCCCAGCCAGCTGAGTGGTCCCCAGGGCAGGCAGCCAGCCCTGCTTCCCCAGCCCTCCATGGTGACCGAGATTTCTAGGCCTGGTCCCTAGCTGCTGGCCCGCCCCCAGGTACCTTGCCAAAGCGAAGCAGCAGGGTCTCCACGGTGCGGCTGAAGTAGTGCACGTTCTGCTCGAGCTTGTGGGCACCATCCTGGGGGGCCGGGGGGGAGGATTCCGCTCAGCACCGCCCTCCCGCGGTGCCCAGGCCCTGCTGCCACGCTTGGCTGTTCTCCACCGTGACAGGGCGGAGAGGGCATCTGGTGACCCTCGGACTGCCTGGTCCTCCCCGGTGCCCCCGGCCACACCCCCTCTGGGAAGGGGATACCCAGTGGGGGGGGTACCCGTGGCTGGACCCACTCACCGCCATGCTGGGGTGCACGACTCCGAGCTTCCCTGTCAGCCCAAGGTCCACAGTTCGGCCCAGGGAGTCCCGAAGCCTCTGGCCGACAGTCTCCAGGATGGTGGTCACATTGCCCTGTTTAAGCTGCCTGCAGAGAGCCCAGGCGCAGTACGCTGAGGCCCCGCGGCCGGCTCCTGCTGCCCAGCAACACGGCCCCGCCTCGGTGCCAGCAGCTCTAGGGCCCCGGACAAGCTCCCTGACTACGCAAAGCCAGCAGGGCCACCTGGACACAACCCAGGAGCGGGCCCGCCCTACGGGGAGCAGCCGTCTCCTCTACGGCCGGAGGGGACACCCGGGGCACACCTGCTTCCAGGTCATTCTCTCCCCGAGTAGCCTGAAAAATCCTCTGAGCAAGCCATGCCTGGGCGCTGGCAGGGACTGCTCACTGTTCTGGCCCCAGGATGGGGGTCAGGAGAGGAAACTAGTCTTGTGTTGGCCTTGGAGCTGGCGCCTACGCAAGGATCACCTCTCCTTGCCCCGGTTCTAGAAGCAGCTCCCTGCCGCACGGGAGATGAGAGCTGCAGGGGAGGAGGGCAGGGCCCTGGAGGCTTCCCAGGCAGCTGGCCCCTCCCTGTCCCCTCCCTCCAGCCAGCCTGTGAGTCAGCTGAGCCCTGCAAGGCTGCACGCCTGGTCCACGGAGTGAGGCAGCGCCCTCCTCTGGCTGCCCCGGGACAGGCCTCTGCTGGGCAGGGTGGGTGGACCCGAGGGGCAGACGGTGGACGCGGCACCTACTTGACCCTTGCAGTCAGGATGCGGCCGGCATGCTGCAAGCCTGTCAGGGCGATGTACATCCGGAGAATCTCGTTGGTTCCCTGTGGCCAACATTATCCAGGTCAAAGGGCGCCCACATCAGGGCAGCCCTAGCAGTGTCGCGTGCGTGACCGGCTAGGCCATGCTGCTTCCCGCTAACTCTCCGGAAGTAGCTGGTTGCAGGGCTGTGACCGGGGGCCAGGGCAACACGCAGGCTGGTGCTTCCACGGGACAAGCTGGGGCTGACCAGATGGCGGTGGCCCCCCTCTGGACCTACCCCATCCCATGACCAACTGTGCACGAGCCATTCCTTTTTCCAAGCTTCCGATTCTACTTCTTTTAAGCGGAGAAACAGTTCCCCTTAAAAGAAGTGAAGGATACTAGTACCCAGGACACAGCAAGTCCTCAGCGGACCCACTACTAGCTCAGGCCAGGCCAGGCTCCTCGGGAAGCAGCTGGCCGCACCGCAGTGCCAGGTGCCAACACCCCGGGGCCGCCTCTTCCCTGCTGCCACCCCCAGGCACCACCCCCCCACCGTGAGCCACGTGACCTCGGGGACGCAGACCAGGGGGCTTGTGCCCGTCGTGCACAGTGGTACTGAGGGTCAGAGGGGCAGGGGCTGGACTGAGGCACACCGCCAGGCCACGCCACGCCACGGACAGAGACTCCGTGGGAGCGGAAGTGGGAGCAAGGAGAACTCCACGCTGACCCAGGCCCGTCCGGGGTGGTCTCGGCTTCACGCTGAGGGCCCTGCACCCCTCAGAGCTCCTGAACCCGTGCTGACCACCCTACCAGCCACGGAGGACCGCACTCGCCCGGGCCAAGGGGAGGGGCCTTGGGGGCGGCAGGCCTGGGGCAGCAGGGTTGGGACGTGGGAACTGCCCCCGGGGCCTCGGGCTGGCCGCGCCCTGTCCACTGAGGGAGAGGACACAGGGAACGCCAGCAGCCAATGCGGTCTTCCCCCCCGCCCCCCGAGGCGGAGCCGCCCGGGCGCCCAGCCTCGCACTGGTCCAAGGGTCTGCCTCCGCACACCTGTGTCCAGCCTGAAATCCCGCCCGGCCTCCCTCCACGGCCACTGGCCGCACCGCTGCAACCCACGCCCTGGGCAGGCTCGGGGCATTTCCAGGGACGTGAACTCAAACAAGCCATTCTCTGCTCCAAACTTTGTTACCGCTTCTCGGCCCTCACGGTAAGATCCAAATGGGCTTCCACGGCTGGCTACTCTCTGGCCTTCCCGCCCAGCCCCTCTGCCCTGCGCACCCTGCCCCACCCACACCCCAGCCCCGCCGAGCAGGACCGGCCGCTGCTCCTTCCGTTTCCCTGCTGCCGGCAGGGAAGGTCCCGTCGGGGCCTGGCACACTCCACTCCCCTGCCCTCTCTGCCCCCAAGGCCAAGTGCGCTGCTTCCTGAGACCCCAGCCCCTCACCACACTGGTGTTCTGGAGTCATCCTCTCTCAGCCAGGCTGCACGAGGCTCTGGGGTCCACGGCGGAGCGGGGCGGGGCCGAGCGCTCAGCGGGGCGGCGCACTCACCTCGAAGATAAGCAGGATGCGGCTGTCGCGCAGGATGCGCTCGTACGGGTAGTCCCTCATGTAGCCCGAGCCCCCGAGGATCTGGAGCGCCTCGCTCACGCACTGCCACGCGGCCTCGGAGCTGAACACCTGCCACGGACCCGGGCGAGGTCAGCACGGGGCCGTCAGCACCAAAGCCCCTTCAGGAGGGGGACCCTCTGCCTCGGGGCCAGGTGGCTGCGGACGGGGTGGGAGGCTGCATGCGGAGAAGTAGGCTTTGGGACGAGACGACCCAGGTAGGAGCCCTGACTGTCACGTCTCACTGGTGGCCAAAAAGTGACCCCCCTCCCCCAAAACAAGACAGAAGCACAGGGAACTCTGTGCTATCTACCTCAACCAGGTATTTCATAAAAGGAAGTTCTGACACCAAAATGTAGGAAGACCAGACTCAGGACAACACAGTCCTTCCCAGGGAAGCCCAGCTGCTTTGTTAGGCGGATACAAAGTTACAGTACCCAGTCTGTATTCTCTTCTTCCGCTATGATCACCGTCAGCTGGTGACAGCCTGGCACAAACCATGCGGGGAGATGCCGGCCTCCCGTAAGCTGGGCACTGCCCTCTGCTGCTGCTCCTATGCTACTCTGCTCTGCCCAGCTGCATCCCAGGGGTGCCTGACACGGTGGGTGCCTCGTAAACACCTAAGCAGTGAGTAGCTGAGGAGGAAGGCGGCAGGCAGGCCGCGTGTGGGGTTACCTTGACCGTGGCGGCCTCGATGGAGCAGTCAGGAAAGCCCGGCTGGTCCAGCATCCCTGCCGTGAGGTAGGCCATGCTTTCCATCACGTAAGCCTTCTGAGCCATCAGGGCAAACTTCTCCTGGAGCGTTCAGAAAAATGCACCATCAAGAAAGAATCTGCCTGTACTGAGACCCAAACCTGCCGAGCAGCAGAGAGGGTCATTCAGACCGCGCCCAGTGCCCAAGAGCACCAAGGCCTGGCACTCGTAAAAGGGGCCACGTGCTCATCTTCTCCCCGAACCACCGCCTAGGAGTCGGCAGTACAGACCCCCAAGCTCGCCTTCAGTGCCTGCGAGGTAGTCAGCCCACGCGGCGCTCTGGACCCTCCCTACCTGAATCAATCCAAACTCGCTGAGGTTCCTGTTGAACTGCTTCCTGGTGCAGGCGTACTCGGCGGTCATTTCTGAAGAGGGGCAGAGTTATCAAAGAACAATTTTCCGGCTGTCTTAAAATGATTTCCTCAGTCTATCGTCACCACCCTTCAAACGCTCAGGCAGGAGCTACGAGAAGCGGGTCTACTGAGACCAACACCCTGAAAGTGAGAGCCCCACCTTCCAACATCTCCGGGTCCAGGAGTGACTGTCCCCTCTGAGTGGCACCCAGGGTGGGGGACGGAGCAGGATCAGGGGCCAGTCAGACACATCCGGACCCAACTCTCGCTCTTACCAGCCAAGCCTGGGCCACGTGGCCTCCCCGCCCTCATCAACACTATTGACCTCAGAAACACGGCAAAGGCCACGGGACGCCCTGCACGGAGAAGCAGGCTCACACCCGGCACACGTGTCCGTCTGGCAGCAGGAGCGTGGCCCGTGGCTTCCGCGCCAGCCCTGCAGGCGCCCACGTGCCCACGGCGGCCCCCTCCCTGCAGCCAGCGCTCTCCCAACACTCCCCACGGACCTCCACGCGTGACCCACTCTCACAGCGGGCTCGCAGGGTACACAGGCTCCCACATCCCCCCATTTCTGGGCCTTGCGATCTCAGGGGCTCTACATCCTCTGGGGACAGACTGACCACGAGAGCGAAGCCCTTGCACTGAGGAGTTTTCCAGACAAGGCAGCAGAGTCCAGGTGGGCGCAGGGCCCTGGGGGAAGCTTCGCAGAGGCGGGCGAGCCCTGAGCGTGCAGTCTGATGGGGGGTGCGGTCTCGGGCACGTCACCCCCCGCTCTGAGCGGCCGGCCCTTCGTCTATAAACGAACTCTGCCCTGAACTCCGAGGAGCTTCCTGGGCACCCAGTGGGGAGCGGGCCCCGGGTACGCCCGCGCCGCAGCCAGGGCCCTGCGTGTCCCTGTGGTCCCCGCCACAGAGCAGAGATGGCAGTTGACGTTCTGTGCCCCGCAAAACCCCTATCAGGCTGTTTTACCTTCACTGGCAAAGGGAAGTCTACGGTTCAGTGAGCGTAACAGAAGAAAGGGACAATCGAAAGGCTGAGGGACCAGGGTCCCCAGTCTGACCCCGCGGCTCACCCACTGTGGACAGCCATCCACAGGGAACTGGCGCTCAGGC
This sequence comes from Balaenoptera acutorostrata, assembly GCF_949987535.1. Lineage (NCBI taxonomy): Eukaryota > Metazoa > Chordata > Mammalia > Artiodactyla > Balaenopteridae > Balaenoptera > Balaenoptera acutorostrata. The sequence goes on from NC_080073.1 coordinate 2,287,258, forward strand.
TTCTCGGTGTCCAGCTCACATTCAGGTGCTCGCTCAGCGGGCAGAGCAGCCACCCCGTCTACCTCCACCGGGAGGTCCCCCGCCTCCCCCATCCCGTGCGTGTTGAAACCGCAACACCGGCCCTTCAGGGGCAGCCTCAGTGCACCCTTCAGTCTAAGTCGAAGCCCTGATCCTAGACGTGGACAGGACCGGCTGTCAGTGGCCTGGCTCGGTGCTGGCCCGCCCGCCCGCCTAGGGACGGGGCAGAGCCCCTGGGCCGGAGCAGGCAGGGGCAGGCGGGGGCGGCGGGGGCAGGCGGGGGCGGTGGGGGCAGCGGGCACAGGCGGGAGCAGGCGGGGGCAGGCAAGGTGCCGTCCCTGACTTACGCACCGATCAGCGTCTTGAGCATCCCGGCCACGGCACTGCCCATGCTGAACCGCCCGCTGTTGAGGATGTTCATGGCCACCTGCGGAGAGAGGAGGGCTCAGCGCGGGCCGCTCCCTCCGTGCCCAGCTGGGAGAGCTGAGGGCCCTAGAGGGCTGAAGGGGACAGACCGCAACAGGGCTTGGCTGCTTTTACCAGACAACAGGCAGCATGCGGATGGAGTTAATCATCCTGCCAACCCTCCCTGGGCCGGGAGAGAACACAGTACCAAGGCCTCAAAACCAGGCCATCTGCCACGGAGATGCTCTCACAAACATCCCTGCAGGCACCCACCCTCCAAAAAAAAAAAAAGAAATGGGACACGCTTATTCCAAAGGAAGTGGCCACTTCCCTCAGCCTCAGGGGAGGGGAGCAGAAACTAAGACTGGCTGGGTACCCGCTGCCAACTCCTCACTTTCCCAGCAACGCGTCAGCGTCAGGGTCCTCCTTTCACAGAAGAAGAGCCGGAGGTTCCAGGTGGTGACCAGTCACAGACAGAGCAAGCACCCGCCTGACGTGCACCCTGCACTGAGCCAGCCCCTCGCACGGACGTGACGGGCTCCTCCTCCCCCGGTGCCTACAGTAATGACCCTAGCTAAGGAGTTCTGTCAGCTTCACTCCTCTCTTCCGACCCCAACTTTCTACCTAAAGCCGACGGCAAGCACACACACTGCTTCCCAAGTACCAGACTAGCCGGGCTTGGGGAGGCACCCCCTTACAGACCTAAAGCAACCTAGAGACCACAGCCACCCAGGCAGCAGGGGAGAAGGGGCACACCGTGGACGCGTGGCCACCAGCACCAGGCTCCTAGAGGAGGCTGTGACCTGCCCACCTCTACTCAAGCCTGCGAGGCCCAGGGAGGAGGCCTCAAGGCAGGGCTGGGGTCTGCGGGCAGCAAGCAGCCTGGGACTCAGCTTCACACGTGGCACTGCTCGTACTGACTGCTTGCCTGCGTGGCTGGGACTAACCAAACGTGCCTCTGAGTTTGAATTTATGATTACTTGCTCAATAACCTGAAGGGAGACTCTGAGAACAGATCCCGTGGGGCTGGGGAGACGGGAAACACCTGCTCCAGCCACTGGGCAGGCAGCACTGGTCCTGACAGGCGAGGCCGAGGCGGGTGGGCACCTCGGTGGGCACGGCCAGGAGCTGGGGCTCAGCTAGGTCGCAGCGCAGTGTGGCCTGTGTGCCTCCTGCTCTGGCCTGTGGCCTGTAATGTCAGACTCCCTGTGTCTCAGGACATGGAGGGGGGACGAGGAGGGGGGACACCGGTCCTGCTCCACCTGCCAGGACTGAGCAGGAACTGAACTCCCCACCTTTGGTCCCTTTTCCCAGACTGGTTCTCAAAGGCCAGCTCACAGTTTCATGAACAAACTTACTTCACAGCCCCTTCGTGGTCGATTCTCAGCTTCACTTACAACAAGAACAAGAGGAGGAGAGGACTGGACGCCAGGCCCCAGGCCCCAGGAGGGTGGAAGGCCTGGCAGGCTTGGCCTCACCGGAAAGGGCTCGTGAGCCCAGGCGGTCCCTCCTACCCAGGCCTGACCGTGCTGCGTGGTCACCTTCCTGCCGCAGAGCAGTCCCCTCCCACACCTACACTCCAGGTACGAGACACAGCCGTCCCCGCAGCCCCCGTCGCTGACCGCCTCTGCGCCCCGATGAACCTCCTACCTGACCTCACGCGGCATCGGCGTTCCCCGGGCCTGTGGTCACCCTACCCGCCATCGATGGGATCGCCCTAACGTGTTGCGCTTTTCAGTGTTGACGCTGACTGCCAGGCAATCGCACTCATCACGAGACAGGGCTTTAGCGATCTGTTTTTCTTCTGCATACTAAAACCATCACTTCTCACCCAACACAATGGAAACAAACGTTTTAATGCAGTGTTGGGAAGGACTGGGCAAAGACCTCACACACAGTCCAACCGTCCAGCAGGCGACACGGCAACATGGACCAAGAACTTAAAAATGACCACGCCCTCTGACCCAGAAACCTGACTGGTATTTAAACTCAGGAGATAATGAGAGAAGTGTGCAAGGTATGTATAAGGATACATGCCATGCAACGCAGTCCCGAGTGGGGAAGAAGGGAAACTGCGCTAAATGCTCGATCCTGGAGACACAGGGACAGTGAATGTGGCGTCACCATATGAGGAAATGCTGTGTGGTTCTGAACCTCAGCAAATCACATTCCCTAGCATGAAAAGACTATGAGGGCTTGTTGATAAGTGAAAAATGCCAGTTATCACCTCTTACACACACACACACACACAAGCAGAAATATTTCAGCAATGTAAACTCTTTAAAAAGACGTAGAAAGACAAGCACCAGAAGTGTGAACAGTGGAGATAGCAGAAGCAAGAAGAATGACAATCCTGCAGCCTGTGGAACAAAAACCACATTCACAGAAAGACAGACAAGATGAAAAGGCAGAGGGCTATGTACCAGATGAAGGAACAAGATAAAACCCCAGAAAAACAACTAAATGAAGTGGAGATAGGCAACCTTCCAGAAAAAGAATTCAGAATGATGATAGCAAAGATGATTCACGACCTCGTTAAAAGAATGGAGGCAAAGATCGAGAAGATGCAAGAAACGTTTAACAAAGATCTAGAAGAATTAAAGAACAAACAAACAGAGATGAACAATACAATAACTGAAATGAAAACTACACTAGAAGGAATCAATAGCAGAATAACTGAGGCAGAAGAACAGATAAGTGACCTGGAAGACAGAATGGTGGAATTCACTGCTGTGGAACAGACTAAAGAAAAAAGAATGAAAAGAAATGAAGACAGCCTAAGAGACCTCTGGGACAACATTAAATGCAAGAACATTCGCATTATAGGGGTCCCAGAAGGAGAAGAGAGAGAGAAAGGACCACAGAAAATATTTCAAGAAATTATAGTCAAAAACTTCCCTAACATGGGAAAGGAAATAGCCACCCAAGTCCAGGAAGCTCAGAGAGTCGTATACAAGATAAACCCAAGGAGAAACACGCCGAGACACACAGTAATCAAAGTGGCAAAGAAAAATTACTGAAAGCAGCAAGGGAAAAATGACAAATAACATACAAGGGAACTCCCATAAAGTTAACAGCTGATTTCTCAGCAGAAACTCTACAAGCCAAAAGGGAGTGGGCATGACATATTTAAAGTGATGAAAGGGAAGAACCTACAACCAAGATTACTCTACCTGGCAAGGATCTCATTCAGATTCGAGGGAGAAATCAGAAGCTTTACAGACAAGCAAAAGCTCAGAGAATTCAGCACCACCAAACCAGCTCTACAACAAATGCTAAAGGAACTTCTCTAAATGGGAAACACAAGAGAAGAAAAGGACCTACAAAAACAAACCCAAAACAATTAAGAAAATGGTGATGGGAACATACATATCGATAATTACCTTAAACGTGAATGGATTAAATGCTCCAACCAAAAGACACAGGCTCGCTGAATGGATACAAACACAAGACCCATATATATGCTGTCTACAAGAGACCCACTTCAGACCTAGGGACACATACAGACTGAAAGTGAGGGGATGGAAAAAGATATTCCATGCAAATGGAAATCAAAAGAAAGCTGGAGTAGCAATACTCATATCAGATAAAATAGACTTTAAAATAAAGAATGTTAGAAAAGGAAAGACACTACATAATGCTCAAGGGATCAATCCAAGAAGAAGATATAACAGTTATATATGCGCCCAACATAGGAGCACCTCAATACATAAGGCAACTGCTAACAGCTATAAAAGAGGAAATCGACAGTAACACAATAATAGTGGGGGACTTCAATGCCTCACTTACACCAATGGACAGATCATCCAGACAGAAAATTAATAAGGAAACACAAGCTTTAAATGATACAATAGACCAGAGAGATTTAATTGATATTTATAGGCCATTCCATCCAAAATCAGCAGATTACACTTTCTTCTCAAGTGCACATGGAACATTCTCCAGGATAGATCACATCTTCGGTCACAAATCAAGCCTCAGTAAATTTAAGAAAATTGAAATCATATCAAGCATGTTTTCTGACCACAACACTATGAGATCAGAAATAAATTACAGGAAGAAAAACGTAAAACACACAAACACATGGAGGCTAAACAATATGTTACTAAATAACCAAGAGATCACTGAAGAAATCAAAGAAATCAAAAATACCTAGAGACAAATGACAATGAAAACACGATGATCTACAACCTATGGGATGCAGCAAAAGCAGTTCTAAGAGGCAAGTTTATAGCTATACAAGCCTACCTCAAGAAACAAGAAAACTCTCAAATAAACAATCTAACCTTACACCTAAAGGACCTAGAGAAAGAAGAACAAACAAAACCCAAAGTTAGTAGAAGGAAAGAAATCATAAAGCTCAGAGCAGAAATAAATAGAAACAAAGAAAACAATTGCAAAGATCAATAAAAGTAAAAGCTGGTTCTTGGAGAAGATAAACAAAATTGATAAACCATTAGCCAGACTCATCAAGAAAAAGAGGGAGAGGACTCAAATCAATAAAATTAGAAATGAAAAAGAAGAAGTTACAACAGACACTGCAGAAATACAAAGCATCCTAAGAGACTACTACAAGCAACTCTATGCCAATAAAATGGACAACCTGGAAGAAATGGACAAATTCTTAGAAAGGTATAACCTTCCAAGACTGAACCAGGAAGAAATAAAAAAATGAACAGACCTATCACAAGTAATGAAATTGAAACTGTGATTAAAAATCTTCCAACAAACAAAAGTCCAGGACCAGATGGCTTCACAGGTGAATTCTATCAAACATTTAGAGAAGAGCTAACACCCATCCTTCTCAAACTCTTCCAAAAATTGCAGAGGAAGGAACACTCCCAAACTCATTCTATGAGGCCACCCTGATACCAAAACCAAAGATACTACAGAAAAAGAAAATAACAGTCCAATATCACTGATGAATATAGATGCAAAAATCCTCAACAAAATACTAGCAAACAGAATCCAATAACACATTAAAAGGATCATACACAATGATCAAGTGGGATTTATCCCAGGGATGCAAGGATTCTTCAATATATGCAAATCAATCAATGTGATACACCATATTAACAAATTGAAAAAGAAAAACCATACGATCATCTCAATAGATGCAGAAAAAGCTTTTGACAAAATTTGACACCCATGTATGATAAAAATTCTCCAGAAAGTGGGCACAGAGGGAACCTACCTCAACATAATAAAGGCCATATATGACAAACCCACAGCAAACATCATTCTCAATGGTGAAAAACTGAAAGCATTCCCTCTAAGATCAGGAACAAGACAAGGAAGTCCACTCTCACCACTATTATTCAACATAGTTTTGGAAGTCCTAGCCATGGCAATCAGAGAAGAAAAAGAAATAAAAGGAATACAAATTGGAAAAGAAGAAGTAAAACTGTCACTGTTTGCAGATGACATGATACTATACATAGAGAATCCTAAAGATGCCACCAGAAAACTACTAGAGCTAATCAATGAATTTGGTAAAGTTGCAGGATACAAAATTAATGCACAGAAATCTCTTGCATTCCTAGACACTAATGATGAAAAATCTGAAAGAGAAATTAAGGAAACACTCCCATTTACCACTGCAACAAAAAGAATAAAATACCTAGGAATAAACCTACCTAGGGAGACAAAAGACCTGTATGTAGAAGACTATAAGACACTGATGAAAGAAATTAAAGATGATACCAACAGATGGAGAGATATACCATGTTCTTGGATTGGAAGAATCAATATTGTGAAAATGACTATACTACCCAAAGAAATCTACAGATTCAATGCAATCCCTATCAAATTACCAGTGGCATTTTTTTACAGAACTAGGACAAAAAAAAAATCTTAAAATTTGTATGGAGAGACAAAAGACCCCGAGTAGCCAAAGCAGTCTTGAGGGAAAAAAACAGAGCTGGAGGAATCACACTCCCTGACTTCAGACTATACTACAAAGCTACAGTAATCAAGACAGTATGGTACTGGCACAAAAACAGAAATATAGATCAACGGAACAGGATAGAAAGCCCAGAGATAAACCCACACATCTATGGTCAACTAATCTACGACAAAGGAGGCAAGGATATACAATGGAGAAAAGACAGTGTCTTCAATAAGTGGTGCTGGGAAAACTGGACAGCTACATGTAAAAGAATGAAATTAGAACACTCCCTAACACCATACACAAAAATAAACTCAAAATGGATTAGAGACCTAAATGTAAGACCAGACACTATAAAACTCTAAGAGGAAAACGTAGGAAGAACACTCTTTGCCATAAATCTCAGCAAGATCTTTTTTGATCCACCTCCTAGAGTAATGAAAATAAAAACAAAAATAAACAAATGGGACCTAATGAAAATTCAAAGCTTTTGCAAAGCAAAGGAAACTACAAACAAGGTGAAAAGACAACCCTCAGAATGGGAGAAAATATTTGCAAACGAATCAACGGACAAAGGATTAATCTCCAAAATATATAAACAGCCCATGCAACTCAATATTAAAGAAACAAACACCCCAATCCAAAAATGGGCAGAAGACCTAAATAGACATTTCTCCAAAGAAGACATACAGATGGCCAAGAAGCACATGAAAAGCTGCTCAATATCACTAATTATTAGAGAAATGCAAATCAAAACTACAATGAGGTTATCACTTCACACCAGTCAGAATGGGCATCATCAGAAAATCTACAAACAACAAATGCTGGAGAGAGTGTGGAGAAAAGGGAACCCTCTTGCACTGTTGGTGGGAATGTAAATTGATACAGCCACTATGGAGGACAGTATGGAGGTTGCTTAAAAAACTAAAAATAGAATTACCATATGACCCAGCAATCCCACTTTTGGGCATATACCCAGAGAAAACCATAATTCAAAAAGACACATGCACCTCAGTGTTCACTGAAGCACTATTTACAATAGCCAGGACATGGAAGCAACCTAAATGCCCATCGACAGACGAATGGATAAAGAAGTTGTGGTACATATCTACAATGGAATATTACTCAGCTATAAAAAGAATGAAACTGGGTCATTTGTAGAGATGTGGATGGATCTAGAGGTTGTCATACAGAGTGAAGTAAGTCAGAAAGAGAAAAAGAAATATCATGTATTAACACATATATATGGAACCTAGAAAAATGGTACAGATGAACCAGTTTGCAGGACAGAAATTGAGACACAGATGTAGAGAACAAACGTATGGACACCAAGGGGGGAAAGCGCCAGGGGGTGGGAGGTGGTGGTGTGATGAATTGGGAGATTGGGATTGACATATATACTAATATATACTACTAAAATGGATAACTAATAAGAACCTGGTGTGTAAAAAAAAAAAAATAAAATTCAAAAAAATAAAATAATAAAAAAATAAAACAGGTAAACAAAAAAGTGTGAACAGTGAATGGCAACTCCCCTGGGATGGGCTTTGGGGGACCCATGTGTTCCCTCATCTGTGTGACATCTGCACACGGATGCCCCTCTTGTGCCCTCCACCTCCCCTACCCTCTGCTCCACACTGCCCGGGCAGCAGTGGCTGGAGCCCTGGCTGACGGCCCTTGGGTGATTCCTGTAACGCCCAGGTGGCCAGGGAGGTCCTGCTTTGATCCCTGTTCACAGCCAAGGTGGGGGCAGCTCCCCGCTGTGAAGACACTTACCCAGGCCACCCAGTAATTAGGGCAGAGCAGCAATATAAAGACAAATAGCCCAATTTAAAGATGGGCAAAGGATTTGGAAAAATATTTCTTCAAAGGAGATAAACAGCCCATGGAAACAACCTTAATGTCCACTGACAGATGAATGGATAAAGAAGATGTGGTACATATATACAATGGAATATTACTCAGCCATAAAAAAGAATGAAATAATGCCATTTGCAGTGACATGGGTGCAACTAGAGATTATCATAAAGTCAGAAAGACTTATTATCTGAAGTAAGTCAGAAAGAGGAAGACAAATACCATCTGATATCACTTATATGTGTAATCTAAAACACGGCACAAATGAACGTATCTATAAAACGGAAACAGACTCACAGACATAGAAAACAGACTTGTGGTTGCTAAGGGGGAGAGGGGAGGGGGAGAAAAGGATTGGGAGTGTGGGACTAGCAGATGTAAACTATTATATATAGAATGGATAAATAACAAGGTCTTACTGTATAGCACAGGGAACTATATTCAGTATCCTGTGACAAACCATAATGAAAAAGAGTATTAAAAGAACGTCTGTATGCGTATAACAGTCACTTTGCTGTACAGCAGACAATGGCACAACATTGTAAATTAACTATACTTCAATAAAATATTGGGTTGGCCAAAAACTGACTTCAGTTTTTAAGTAAAAATAAAAGACACATTTTTCATTTTCAGCAAGAACTTTATTGAACAACATATTCACCGTTTTGTTCCACGACCTTCCGCCATTTTTCAGGCAACTTCATAATTCCATCTTCGCAAAACTTTTTATCTTTTTGAGCAAAGAACTGTTCCAGGTACCTTTTACAGTCTTCCAGGGAATTGAAATTTTTCCCAGTAAGAGAATTTTGTAAAGACCAAAATAAATGGAAATCCGAAGGTGCAATGCCTGGTGAATATGGCGGATGAATCAGAACTTCCCAGCCAAGCTGTAACAGTTTTTGCCTGGTCATCAAAGAAACATGCGGTCTTGTGTTATTCTGATGGAAGATTATGCATTTTCTATTGATTAATTCCAGATGCTTTTCTTCGAGTGCTGCTTTCAGTTGGTCTAACTGGGAACAGTACTTGTTGGATTTAATCATTTGGTTTTCCGGAAGGAGCTCATAATAGAGTACTCCCTTCCAATCCCACCATATATACAACATCACCTTCTTGGGATGAAGACCAGCCTTTGGTGTGGTTGGTGGTGGTCCATTTTGCTTGCCCCACAATCTCTTCCGTTCCACATTATTGTACAGTATCCACTTTTCATTGCCGGTCACAATTTGTTTTGAAAATGGAATGTTTTCATTACGTTCCAGTAGCAAATCACATGTGGAAATATGGCCAAGAAGGTTTTTTTCACTTAACTTACGTGGACCCCAAACATCAAAGTGATTAAGATAACCAAGCTGGTGCAAATGATTTTCAACATTTGATTTGGGTATTTTGAGTATGTCGGCTCTCTCTCTCGTGGTGTAACGTTGATTGTTCTCAATTAATGTCTTGATTTGATCGCTATCAACTTCAACTGGTCTACCTGACCATGGAGCAGTGTCCAGCAAGAAACCTCCAGCACAAACTTCGCAAACCACTTTTGACAACATTCGATCAGTCACAGCACCTTCTCCATACACTGCACAAATATTTTTTTGCGTTTCAGTTGCGTTTTTACCTTTCTTGAAATAATGAAGCATAATATGCCCAAAATGTTGCTTTTTTCCCTTCCACCTTCAATATTAAAACGGCTACACAAAAATTCACCAGTTTTGTTAAGTTTTTTAAAAAATGCATGCTGATATGACAGCTGTCAAAATACAATCTAGGAAAATTGTCTCGAATGAAATTAAAGACAACTAAATGCTACTAGAGCCATCTTACAGAAAACGCCGAACGAACTTTTTGGCCAACCCAATAAAATAAAATAAAAAACCAAAAAAACAAAGGAGATAAATAGCCAATAAGCGCATAAAAAGATGCTCAACACGACTAATCATCAGGGAAATGCAAATCAAACCACAACGAGATACACTTCACACCCACGAGGATGGCTGTTAATTTTAAAAATGGACGATCACACATATTGACAAGAATGTGGAGCAACTGGAACCCTAACGCGCTGTGGTGGGAATGTGAAACAGTGCAGCTGTTGTGGAAAAGAGTTTGGCGGTTCCTCAAAAAGCTAAACATACAGTCACCATTTGACCCTCCATTTCTTCCAGGTGGGCACCCAAAAGAATGGAAAACAGCATTCACACAAAAACGTGCACATGAGTGTTCACAGCAGCATTACTCAAATGGCCAAAAATTGAACAACCCAAATGTCCATCAGCTGATGACAGATGGACAAAACGTGGTCCCTGCACATGATGGAACATCACTCAGCTATAAGGAGTGACACCTGTTAGACTTGGATAAACCTTGAAAACATTAGGCAGCGTGAAAGAAGCCATACAAGAAGGACCACACATGGATTCCATCTAAATGAAACATTCAAAATAGGCAGATGGGCTTCCCTGGTGGCGCAGTGGTTAAGAATCCACCTGCCAGTGCAGGGGACACTGGTTCAAGCCCTGGTCCGGGAAGATCCCACATGCCGTGGAGCAACTAAGCCCACGTGCCACAACTACTGAATCTGCGCTCTAGAGCCCGCAAGCCACAACTACTGAACCCACGTGCCACAACTACTGAAGCCCACACACCTAGAGCCTGTGCTCCGCAACAAGAGAAGCCACCGCAATGAGAAGCCCACGCACCACAACGAAGAGTAGCCCCCGCTCACCACAACTAGAGAAAGCCTGCACACAGCAACAAAGACCCAATGCAGCCAAAAACAAAAATAAAATAAATTTATAAACAAACAAACAAACAAAACAGGCAGATCCACAGAAGCAGAAAGTAAAACAGCGACGGCCGAGGGCTGGGAGAGGGGAAATGAGAAAGTATGGCGTGTCTTGCTGGGGTGATGGCAACATTCTAGAATTAGACCATGGAGATGGTTGCACAAGCACAGTGAATATACTAAAAACCAACAAAGCATTCATTTGAAAATGGTAAATTTTGTCATATGAATTACCTGTTATTAAAAAAAATACTCTTACTCTAAGAAAAAAAAAATCAGGGTAAGCACTCGGGACCCAGGGCTGTGCATCCTGAGCTTTGCAGGGCCACTGGGCTGCTCTCTCCACTGGCTGGGGGAGGACTCTTACCCCTACGTGAGGGAGGGTGAGACCGAGCGCTGCTGCACCCCTGCCTCCCAGGGCTGACTTCTCTCCGCTCTGCTGACCTCCCTGCAGAGAGCCTTGCATGGCCGCCCGGCCAGCCCAGCCCAGCCCAGTGCACTGCCAGCAGGGAGGTAACGGGAAGCTGGGCCACCGCACACGAGACTGCAACAAAGGTCAGCACACGCAGGGCAACACACCTTAAAGCCGCCTCCAACTTCTCCGAGGACGTTTCCCACGGGCACCCTGGTGTTCTCAAAGTGGACCTCGCAGGCTGGAACACACGACATCCAGGACCTCAGCTGAGGGGGACGAAGCGCTCTACCCCCGACCCCCACTCAGGGGACGCGGTTCATTCACTCACTCGCTCATTCATTCAGACCCTCCACAGTCCGAGCTAAGGGACCCAAGAGGCTGAGCCTTGTGAGGACGGCAGGGCAGCTCCAGGTGGGCCGAGGGCCACTTACAGGACACCAGCCTCGAGTGAACTGAGTGCCAACCAGGCCTGGGTGGGGAGGAGGGAGAAGGGAGGAAGGAGGAGTCCCAGGCTGGAAAGATGGGGGTCTGCTGTACTGCAAGACTGACCCAGGGCCCCCCAGCACCACCTCCCTCCAAGGCTGAGCGCCATGAGGTGGCGACGACCTCACCTTGAAGTCATCACTGCCCGATGTGCGGAGAGATTTTGCCAAATGCTCGGGTGGAAACAAAACTACTTAGGTCTCATGTTATCTTGATGTTTGATACCTTTTTAACAAGATAAGATCTCACCTTGTCTCTCTCTCTCATACACACACATGCACGCACGTGCCACTCACTGTTGGAGCCTCGGATGCCTAACTTATCCTCAGGTTTCCCGCTGGTGACTCCACCAAAGTCTCTCTCTACTATGAACGCTGTGACCTTGTCCTTTACTGAGCCGTTAGAATCAACAACCTCTGTCTTTGCAAACACAGTAAAAACACTGGCCAGTCCTCCATTGGTGATCCAGACCTGAGGGAAGAAAGCAAAAGGGCTCCAGAGAAAACCAACCTACTACAGACTGGCCACCCTCAGCACCAGCTGCCCATCACAGCTCAGGCCAGGACGGGCTCAACCCGGCCTCCCCAGAGCACGGATTTCCCCAGGAGACACAGGTGGCCCTGCACATGTGTCTGTGTGTGTGTCAAGCAGCTCCGACTCAGCATGGAACAGCTGGGGGTGGGAGGGAGGCAGAAAGGAGTGAGGGAAAGGGGGAGGGGGAGGGGAGAGGGGAGGGGGAAGGGAGGGGAAGGAGGGGAGGAAGGGAGGAGGGGAGGGAGGGGACGGGTAGGGAGAGGGGGAACAGACTTCTCAACAAACTGCTCCATATAGAACTTATTTGGATCTTAATTCAAGCAACTTGTTTGTAAAAAAGAAGTATGAGACAATCAGGGAAGTCTGAACGTTAAGCAGATAGTAAGAAATGATCAAGGTTTAAGTGTACGCCGTGACTTTCTCAGGCCCGTCCTGCAGAGATGCGCTGAGCTCGTCACGGCTGCCGTCCAGAACTGCAGTGTGACGGAGGAAGCACCCCCGGGAGTCGGGGGTGGGTGCTCACGACACCGAACTTCTGTGTTTCAAATTCCGTGTAATAAAAAGTTAAAAGAATGGCCACACGAGAGCAGCGCAGGGAGGTGGGCAGCACTACAGAGGCCTGCAGGCTCAGGAGCCAGGACACCTTGGTTCCCATCCTGCCGCTCAGCGGCCGGTATGGGGGCGGTCGCGTCACCTCTCTGAGCCGCCGTTCCTTCTTCCCAACAGGGAGGCGTGTCTCCCGAGGACGACGGCTAAGGGGTGGCGTGCCTGCCCTTTACGAGCCCTGCGGCACGGGAAGCGGTCAGTGCGCGGTGGTGAAGGTCGGGGCGGCCGCGGAGGCCACGCAGCTGTACCTTGGAGCCGTTGAGGACGTAGTGCTTCTTATCTTCACTTAACGCGGCCCTGGTCCGGATGGAGGCGGCATCGCTCCCACTGCGGGGACAGAAACATGCGGTTGAGGGGTAACGCTGGAGACAGAGAAGAGCGGTTTTCAGGCCCCACGGAAAACAAAGGGCCAGCTAATAGGTATATTCAGCTTTGCGGCCACAGACAATCTGTAGACAGACGGGCATGTTCCAGTAAAACTTCATCTATGAACACAGGTGGCGAGGTGGATTTGGCCAGCCCTGCTGTCACATCGGGTGAAAAGGCGGCAGTGACAACGTTGGGAGGTCTAAACACGGAAATGCCGGCTCACACAGGCTCTAAGCTCCTGCAAGGTGAGTGCAGGGGACCCAGGTCCCCAGGTGGGGGAAGCAGGACGGAAAGGGGCTGGATAATGGACTTGCCATCATGGCAGCTGTGAGACTCGGGGCTCATCACCCCATCTCACTGAACCTCAGTTCACAGTCTGTAAAGTGGGGACAATACCACCCGCCCTTCATACTCTAAAAGTCGCTGTGAAGCCTGAATGCATTACTGTATATAAGGAGGTTGCAAAGCACAAAAAAAATGACAGGTGCTGTCAGCCATGTTATCTCACTTGTAAAGGTCACCAGGAAAGAGAAGGAAGGTAAAGATAAGAGAGCATGAAGTGAATGGGTGAGAAAAGCTGTGGACCCGACTCCCGGGAAGTCTTCAGGGAGGGCAGAAGCAGCCGCCCCGCTTCAGTAAGCGCCCCTGGACCCTGAAGCCGTGAGTGGCGCGCAGGGCTGACCTGGCCGGCTCCGTCAGGCAGAAGGCGGCCACGTGCTCCCCGGACGCCAGCCTGGGCAGGTACCTGGCCTTCTGCTCCTCGCTGCCGGCCAAGATGATGCCCTGGCAACACACATGGGCTGCTTTCAGCGGCGGCAAGAGAGACGTGTGTGAAGCGTGCTTGCAGAACGCGCCCCTTCTGGAACACGCTTCCTTCACGCAAGAGCTGGCAGCCGCAGTAAAGAATGGGGAGCTGCTGGGGGGTCTGGGGAGCTGGGCTGCCAGGGAGACCCCCAGGCGCACAGTCCAGGGTGGCCTCAGTCTTTCCGGCAGCGCCTCCACTTCCCGGCAGGGTGGCCGGGGCCACAGCTGGTGCTGGGACAGCGCCACGCCCGGGCGCCAAGCCTGCTGTGCACTCGGCCCCCTCGGCTTCTATGCTGAGCAAGAACCGCCCGAGGAATGAGCTGTGGGCCCCTGGCCCTGCCCTGAAAGACGCCAAGCCCAGCGGAGTAGGAGGACCGGTGCCAACAGCAGGGGGAACACGCTCAGGCCCCGAGGGAGCCAATCAAGAGGTGGGGTCACCTCCAGCCTGTGGTGAAGGCAGGCTTCGTGGAGGCAGTGGCATCTGACCTGGGCCTGGAAGGATGGGTCAGAGGCGATGGGGCAGGAGGAGGTTTCAAAAGGAAGGACAGGGCCACCGAAGGGCACTGAGCACGGTACAGCGAGGCTGCAGGACAGCGGGCCTTCCTCCGAGACGCTGAGCCGGCCGCCCCCTCGCCGCCGCAGAAACCCCAACCCCTGACCTTGAGGCCGATGGCCTGGTGTGCTGCCAGCGTCACGGCGATGGAGCTATCCAGGCTGATGATCTCCCCCAGCCGCGCGTACATGGTGTTGGAGAGGCCCAGGCCACCTAGGGCAGAAACAGGCCAGCTTCACTTACGCTCCAGCCCCAAATTCCTCCCAGAAAAGGCAAGTGGCTTTATAAAGTAAAACCAGCTCACCATTTTTTAAAAATCACAACACATAACGGTACAAAGGAAACAGAAATTACCCATAAACTTATCACTCAGAAAGAGCATTTTTGTGTACATCCTTTCAGAATTCTTCTAGGTATATAAGCATATACAGGTGTATATTTTAATATAAAAATGTAATATTTAATACAAAAATATATAAACACCTAAACATACATAAAGCTACTTGAAATGCTGTGAATACCTCCTATCACAAATCTTGGGCTTCACAGACGTGAACCCCATTCTGCATCTCACCCCCCAGTATCTCGCGGCCTCCAGGAAAGGTCTCTCCGCCTGGGATTCTGGCATCCGGGGCTGGGTCCTTCTGCCGCAGGGGCGCCCCGTGTGCTGTAGGAGGTGGGGTGGCATTCTTGACCTCTGCCCACTAGATGCCAGTAGTTCCCCCTCCTCCACAGTTCTGACAACATAAATGTCTCTAGATGTTGCCAAATGCCCACCCGGGGTGGGGGGGGTAAGTCACCCTCGGAAGGAGTCAGTGTTCTAGGAGCAAAAAGAGAAAACACTAAAAACGCAGACTCCGCTGAACTGGGGTATTCTGCATTTTATCTTCAACTTCCGGCGGTGGTGAGGTGGCCTTGTGTGCACCTGACAAATGACTACCCGAGGCCTAAGGTCAGGCGCGGCCCAACTGCAGGAGGCGCCTTCCACACAGGGGAGGGCCGAGTCCCTGCAGGGGTGCGCAGCGTCCCCTGCGCTCAGCGGGGACCCAGGGAAGGCCAGGGCCCTGCGGCACCCATCACTATGCCGCTTTCAGTCAAAACGCTTGTGCTCCTACTTGTTTCACATACTGAAGTCAGTGTTGCTTGTTAAAAAAAAAAAACTGTCATTTTTTTCCCCATGAAAGTATCAGAAAAATCATGGGGGAAGGACAATCAATGGGGACAGATGACAGGTGGGTGGAGACTGCTTGACGGGCAAGGAGCTGAGGGGCAGGAAAGACCCGGGGGGACCCAGGGAACTGGGGGCGGAAACCAGGCTGCCGGTGGAAGGCCTCTTTTCCAGGATGGCGGTTTCCAACCAGCCTTCAGAACACTCCAGGCCTGGGAACAATTCCCGAAAATGTTTTGGGCATGAACATAAGGTTGCTGTCGCCTTAATTTCCCCAGGAAGGATTTAAAAAAAGGAAAGACAATGAAATAGTCCCACATGTGACCACTGTTATCTCATGAAAGAAAAGAGCATTTTCACACCCAAGAAGGGGACATAAAACAGGAATAAGGGATGGATTTGTGCAATCACATACAGACACACACACACACACACACACACCCCACACACGTGCTGGCATAAAACACAGAGAGATGCAAAAAGACATATTCCCATTTCACAGGAAAACTGTCTGGAGGAAAACAACTGCTGCTTCTCATCAGTCAAGAAGTAGTTTCTTAACGATTCTGAAGGGGAAACAGATACTATCACCAGCCTGGCTGTGTCTGCCAGCTTTCCTCTGCTATGTGTTTTCTCCAAGCACGTATTTTTCTCGGCTCATGACACCAACCGCCGCTCTGTGGCTCAGCCCCACCTGGTCTCTATTCTAACATTCGACGTGGCCCCCACCTTCCGGCAGACAGTTCCCCGGGGCCTGGCCTCGAGGTCTGGGGAGAGCTCAGTCCCCTGTCCCCAGAGGCTGCAGGTGTAGCTCCACCCGAGAGGCCTGTGCTGCATCCCGCCACCAGGGGGAGCAGCAATTCGCTCATGTTTTCTGCACAGACTCTAACTTCTTTCCTACATTTGGAAATGCGGTGAGAGGGATTTCACAGGATGACAAGGAGACATCCTTTAACAGCTTAATACACTGCGACAGACACACAGATAAACGAAGATTTAACCTGATTAAAATACGCCTCTAAATTAAGGAAATGAGGCATCAAACTCGTTTGTTGTAAATTTTCACATTCTGTCTCAGACTGGAGCAGCTGCAGGCTAGGTCCCCGTGGGACTTTCCGCACAGGCAGCGAGGGCCCCCCCCCTCGGCTGTGGGGTGGCGTGTGCGGGGGCGCAGGGCTCACTTCAGCCCCACAGATAAACCCGGCGGAGGCAGAACGTCAAGGACCGCTCCCGCGTCCGGGCCCTGCCGTGCAGGCCTAACCCACGGCCTGGCTGGGAGAACGTACTCGGATGTCACACACCACCTACAGCTCTCGGGTCCAAACCCCTGACCCTGTGCTGATGAGGCCGGAAGCCGCCTCAGCCTGGGCTCGGCGGGAGGGCTCAGAGAGCAGGGGGTGCGGGGTGAAGGCCACACGTCTTCGTCCAAAGATCCCGAGAGTGAAAATACAAGGACGTGCGTCCGTGCCAGCGCTCGCGAGGGGTTATGTTGTGTCCCTGCTCCTCCCTCACACACTCCGCGACTGTCCCCTTACCCCCACAGAACTGAGAGGACCACCCCTAGATCAGGCAGGAGACACACAAGCTGCACGACGGGCTCAGTCTAACAGGGCACAGCCGCCGGGCGGGGATCCTGGGGGAAGGCAGGGCCTCTCACTGTAAACCTCCAACAGCAACGGGCACGGCCCAGAGGACAACGGGCCTGCTCGAAGGCTCCCGAGGCGGCCCGCGCCCCACAGCCGTGCGCCCACCCCTTTGGCCGCTGGGCCCTGGCCCCTGGGCGCGCACCGCGTGGCCTTCCCTACACACAAAAGCACTTGCGGGCCTGCGGCAGCTCCTCTGCCAGAGAGACCACAGGGCTCCACAGCGGAGACCACGCTGCACCGGCCCGAGCTGGCAGGAGATGATACCTACCCCTCCTCCCCAACCCAAGGGACCCAGAGAGCACAGACATCCTGCAGGGTCCCTCCCCACCTCCGAGGAGGAAGGCACAGAACTGGATAGCTCTTCCTGCTGAAAAGCCTCCGAGGCCACACACTCACCAGCCAGCCACCCTGGATTTAACCCACAAAGGGAGGTTTTACAGCCTGACCTTGGACTTCATGCATTTTCAAAGGCCACCTTTCTGGAACAGAACCCTTTTTTGGACAAATACAGAGGGTTTTCTTAAAAGCCAAACTGGTGGGCTTCCCTGGTGGTGCAGTGGTTGAGAATCTGCCTGCCAATGCAGGGGACACGGGTTCGAGCCCTGGTCTGGGAAGATCCCACATGCCGCGGAGCAGCTAAGCCCGTGCGCCACAACTACTGAGCCTGCGCGTCTGGAGCCTGTGCTCTGCAACAAGAGAGGCCGCGATTGTGAGAGGCCCGCGCACCGCGATGAAGAGTGGCCCCCATTTGCTGCAACTAGAGAAAGCCCTTGCACAGAAACGAAGACCCAACACAGCCAAAAATAAATAAATAAATAAATAAATAATAGAAATAAAGGAATTCCTTTAAGAATAAATAAATAAATAAATAAATTGATTTAAAAAAAAAAAAAAAAAGCCAAACTGGTTGGATGGTGGTTTCCTTTACTTACCGTATTCTTCTGGGACTTGCATCCCAAAAAGCCCCAGGCTCTTCAGTTTCTCTAAAGTTTCATTTGGGATTTTTCCCTCCCGGTCGATTTTTTGAGAGTCCACTGCCAAGAGGAAATATTTTGATTAAACAAAATATAACCTATGTTTACACAAACAGAAGTAAACAGAACAATTGTTGTATGTTACACAATCCCAGTGTCAGAAACTTCAGAACTGGAAATTGTCCAGCCATGGTCATTCAGCATGTGTTCAATTTTACCTCATTCGCCCAGCAAGAATTGCATTTCAGAAAATTACCACTACCAGGTAATGTTCTGTTTCTTGATCTGGGTGTATTCATTGCGTAAAACTGCAGAAACTATACACTTATGAGACCTAAACTTTTCTGCAGGCATTTATTACTAAACTTGAACTTTTGTTTTATCACCTGTACCTTCTAGAAAATTAGACAATAAACACACAACTGCCAGCACTGCCCTAAAACGTTTGGCTACGTAGCCAGACTCTAGGCAGCTTCTGGACCCAGCTCCACCAGTGTTCAGAACCACACCCTTTCCCCAGAGTCCACAGATTCTTGAGAACAGGTCAGTCTGTTTACCACCAACACACACAATCATCACAGCAAAACTCAACCATTACTGTGTTAGCTCTGCAACTGCACAATTTCATATGAATCAAGTAAAAGTGTTTTCATCAACTGCCAACAAATTAAACTTCATCACTATTATAAATCATAAAAACAACCATAATCACGCTTATAAATTTTTATACACATATGGGTCACTAATGAGAAATATAGTTTCCCCAAATGGAGTCCAAACCCCTCATTTTTTACTTTTACAATTTTATTGACATATATAATTGGCACACAATAAACTGCACATATTTAGAATAATTTTTTGAGTTCTGACATCTGTTCACCCATGAAACCATTCCCACAATCAACAAAAGCATTTCCTTTTCCACCAAAATTTCCTCATGTCCCTCTGTGATCAATCCTTCCCTCCACCTCCATCTCCAGGCAACCACTAATCTTTTCAGCTATAGATTGGTTTGCATTTTTGAGTTTTTATATAAATGGAATCACAAGGCATTTTTTTTTGATCTGGCCTAATTTAGCCTAATGATTTTGAAATTCATCCATATTGTTGCAGGTATAAATACTTCATTCCTTTTTATTGTTCAGTACCTACTGTATGGGTATAAAATTGTTTATCTATTCACCCCTTGAAGGACATTTGGTTGGTTCCTAGTTTTTGGCTCTTAGAAATAAAGATCCTGTGAACATTCATATTCAAGTTTTGGTGCAACTACATGTTTTCATTTCACTTTGGAGCGCAGTTGCTGGGCTATATGGTAGGGTATGTTCAACTCTGAAGAAACTGCCAGGATCTGGGAAGACTTCCTTCCCACAAGATGGAGATACAGGGACTGGATTTATCTCACTGCCTTAGAATACAGGGTATTAGATACAAGGAGGAAGAGTCATGTGTTACTAGTAGCAAAGAATCAGCCCAAGACCATGCATTCTGAACAGGGCAACATCACCCCCAAGGGGGTGAAAACGGTTCTGGAGGAAGGGGAGCAAAACAATTTTTTTTTATGTATAAAGCACAGCAACACGTATAATACATAAACAGATAATAATATAGTTGTGGCATTAAAATTTCACAGAGGGATATGATTAGGGTAAAAAGATGTCTAAAAAGGCTGTGGGGGAAGAGAGAGCAGTAAAAAAAGTTGAAAAACACTGCCCTACAGGCTTCTCTGCTCCTCCTAACAACACTTAAAAGCAAATCTCGAATGGATCAAACTATTCCAAATAACTTAATTGTGCCCTGGAACAAAGTTTAAGACCATACCCCCCCCCCCACACACCCAGCACCAATAATGTAAAATACACAATGACTGGCATCCAATAGAAAACTACCAGGCACACGAAGAAGCAGGAAAATATGAGTGATAATAAGGAGAAGAATCAATCAACTGAACATGACCTAGAAATAACAAAGATGACAGTGGACAAGGGTATTACATGAGTTATTAAAGGCACTTCCCTGGTGGCACAGTGGTTGAGAATCCACCTGCCAATGCAGGGGACACGGGTTAGAGCCCTGGTCTGGGAAGATCCCACATGCCACGGAGCAACTAAGCCTGTGCGCCTCTACTGCTGAGCCTGCATGCCACAACTACTGAAGCCCGTGCGCCTAGAGCCCGTGCTCCACAGCAAGAGAAGCCACCACAACGAGAAGCCCATGCACCACAACGAAGAGTAGCCCCCACTCACTGCAACTAGAGAAAGCCCACGCGCAGCAACAAAGACTCAACACAGCCAAAAATAAATAAATAAATAAATTTATTTTGAAAAGTTATTATAACCAAATTCCAAATGCTCAAAAATGTAGAACAAAATATGAGCATATTAAGGAGAGACATGGAAAAATAAAAAGACACAAATCAAATTTCCAGAGATGAAACAATGCTTAAGATGAAAAACACTGGATCAGATTAACAGTAGACCAAATACCGGGGAAAAGAAGATTAGTGAACATGAGACATAATAATAAAAGCTATACAAAATAAAAAAGACAAGAAAACAACAACAGAGCATCAGTGAGTTGTGGGACAACCTCAAGCAAATATATATATCTATATCTTTATATATCTATATCTTTTTTATAGATGTGTATGCTTTATATATATATAAAATCTCCAAAGGAGAGCAGGGAGGAAGGAGTGTGGGAATGCGGTATGGTTGGTGATAAAACAATGTTTAAAGAAATAATGACCAACATTTACCAAAGTTGATAAACACTATGAACACACAGATCCAAGAAGTTCAAAGAACCCTGAGAAAAATGTGAAGAAAACTACACTAATATCAATTTCTCTAAAACTACTTAAAAGCAGCCAGATACGAAGAAACACACATGAAAAAAAACAAAGATAATATGGTAGCAGACGACTCATCAGAAACAATGTTAAATCAGAAGAGACTGCTAAAAGAAAAATGTTGTCAACACAGAATTCTTTTCTGATGAAACAGACTTTCCAGATACATAAAAGCTGTAGATACTCACCCCTGCAAAGCTGCACCACAAGAAACGTGAAAAGAAGTCCTTCCCACAGAAGAATGATGGTACCAAGAGGAAGTCAATAAATAAAATGGTAAATTTTATTCCATGTACATTTTATGACAGAAAGAAAGAAAGAAAGAAAGAAAGGAAGGAAAGAAGGAAGGAAGGAAATAAAGTATTGTAGGGTTTATAAAGAATGTAGAAATAACATGTATGAAACAGAACATGGGCTGGGAAAGCAGATATGTAAGGTTCTTACACCATACATGAAGTGGTATAATATTAGCTGAAAGCAGATTTTGATTAGACATAGTATATGTTTACATACTATAAATTCTAAAGCAACCACTTATAAAACAAAACAGGCATAACTAATAAACCAACAAAAAAGATAAAATGGAATCATAAAAAATACTCCACTAATCCAAAAAAAGCAGGAAAAGAGGGAAAAAGATCAAAGAAAATATGGGACAAACAGCTAGATGATAACATTAAACCCAGCGATATATATATCAATAACCACATTAAAATAATCATATATCAAAAACCGATTAAAAGGCACAGAATGGGGGAGGGTGAAATGGGTAAAGGAGACCAAGTGTATGGTGACAGATGGAAACTGAAGTTTTGGTGGTATGGCGTAATAAACACAGAAATAGGAATATAGTGTTGTACACAGGAAACATACAATGTCACAAACCAACATTACCTCAACAAAAAATAAATTTAAAAAAGGAGGGCTTCCCTGATAGCACAGTGGTTAAGAATCCGCCTGCCAATGCAGGGGACACGGGTTTGAGCCCTGGTCCGGGAATATCCCACATGCCGTGGAGCAATGAAGCCCATGTGCTACAACTACTGAGCCTGCGCTCTAGAGCCCACGAGCCACAACTACTGAGCCCACATGCCACAACTACTGAAGTGCATGCGCCTTGAGCCCATGCTCCGCAACAAGAGAAGCCACCGCAATGAGAAGCCCGCATACCACAACGAAGAGTAGCCCCTGCTCACCGCAACTAGAGAAAGCCCGCACCCAGCAACAAAGACCCAACATAGCCAAAAATAAAAAAATAAATTAAATTTATTAAAAAAATAAAAAAGGAAAAAAGACTGTCAAATTGGATTAAAAAAACAATATTCAACTAAGCTGCCCATAAGAAATCACTTTTTCATTTTTATTTTAAACTTTTATTTTCACATAATTTTAGATTTAAAGAAAAGTCACAAAAATAGCATAGGGTTCCCATATACTCTTCATCCAGCTTCTCCTAACAGAAGCTAATAGAACCATGGGGAAACTATCAAAATTAAGAAATGGACATTCATACAATATTACTAAGTTACAGAATTAATTTGAGTTTCATCAGTTTGTCCATTAATGCCTTATTTCTTTCCTGGGATCCAATCCAGGATCCCAACTGTATTTAGCTGTCACGTCCCCTTAACATCCTCCAGAGTGAATCCAACAATACAAAAAAGGATAATATATCACAACCAAGGGGAACTATCCTGGGAATGTAAGCGTCATTCAGTGTTCAAAACCCAGTCAATGTAATTTACTAGGTCAACAGAATAAACAATAAAAAAACATAATCATCTCCATAGATGCAGAAAAAAACACTGGACACAATTTGATACAATTTATGATGAAAATGCGACAAACTAGAAATAAAGGGAAACTTCCTTAACCTGGTACAGGGCACTCCAAAAAAATGTACAGCTAACTCATACTTAATGGTAAAAGACAATGTTTTCTCCCTAAAATCAGGCACAAGGCAAGGAAGTTGGCTCTGACCACTCCTATCCAACATACTAGAGATATTAGCCATTGAATTAAACAAAGAAAAGAAAGGGAAGCCAGGCTGGAAAGGAAGACATGAAACTGCCCTCATCACCAACCACGTGACTGTCTATGTACTAAACCCTCTGGGATCGATCAAAAAAGTTGCAAGAGCTAATAGATGAGCTTAAGAAGGCTGCAGGATACAAGGTCAATATACAAAAACCAACTGTACTCACTGAAGAGGCTACATTAAGGGAACAACTAAACACATGAAAAAATGTTCAACATCATCGGGCATCAGGGAAATGCAAATTAAAACCACAATGAGATAACACTCCACATCTATCAGAATGGCCAAAAATTTTTAAAGTTTTTTTTAAAACAAAACCAGTGACAACACCAAATCCTGGCAAAAAAGGCGCAGAAACTGGATCACATACACTGCTATTGAGAACGTAAAATGGTACAGCCAACACTTTGAAAATAATTAAACACAAACCTACCTCAGGACCCAACAACTGCACTCCTGGGCATTTATCCCAGAGAAAAGAAAACATGTTCACACAAAGCTTGTACACAAAGGTACACAGAAGTTTTATTCGTAAGAGCCTCAAAACTGGAAACAACCAAGATGTACTTCAACATCAGAAGAGTCAACAAATTGTGTTAACCCATAACATGGAAAACTACCGAACAATAAAAAAGAACAAACCACTGATACATGGCAACTTACAGGAGAATTATGCTGAGTAAAAAAGGCCAATCCCAAAGTTTATATACTGTATGGTTCCATTAATACAACATTTTTCAGATAACAAAATTATAAAAATGGAGAACAGACTAGTGGTTTCCAGAAGCTGGGGAGGAGAGGGCAAGAAGTGGCTATGTCTATAAAAGGAATGCATGAGGGATTCTTGTGATGTTAACTGTTCTGTATCATGATTGTGGTGCTTGTCACATGATATATGACAAAATTACATAAGTACACACACACACAATCAGTAAACGTACAACTGGCAAAATCTGAATAAGGTTGACGTCAATTTCCTGGTTGTGATAACGTTCTGTAGCTATGCAAGACGCATTCCATAAAGCTATGCATTGGGGGAAACTGATTGGGTGAAGGGTATAACTGATCTCTGAATTATTTCTTACAACTGCATGTGAATCTACAATTATCTCAAACTAAAGTTTTTTAAAGCAAATAATGTCATCATGAAATGTTATATTACATACATATTAAATTTAATGGGAATAACAGTGAGGTTGAATTAAGAAATCCCCACGAAAACACCCATATCTGCTGAAGTTCAACTAAAATTGATTTTCAACAAAAACTATGACACAATGGGTGACATTTTTCTTTCACCTTGTTTATAGTTCCTAAATCTCCTTTAAATGAGTGTGAATTTCTTTTATTAATGAAATAAAATATAGATTATGAAGAAAAATTTCAGAAATAGAAACAAGTATATACAGAAAAAAGTGAACTTTCCATACCACTGTAAAAATAATGTGTAAAGAATCAACTGTATTTCTATATACAAACAACGAACAATCAGAAATTGGAATTTTAAAAAATACCACTTACAATAATGTCAAAGAATTTTAAATACTTAGATACATTTTACAAACCATCAAAAAAACATTAAGGATAAGTTGAGAAACCATCAGAAACTTTTGTCAAAATTTGTCCAAGGTCAGGACTTCCCTGGTGGCGCAGTGGTTAAGAATCCGCCTGCCAAGCAGGGGACACGGGTTTGATCCCTGGTCCGGGAAGATCCCACATGCCGCAGAGCAACTAAGCCCGTGCGCCACAACTACTGAGCCTGCGCTCTAGAGCCCACGTGCCACAACTACTGAAGCCCACGTGCTGCAACTACTGAAGCCCACGTGTTCTGGGGCCTGCATGCCACAACTACTGAGCAGGCATGCGGCAACTACTGAAGCCTGTGCTCTGCAACAAGTGAAACCACCACAACGAGAAGCCTACGCACTGCAACGAAGAGTAGCACCTGCTCGCCGCAACTAGAGAAAGGCTGCACACAGCAACGAAGACCCAGTGCAGCCAAAAAAAAAAAAAAAAAAAAAAAATCGTCCAAGGCCTATACACTGACCATGACACACAAAATGCTGCTGAGAGAATTAAATAAGAATCAAATAAATGGTGAGATATCCCACGATCGTGGATTTGAAAATTCAGTATTGTTATAATCTCAATTCTCCCTCAAACTGATTTACAGATTTATTGTAACCCCAATCATAATACACAAAGGCCTTTTTGTTGAAGGTGAAAAGCTGATTCTAAAATTTATAAGCAAATGCAAAGGACCTAGAGGAGCCAAACAACTTCAGAAAAGAACAAGGCTGTAGGACTAACACTACTTGGTTTCAAGCCCATTACAAAGCTCAGTAAAGAAGGCAACACGATATTTGCATCAAAAGAGACAAATAGAGCAGAGGATTCAGAAACAGACCCTCACACATAAATGATTGATTTTTTCCATTTTTTTATAATGTGGCAAAATACACATAAAATTTACTATCTTAGCCAGTTTTAAGTGTGCAATTCAGTAGTATTAAGTACATTCACATTACTGTGCAACCATCACCACTACCCATCTCCAGAACTCGTTTCACCGTTCAAAACAGTTAACTCTGCCCTCATTAAACAATAACTCCCCATTCCTCCTCCCCCACACCCCCTGGCAACCACCATTCTATTACTTTCTGTCTCTATGGATTTGACTGCTCTCAGTATCAATACTTCATACAGGTGAAATCAATCAGTATTTGTCCTTTTCTGACCAGCTTATTTCCCTTAGCGTAATGTCCTCAAGGTTCATGTTGTAGCACTGGTCCAAATTTCCCTCCTTTTAAAGGTTAAATAATATTCCACTGTATGCATATACATTTTGTTTACCCATTTATCTGTTAACCTGGTTGTGTCTTTGGATCTAAACTGAATCTCTTGTAGACAAGATATAGCTGGATTATTTTTTAAATCTGGCAACTTCTGACTTTTGATGGAAGAGTTTAATCTATTTACTTTTAAAGTAATTAGTGATAAGGAAAGACTTCTGTCATTTTGTTATTTATATAGCTTTTTTGTCCATCTTTTTTTTGCATTACTGTCTTCTTTTTACTTGATTTTTTGCAGTGAAACATTTCAATTCCTCTCTCATTTGCTTTCATGTATATTCTTTAGGTATTTTCTTTGTAGTTACCATGGGGATCACATTGAACATCTCAAAGTTATAACACTCTCATGTGAATTTACAGCAGCTTAACTTCAATAACATACTAAAATTCTGTTCCTTTAAAGGCTCCATATCCACCCTTTTCTTTTATTATTGTCACAAAATTACATCTTTATGCACCAGGTCCAAAACATAAACTAATAATTGTTTCAAACGATTTTTAGTCTCTTAAATTATTACAGAGAACAAAATGTAGAGTTACAAAGTTACAGTGATACTAGCTTTTAGACTGATGTTTTTCTAAAAAATATATTAGACTCCTAAATCAAGTAGAAAACAAAAACTACAGTTATAAACCATTGTTACAATTATACTAGGTTTTATATGCACATGTATTTACCTTCAATGAGATCTTTATTTCTTTACATGGACTTGAGTTACTGTCTAGTGTCCTGAGCATTTCTTCTAAGGCAGAGCCAGTGGTAACAAACTCCCTCAGCTTTTATCTGGGAATGTCTTAGGGATATGAGCCAGCATGTGCTGAGGAAAGAGACGGCAAGCATCCACAACAAAAACTGCCCTCACGCCAAAAAAAATATTAAACCCGCACAAGCTACACAGGGACGCTCCTGCATATAAGTAGCCCTCCAAGATTACAGTAGGTAACTGTTTCTCCTAAACTCACAGACTAAGAGAAACATAAGCAAAATGAAGAAGCAGAGGAATCACTCTCAGTTAAAAGACCAAGAAAATTCCCCTGAAGGAACAATGAAACCGACCTCTTCAGTCTAATAGACACCAAGGGACTTCCCTGGTGGTCCACTGGCTAAGACTCCATGCTCCTAATGTAGGGGGCCTGGGTTCAATCCCTGGTCAGGGAATTAGATCCCACATGCCACAACTAAGAGTTCGCATGCTGCAACTAAAGATGCCCCATGCCACAACTAAAAGATCCCGCATGCCACAGCGAAGACACAGCACAGATTAAAAAAAAAAATAGACACTGGGTTCAAGAAGGAGATAATGAAAATACTGAAGGAATTAAGAAAGGTTATTGACAGAAATTCAGATAACCGTAAAAATGAACCAGAAACTATAAGAAGGACCCAAGAAAAGTTAGAAAATTCATTTGCTGAGACGAAAGCCGAGCTCAAGGCAATGAAGAGCAGTGTGAATAATGCAGAAGAAAGAATAAGTGACCTGGAAGATAGACTAATGGAAATTACCCAGTCAAAACAGCAGACAGGAAACCAAATGCAAAAAAATGAAGGCAATGTAAGAGACCTACAGGAAAATATAAAGTGGGTCAATCTACACATAATAGGGATTCCAGAAGGAGAAGAAAGAGAAAAGGGGATTGAAAATGTATTTGAAGAAATTATAGCTGAAAACTTCCCAAACCTAAAGAAGGAACATCCAGATACAGGAAGCACAGAGGGTCCCACACAAGTTGAACCCAAACAGACCTACACCAAGACATATTATAATAAAAGTGGCGAAAGTTAAAGATAAAGAGAGGATTCTAAAGGCAGCAAGAGGAAAACATACATTTCTTTACAAAGGAACCCCCATAAGGCTATCAGCTGATTTCTCTACAAAAACTCTGCAGGCCACAAGGGAGTGGCAAAATATATTCAAAGTCTTGAAAGAGAAAAATCTGCAACCTAGAATACTCTACCCAGCAAGATTATCATTTAGAATAGGAGGAGAAATAAAGAATTTCTCTAAAATACTCTACCCAGCAAGATTATCATTTAGAATAGGAGGAGAAATAAAGAATTTCTCAGACAAGCAAAAACTAAAAATACAGCAATACTAAACCTATCCTAAAAGAAATATTGAAAGGTCATCATCTCTAAACAGAAAAGAAGCAAGAAGAAATAGGAAGGAGGAAATCACAATTAGAAGTAAATCACTTAAATTAGCCAGTATACAGATCAAAAAGAAAAGAAAAAAAACCTATTTGTGAAAGCAATGATAAACACAACGAATAGCAAAAGGATAAACATGAAGGTGCAAAAAGGGACATCAAAATCATAAAATGTGGGGAAGGGGAGTAAAAAAAATGCAGATTCTTTTTTTTTTAGAATGTGTTTGAGCCTATATGACTATCAGTCTAAAGAAAGCAGATATAGGAAAGGGTTAACATATAATACTTGAAAAACAGGGCAACCACAAATCAAAAACATACAATAGACTCACAAAAACCTAGTAGAGGAGAACACAAGCATAAACGGAAATCATCAAACCACAAAAAGAAAAACAAAAAGAAAAGGGAACAAAGAAGAAACAAGGTTTGAAATGGCAATAAATACTTACGTAACAGTAATTACCTTAAATGTCAATGGACTAAATGCTCCAATCAAAAGACAGAGTGGCAGACTGGATTAAAAAAAACAAGAGCCTACCATATGCTGCCTACCAGAGACCCACCTGAGGGCAAACACATAGATTGAAAGTGAGGGGGTGGAAAAATATATTTCATGCAAACTGAAATGACAAGAAAGCAGGAGTTGCAATACTCATATCAGATAAAATAGACTAAAGCAAACGCTATAGAGAAAGATAAAGAAGGACACTATATGATAACAGGATCAGTACAAGAAGAGGATTTTATACTCATCAACATATATGCACCTAATACAGGACCACCCATACATACAACAAATACTAACAGACATAAAGGGAGAATGGATAGGAATACAATAGTAGGAGACTTTAATACCCCGCTCACACCAATGGACAGATCTTCCAGACAGAATCAATAAGGCAACAGAGGTCCTAAATGATACAACAGAACAGTTAGACTTAACTGATAATTTTCAGGACACTACATCAAAAAAAAACCAGAATAGGGCTACCCTGGTGGCACAGTGGTTGAGAATCTGCCTGCCAATGCAGGGGACACAGGTTCGAGCCCTGGTCTGGGAAGATTCCACATGCCGTGGAGCACCTAGGCCCATGAGCCACAACTACTGAGCCTGCGCGTCTGGAGCCTGTGCCCCGCAACAAGACAGGCCGTGACAGTGAAAGGCCCATGCACCGCGATGAAGAGTGGACCCTGCTTGCCGCAACTAGAGAAAGCCCTCGCACAGAAACAAAGACCCAACACAGCCAAAAATAAAAATAAATTAATAAAAAAAACAAAAACAAAAACAGAATATACATTCATTTCAAGCGTACACGGAACATTCTCTAGGACTGACCACATCCTAGGGCACAAAACTAACTTCAACAAATTTAATAGGAGTACAGAAATTATTTCAAGCATCTTCTCTGACCACAACGGCATGAAACTAGAAATCAACAACAGAAAAGAAACGAGAAAAAAAGATTACATGGAGACAAAATACCATGCTACTAAAACACCAATGGGTCAATAAGGAAATTAAAATATACCTTGAGACAAATGACAAGGAAAACACAAGTATGCAAAGTCTATGGGATGCAGCAAAAGCAGTTCTTAGAGGGAAGTTCGTAGAGATACAGGCCTTCATCAAAAAACAAGAAAAATCTCAAGTAAACAACCTAACCTACCACCTAAAAAGAATTAGAAAAAGAAGAACAAGCTAAACCTTACATCAGTAAAAGGAAGGAAATAATAAAGATCAGGGAGAAAATAAACAAATTAGAGATTGAAAAAACAATAGAAAAAATGAACAAAAATAAGAGCTGGTTCTTCGAAAGGGTAAACAAAATTGACAAACCTCTGGCCACGCTCACCAAGAAAAGACAGAGAACCCAAATAAACAAGAAATGAAAAAGGAGAAATGAAATCTCAACTGATATTGCAGAAATACAAAAGACCGTAAGAGAATACTATGAACAATTACATGTCAACAAATTTGGCAACCTAGAAGAAATGGACAATTTTCTAGAAACATACAGCCCACCAAATTTAATCAAGAAGAAATACATAATTTGAACAGAATGATCACTAGAAGAGAAACAGAATCGGTAATAAAAAAAACTTCCTACAAACAAAAGTCCAGGACCCGATGGCTTCACAGGTGAATTCTACCAAACATACAAAGAAGAACTTATATGGATTCTTCTCAAACTCTTCCAAAAGACTGCAGAGGAGGGAACACTCCCAAAGACATTCTGTGAAGCCACAATCATCCTGATACCAAAAACAGACAAAGATACCACCAAAAAAAGAAAATTACAGGTCAATATCTTTGATGAATATAGATGCAAAAATTCTCAACAAGATATTAGCAAACCGAATCCAACAACACATAAAAAAGATCATACACCACGACCAAGTGGGATTCATCTCAGGTTCCAAAGGATGCTTCAGCATATGCAAATCAATGTAATACAAATTAATAAAAGAAAAGTAAAAAACCACATGATCATCTCAATAGATGCAGAAAAAGCATTTGACAAAATTCAGCATCCATTCATGATAAAAACTCTTACCAAAGTGGGAATAGAGAGAACATATCTCAACATAATAAAAGCCATTTATGAGAAATCCCAATATAATACCCAATATAATACAAACAGCCAATATAATACTCAACGGTGAAAAGTTGAAAGACTTCAGACAAGAAAAATAAAAGGCATCCAAATTGGAAGGGAAGAGGTAAAACTGTCACTACATGCAGATGACATGATACCATATATAGATAACCTTAAGGACTCTACACAAAAACTACCAGATCTAATAAATGAATTCAGAAAAGTAGCAGGATACAAGATAAACATTCAGAAATCGGGTGCATTCCTTTACACTAACAATGAAATATCAAAAAGGGAATGTAAAAAACAAACAAACTACCATTTAAAATTACACCAAAAAAAACCCAAAAAACACCTAGGAATAAACCTGACCAAGGAGATGAAACATTTACACGCTGAGAACCATAAAACTTTAATAAAGGAAATAAAAGAGGATTCAAAGAAATGGAAAGATATCCCACACTCTTGGATTGGAAGAATTAATATTGCTAAATTGGCAATACTACCCAAAGCAATCTACAGATTTAATGCGATCCCTATCAAATTACCCACGACATTTTTCACAGAAGTAGAATAATCCAAAAATTTATATGGACCCGTAAAAGACCCAGAATTGCCAGAGCAATCCTGGTGGGGGGGGGGGAAAGCAGGAGGCATAACTCTCCCAGACTTCAGACAATACTACAAAGCTAAAGGGGCTTCCCTGGTGGTCCAGTGGCTAAGACTCCACGCTCCCAATGCAGGGGGCCTGGGTTCGATCCCTGGTCAGGGAACTAGATCTCACATGCCGCAACTAAGAGTTTGCATGCCGCAACTAAGTCCTGCATGCTGCAACTAAAGATCTCACAGGCCACAACTAAAGATCCCGTATGCCGCAACAAAGATCCTGCATGTTGTAACTAAGACCCGGTGCAGCCAAATAAGTAAATATTAAAACAAAACAAAACAAAGCTACAGTAATCAAAACAGTGTGTTATTGGTACAAAAACAGGCATACGGATCAATGGAATAGAATAGAAAGCCCAAAAATAAACCCAGACACCTATGGTCAACTAATTTTTGACAAAGGAGGCAAGAATATAAAATGGGAAAAAGACTGTCTCTTCAGCAAGTGGTGCTGGGAAAGTTTGACAGCTGCATGTAAATCAATGAAGTTAGAACACAACCTCACACCATACACAAAAATAAACTCAAAATGGCTTAAAGACTTAAACATAAGACATGACACCACAGAACTCCTAGAAGAGAACATAAGCAAAACATTCTCTGACATAAATCCTACCAATGTTTTCTTAGGTCAGTCTCCCAAGGCAACAGAAAGAAAACCAAAAATAAACAAACAGGACCTAGTCAAACCTACAAGCTTTTGCACAGCAAAGGAAACCATAAAAAAAAACGAAAAGACAACCTATGGAATGGGAGAAAATATTTGCAAATGATGGGACAGACAAGGACTTAATCTCCAACATATACAAACAGCTCATACAACTCAACAACAAAAAAACAATCCAAGCGAAAAATGGACAGAAGACCTAAATAGACATTTCTTCAAAGAAGACATACAGCTGGCCAGTAGGCATATGAAAAGATGCTCAACATCTCTAATCATTAGAGAAATGCAAATCAATCTACAGTGAGGTACCACCTCACACTGGTCAGAATGGCCATCATTAAAAAGTCTACAAATAACAAATGCTGGAGAGGGTGTGGAGAAAAGGGAAACTTCCTACACTGTTGGTGGGAATGTAAATTGGTACAGCCACTATGGAAAACAGTATGGAGGTTCCTCAGAAAACTAAAAATAGAATTAACATATGATCCAGCAATCCCACTCCTGGGAATATATCCAGACAAAACTCTAATCCAGAAAGATACATGCACCCGCATGTGCACAGCACACTATTCACAATAGCCAAGACATGGAAACAACCTATATTTCCACTGACAG
The DNA here is from genome assembly GCF_949987535.1 of Balaenoptera acutorostrata. Taxonomy (NCBI): domain Eukaryota; kingdom Metazoa; phylum Chordata; class Mammalia; order Artiodactyla; family Balaenopteridae; genus Balaenoptera; species Balaenoptera acutorostrata. Next base: position 2,320,193 of record NC_080073.1, read on the forward strand.
ATGAATGGATCAAGATGTGGTACATGTATACAATGGAATACTACTCAGCCATAAAAAAGAATGAAATAATGCCATTTGCAGCAACATGGGTGCAACTAGAGATTATAATACTAAGTGAAGTAAGTCAGAAAGAGAAAGACAAATACCACATATCACTTATATGTGGAATCTAAAATATGGCACAAATGAACTTATCTACAAAACAGGAACAGACTCACAGACACAGAGAATAGACCTGTGGATGCCCCAGCACAGGGGTGGGGGGTAGAGACGAACTGGGAGTTTGGGGTTGGTAGATGCAAACTATTACATATAGAATGGATAAAGAACAAGGTCCTACATATAGCACAGGGAACTATATTCAATATCCTGTGATTTGGCATAATGGAAAAGAATATAAAAAAAAGAACCTATATATGTGTATAGCTGAGCCACTTTGCTGTACAGCAAAGACTGGTACAGCATTGTAAATCAGCTATACTTCAATTAAAAAAGGAAAAAAAAAGACCTTATTTACAAAGCAGAAAGAGACTCACAGACATAGAAAACAATCTTATGGTTACCAAAGGGGAAAGGTGTGGGGAGGGATAAATTAGGAGGTTGGGATTAACACATACACACTACTATACACAATACAGATAACCAACAAGAACTTACCATATAGCCCAGGGAACTATACTCAGTTCCCTGAGTATAGTTATAATACCTATAATAACTATAGGTATTTTGTAACAACCTATAAGGGAAAAGAATCTGAAAAAGAATACATATATATCTGAATCAGTGTGCTGTACTCCTGAAACTAACACAACTTTGTAAATGAACTATAATTTAAAAAAAGTTTAATAATAAATTTTAATTGTTCAACTTTGAAAAAAAAAAACTTTTAGAGGTAATGGGTATGTTTATTACATTAATTGTGTTGATGATTCCTTGGCAGTAATGTCTACATGCCAAAATTTATCAAACTGTATACTTTAAATATGTGCAATTTATTGTAAATTAATTATACCTCAATAAAAATTAGAAGAAAAAAAGAGGCCTGACAAACCAGATAGTAAGTATAAATAGAAGAACAAGGAACTAAGGAACTAAAAATAGATAGTAATAAGATAACCACTAGAACAAAAATAGAATAGAAACAAAACATATTTATACACAACTCAGCAACTTTTAAAACTAGAAACATGATAGCTCTGTAGATCAGCAGTTCTCAAAGGGTGTCCAGGGGACCTGCCAGACTTCCAGGTAGTCCACAGAAGAAAACTATATTAATAAAAGAAAGATGCTCTTCGCCTTTTTAATCCTAGTTCTGTCATGAGCCTACAGTGGAGTCTTCCAGAGCCTCTGTGGTTTGTATCACAGATTAAATGTAGAAACAGATATGAGAATCCAGCTGTCTTCCAATAAGCCAAAAAGTTTGCAAAACTGTAAAACAATGCCACTCTTCATCAAAAACACTGTTTATTCATTGCAGCACTATTTACAATAGCCAAGACATGGAAGCAACCAAAATGTCCAACAACAGAGGAATGGATAAAGATGTGGTGGACTTCCCTGGTGGTGCAGTGGTTAAGAATCTGCCTGCCAATGCAGGAGACACGGGTTCGATCCCTGGTCTGGGAAGATCCCACACGCTGTGGAGCAACTAAGCCCCTGTGCCACAACTACTAAGGCCGCGTGCCACAACTACTGAGGCCACGTGCCACAACTACTGAAGCCCATGAGGCTAGAGCCCGTGCTCCACAAGAGAAGCCACTGCAATGAGAAGCCTGCACACCACAACGAAGAGTAGCCCTCGCTCGCCGCAACTAGAGAAAGCCCACGCACAGAAACGACGACCCAACGAAGCCATAAATAAATAAATAAATTTATTTTTTTAAAAAAAGATGTGGTACACATATACAATGGAATATTACACATATACAATGGGATATTGCTCAGTAATATACAATGGGATATTACTAAAAATGAAATAATGCCATTTGCAGCAACATGGATGGACCTAGAGATTATCATATGAAGTCTAGTAAGTCAGACAGAGAAAGACAAATATCACTCTTATATGAGATCTAATTTTAAAAAAATGATACAAATGAACTTACAAAACAGAAACAGACCTACAAATATCTAAAACAAACTCATGGTTACCAAAGGGGAAACGTGGGAGGGAGGGATAAATTAGGAGGTTGGGATTAATATACACACACTACTATATACAAGATAAGATAACCAACAAGGACCTACTGTATAGCACAGGGAACTCTACATAATAATCTGTTATAGCGTTTCCCTGATGGCCAGTGGTTAAGAATCTGCCTGCCAACGCAGGGAACACAGGTTCGAGCCCTGGTCTGGGAAGATCCCACATGCCACGGAGCAGCTAAGCCCACGCACCACAACTACTGAGCCCGTGAGCCACAACTACTGAAGCCTGCGCACCTAGAGCCCGTGCTCCACAACAAGAGAAGCCACCACAATGAGTAGCCCCTGCTCGCCGCAACTAGAGAAAGCCCATGCGCAGCAACGAAGACCCAACGCAGCCAAAAAATAAATAAATAAATTGATAAAAAAGAAATAAAATCTTGTTAAAAAAATAATCTGTGATAACCTATATCATAAAAGAATCTGAAAAATGAATATATGTATAACTGAATCACTTTGCTGTACACCTGAAACTAATACAACATTATAAATCAACTACACTCCAATAAAAAAAAAATAGTTTAATAACTGAAAAAAAACATTGTTTATGTTAACATGTGATAGGATTATTATTTTTAAATGAAGTAATAAATGAACACAGCATTTTAAAAATTCCTCAGTTTTAATGTGTAAAAGGGCACCACCAGTTGATAGATAAAACCCACACAAACAAAACTCCTTGAGGTCCTGAGCGGTGGGGAAGCACCGCTGTCAATCTGTCATCGCTCACCCCCCCCCAAGGGACTCCCATAGGCAGAGGTCACTGCCCTCGCTAAGGGCAGTGACCCCTGAGTGAGGGACCCTGCACTCCACACTGGTGCTCTCAACCTACAGTCTAGTCCCTAGATCATCCCTGGTTCCTAACAAGCTAAGTACAGAAATCGAGATTAAACCTTCAGAAACATTTACAGCAATTTTACATTGCCACACAACCCAGCACATGATCGATGTATTTTGTATGTTTTTTTAATTCCATTATTCTAATTGTTCATTTTTATTGTATTTTACAAAAGTGTTAGTCTGCAACAGTTTGAAATGTTTAAAGTGGTCCTTCACCACAGATACATTAAGAAACACTAAAGTAAGGACTTCCCTGGTGGTCCAGTGGCTTAAACTCTGTGCTCCCAATGCAGGGGGCCCGGGTTCAGTCCCTGGTCAGGGAACTGGATCCCACATGCAGCCAAAAGAAAAGAAAAAAAAAAAAAAAAAAAAAAAAGGCACTGAATTAGATATCATATAATTAAAGAGCAGTTGGATTTATTTATTTATTTTTGGCTGTGCTGGGTCTTCGTTGCGGTGCGCGGGCTTCTCACTGCGGTGGTTTCCCTTATTGTGGAGCACGGGCTCCAGAGCGCAGGCTCAGCAGTTGTGGCGCACGGGCTTAGTTGCTCCGCGGCATGTGGGATCTTCCCGGACCAGGGCTCGAACCCGTGTCCCCTACATTAGCAGGTGGATTCTTAACCACTGCGCTGCCAGGGAAGCCCTGGAATGATCTTTTAAGCAAAATATGTCAATAGTACTATTTCTCCATGATTAATGTACACTGCTTCTAATATAAATATCAAAGCATTGCCATTAAAATGGAAATCGGTAATGATAAAGAAAATCATACATACCCTCTTCAGTGAAGAATTTTTCTACAGGTCCCACAAACTGATTAATTTCATTAAGTTCATCTTGGCTAACTTCTGGAAATGGGAAAACTTCTTTCTAAAAATGATAAACATGTAGTAAAAATTTAATTTTTGGCAACCTCCCATAGTGACAGTATCAACCGAAAGGGAAGGAGAAAGACTTGCTAGTTTCCACATTGGCTGGCAGGGCCTTACTCGCTGAAGGAGCCGGAAAGCAAACTTCAGAAGGAGCTTAAGACGAGGAATGGCGTTAGACTCCAGCACCTTGGTTCATCCCCCTCCCTGACCCAAAGTTGTCCTAATTTTGGTCAGCTTGCCTCACGGAGCGGAGAGCCTGGACTAACACTTCACAGCCCAGTCTGGGCCCTGATTTGCAGCTGACTAACCGGGCAGCCTTCGTCACATCCCCTCGCCTGTCCGCACTGCCGTTTCCTCACCTACAATAAGCACGTAATATTTACTCAAGGTCGTTGTGAGGCCCATGGAAGATAATGGATGGGCAAGCTCTTTACCAAAACACAGAAACCCACCTCAGTTATCCTGTGAGCTCAAAGGTGCTGCCACTGACAAGAACGTACTGTGGTCACGGGTCTGACATCTTGCCGGGTTCCCACCTGGCTGCTCGCTCCAGCACCCGCCCGTCCAGCCTCACGACCCCTGCTCCGTGTGCTGAGCAGGGCCACCAGAGGAGGCCCAGCCGAGGGGCCAGATCAACCGGAATGCAGCCCTGGCTCTGCCGATTCTTAGATGTGTGATGGGTAAGTCACACCCCTTCTCAGGGTCAGTTTCTCTCCTGCTACAGGTGATGCCTCAGAAGGCAGCTGTGAGGCTCAAAGGAGACGAGGCGTCCTGAACACGAAATAGCTGCAATTATCTGTATTGGGTACTGGCTCTGCTCCTGTCCCCACAGCCTGGAAAGCGACTCCGCTTCAAGTCTTCCTGAAACTGACAGAGGAGTGGACAATGCTTCCAACTGACGCTGGATTCCCAACCGGGCCATCGCTATATGCTGCCTAAAATCATCCCGCTGTGCGCTCTGGCTTTTGGGCTCCACCCCCCCGTTAGCTGCCAGCGGGACCCGAGTATCTGGATTTGACCGACACCTGCTGAGAAGTGATGTCCCAGGCCCTAAGCCGCCCCCAGGAGCCCTGCCTCTCCTCACAGCACCTCTCACCCAGCGTCTTGAGAAAGGTCTTCCAAGCAGAGGAGTCCTGTCTCCTCTCCAGCCCTGTAAATAATCAGCCACTCTCGTTACAGGCTCCCAACTGTACTTTCTTCTCTCCGGCCACCTGCACAGGTGACAGGTGGGGGCCATGCCCAAACTGAAAGGAACCCCTGCCTCCAGGCCACCCTCGACCCTGCCCCGCAGGTGGCCTACCAGGAAATTACGCTGAGCTGTCACCGCCCCGCAGCCGCTGAGAACAAAGCCGGCTCTTTAGCCGCATGTAGAGGCCACGCCCACTGCGCCGGCCTGCACGGGCTCACCTGGGCCTGCTGCAAGGGCTGTGTCACAGGGAGATGATTCTGGTACCAGCGAGCGGCCAGGTGAGAGGCGAGAACAGCCTGGGAACCAGGTGGCCTCAACTGCAACCAAAGGACAACTGTCCCCAGGAGAGAGATCTCGAGCCCATGTGAGAACAAATCTTTGATGGCAGTGTTCAGAGTCTAAATGGGGTGCCTCATGGGTGCTGGGTTCAATTTCATCAGCACTTTTCACATTTTTGAGAGTACAACCGGTTTTTCAAATAAATCCAGTGCAGAAACCAAATATGCAAAACAGATGCAAGCCAAGCTGCTCTGGCTGAGGCTGTGAACGGGGAGAAAAGTCACCCAGATCCCTCCCACTTGACTCCCCCACTGGTCCCTGCAGCAGCCCTGGGGGTGCTCTCAGGAACAGCCTGGGTCCAACTGAGGGCAGGGGGACAACTGCCGGCCTGCGTGATCATGAAGGTCTCCTTCTATTCCGAGATTCTAAGCATCTGGGATACCACGTTGCTGCTCAAACCCCAACAATGCTGAGAGAGACGATGTCTGCCTGAACCAGGGAGGTACCGGCGGAAGTGCTTAGAAGCTGTCAGATTCTAAAGAGAACCTGAACGTAGAGAAAACGGGATTTGCTGTCAGATTAGATGTGGATCATGAGAACAGGAGGTGTCAAAGGTGACTCCAGGTATTTGACCTGAACACGTGCAACGGCAGAGTCACCACCCTCTCCGTTAAGAAGAGCGGGAGGAAAGACAGGAGTGGGTGGAGAGACCAGGAGCTCAGCTTTGGCTGGGCTAGACTGGCAATGCCTAGTAACATCCAAGTGTAGCTTCTGAGTAGAAAGGTAGATATAAAGAGTATGGAGTTCAGGGGAGAAATCTCAGCTGGAGAAATAAATGTGCATCTTCGGGATACTGACAGCATGGTACTGAATTAGATTATCAGAGGAATGCTTGTAGATGAAAAGAGAAGTCCACAGACTGAGCCTTAGAAAACTTCAACTCCGACTCAGCTGGTTGGAAAAGTTGTCTAATGTTTGGACTTGTCAAGAAGCCAAGAAGGAATCAATGTCCTTGAGTAGCTGAGAAAGCTTGGGGTATAGTTGGCCTTTGCTGGGAGTGGACGGTTCCCCCACATCAATGCAGAGAACACAGACCACACGGGCACGTGTGTGGGGAGGAGGGGGTAAGCGTGGTGGTAGAAGTTCTTACCTGACTGCGTGTACTTTCTCAGTGAAACAGGAAGCAAAGCCGACAGGTCAGAGTGAGGATGGGGGAGGTGGCGCCAGAGGTTTGGAGAAAGAGGAGCATGAAATGAGACAGGCTGGGACCTGGGACTCTTTGCTGCAGTGCTGCAATCATTGCACCTGGATACCCCTCTCCTTGAGCGACAAAACACAAAGAAACTGTATGGGACTAAAAATAACTGCGTGCCTGCGCAGTTGGGGCAAATTCTGGGTCCAACAGATACAAAAAGACCAAAAAAAACACAACCAACTGCCACTTTTGAAGAGCCTGGAGCAAAAACAGGGTACCCCACATGCCCCCAGCACACACCACCACCTAAGGGGTGGACAAAACACCTAAGCCACCCCGGGGTGGACAAAACACCTAAGCCACCCCTCCGGCCTGACCCCTGGACACACTCCTACCCTCACCCCATATAAGGAACAAGTTTGCCCCCCTTGGGGATTGAGCGAGCAAGGGAACATGCTGTTTGTTCTTGCTCCCCCCGGCTGCAGCAGAGGCCCCGATAAAGTCTTGCCTGAATTTCTTGTCTGGCCTCTAGTCAATTTCTATTGCTTGGGGAAGGCGGAGAACCCTGGTCGGTAACAGAAAAATGTGTGTTCTTTCTTCCCCAAGCTGCTGGGAGCCACGGGGGTCCCACGACAGAGCACCACACAGCCCCAGGTTCCGGAGGAAACAGCTTCCCTAACTTTAAGACCTAGCTTCGTACTTCTAGCAGGGCAAACCACTCCAGTCAGAGCGTCTGCATCCGTAACGCCTGACGACCTTAGAGAATGTCCTAGAAAAACCAGGGAATAACTCCTAAAGTAATACAGAATCAGCCAAGATTCCAGCCAAGCTTAAAGCACTTTACACACATTTTTCTTTGGCTTGCGGGCCACCTGTAGGAGGGGGGCGAGGGCTGTTTTTACTCCTGTTTTCTGTATGAGAGCACTGAGGCACTTCACAGGAGTTATGAGCCCAAGGTCACAAGACTAGTAGGTGTTGACACCAGCACCGACTACTCATTCTACTGCTTCATGAATCTGTACCGCATCTTAACAGTTTAAAAAGCATTTCCACGTATATACGTCTCGTTACAACACATCTGAGACGCAGAACACATCGCAAGCTCGGTTTTAAGGCTGAAAGAACTGGGACTCAAAGTCACAGAGTCAAGGTCAAATCCAAGTCTTCTGACTATAAGAGTCCGGTGAGTGCTTAGTAACACTAGGTCGTGCGACCCGTGGAAGGGACGGGCCGGGAAGGCACCTTTGAGCCGCGGGCTTCTGGGGGACCTGAAAGGTGGGGTGAGGCGTTGAGACTCGGCCGTGGAAGCCAACAGAGAGAGGAGCGGCATGGCCTGGGCTGTGCTTAGGAAACAGAGAGGAAACCCCCTCCCGGCCCCCCAGTTCGCGGCCGCAGTGCTGAGTTGAGGATCACTTAGCGACCACCTCGCCTAGGGTTTCCCAGGGTGTCCCGGCACGCGTTAGCTCGAACACAGGTCAAAACCATAGCTGCTCAGAGCCACAGGGTTAGTTAGCATGCCCGCCCGCAGGTGCGTTTCTAAGGCAGGTGTGGGGACGCTAACCAGGCTCGACCGGGCCCTTCCCGCAAAGGGCCAAAGGCGAGGAGGAAGGGCAATGGCCGGCCGGGGCTCGGCGTTACCTTCTCGATTTTGCCCAGGAAGAGCTCCTTGGCGAAAGCTTGGCTCGGTGGACTGGTGCGCAGCGGGCGCCGACTCGCGGTGAAGGCCACCAGGGCACGGCACGAGCGCGCCGCCGCCGCCGAGCGCAAGAAGAGCCCGCAGCCGTTCATGCTTTCCCGAGTCGCTCTCGCCGCCACCGCCGCCGCCGCCGCCGCCGCTTTCCCAGCGCCTTAAGTCACTCGCCCCGGGAGCGCGCCTCCCGATGACGCCACCCACCTGCGCCGCCCCGCCCCGCCGGCCGCCAACGCGCTTGCGCGGCCTCGCGCCCTGGCCGGGGCCGCGGCCAATCTTGGCGGTTTCGCGATTGGGCGGCTTCGCGATTGGGCGGCGGCGGCGTGCTGTTTTCAAACACCTGCAGTGGTTGCCTAAATGCCGTAAATTACCAGCCGGGGCAGCGTCTCTGGGCGCCGGAACCTAAGCGGTGGCCCAGCTGCCTCCACTTGCCTCCCTCTCGCCAGCTGGGGCGACGAGGACATGGTGGAACTACAAAGCGGGGGGTGGGGGAAATTCATGATATTGATTATCTCTGGAGGGAGCGCACACACGGGTTACGGTCCTTGCTTTAAGTGGGTGGTTGATGCGTGAGGATTCTTTTGGTTTTGCTTCATAGCTTACGTATTTGTCACCTATATGGGGGGTGGGGAGAAGAAAAGGAAAGAGGTATTCCACCAGAGAGGTCTGGATAAAACCCTGTAGTTACTACGTCCCTGGGAAACGCCAACCTGAAGGGCAAGGGTGGGCGGGGCTGGGGGAGAAGCTGGAGCTGGGACCGGTGGCGGGGACGGGATAGGGGGGAGGGCGCCCCCCTCCCCACACCCAGCGATGCCCCGAAGGCCCTCCTCACCTGTGCCTGTGCCTGCGCCCTGCCTGTCGCATTTACAGGGCAGTAGCAATACGCTTTATTCTCATTGGAAATGCTCTCTGCCACCGTCAATATTCAGAGAGCGGTGGGAAACGCATTCAGCTCAACGTGCTGTGCCAGACCCAATAAAAAGTACACTTGTTTGGGTAAAGACTTGATGATGAAAACGCAGTCCTTCTCGGCAGGTTTTCGAACCCAGCCAAAACTCAGATTGGGACTCAACCCCTCCCCCCACCCCTGCATCTCAGATGTGGACGCGAACCCACTGTCTTTTAATTAAAACCTCTCACCTGGTGTTAGGACTTAACTGAAGCTCAGGTTCTTTTGTCTGGTTGCAGAAGGAAGTCGGTGTGAGGCAAAATGATAGGCAAAGAGTGAGTCTGTTAGCATAGGACGCTTGTGAGAGATACAAGCGGGCTGGCAAGGGAAAGGAGCCCTGAGAACCAAGAGGTCTACATCTTTATCCTCCAAGAAAAAGTGGGCAGGGGAGAAGACCACCTTCTTCCTCATTCTTGGGCAAACGTCAAGGCTTACATCATTAGTTCCTCCTGTGACCCTATATGGTCTGACCGGGGCTGTCATGGAGCTATTTAATTCATATTTATATTAGCAAAAGGGTAGTAACATAGACTAAAATATGGTAATTAATCTCAGGTTTCAGTATAATGTCCCCTTTCACCCAGTTTCTTTCCTTTTCACCTATATTTCTGTCTTGGCTACACGCAGAAATGCTAGTCTTAAAGGATGATTAACTCCCTGACTTCATGTAACAAGATTCAGACCCCATGGCTTTTGTCTTGTGCTTTAACTATCAGGGTCTGTGGCTTGAGTGTTCCTGGCGCTTGGATGCACCTGTCTTCCTTCAAGGTAGTGTAGATCGTTGCTAGGTTACTGGATTCTCCTCTTGAGTGGTCATTAGCTTACACAGTCTCCCAAACTCCCTTAAAATTCCCTCTCTGTCTTTAATCCCCTAGTGGGATTTCTAAACTGACTATTTGATTATCCTACTCTATCCCGATCAATGACATAGCATCAGGGAAAAAAGAGCTCAAAAACTTTCTGGGTTGCAAAATACCTGTACTTGCAGGCATCTTCTGCAATGTGTTCTCTATTTTATCTTTAACTTTTAAAGGCTTGTCACCTGGTTTCTTCATCAGTGGTCAGTATTTGCCAGTTTCAGCATTCAGCTTCTCAAGAAGGCATTTGGTAACAAGTGCCTTTGTGAATTAACTCTGCGGGTGAAACAAAGAAAAAGTGACATTGCTGGGCTTTAAGTTTGAGCTGGTGTACATTTTGGCCAAAACAAATGTAGTCAGATCGATCAAGTCATCCGATAATGTGTTGGATCCGCTTTAGTGGATCCTACTTTGGTTGGATCCTCCCTAAATTAACCAAGTGAGAAATTCAGGGGCACACAGTTTCCAAAACAAAAATTAGAAAAAAAATTAAGGCATAATTTCTACGTACTCTAGTAGCATGTACAATGGGAAAAGTTTTGGAGTTCTACTACTTTGCCAGTTTCTAAATTCAGTTTTCTCATCTGCAAAAATGAGTATAATATCACTTACCTCACAGAACTTTTGAGGATTAATTAACTAAATCCTAACAAAAGCATCTACCACAGTAAATGATCAATGTTTTCCTTGTAATAATATAAAAATAAAAAATGGTTACACACTGAGATTTCCATCTTATACTTGAGTATTATTAGCCTCTGAGAAATAGGATGCCATTTTTAAAGTTTGCTTTAGACATAGAATTTCCACATTTCATATTTAAAACGCTCTCACCGAGTACCTCTGAATGTCCTTCTGTATGATCATGTCAGTACAACTGGTTCTCATACATGACTTACGAGCAAATAATCTGGCACTCCTGTGTGGCCATCGTGTTGGTGTTAGCATACCAGGATGCTTGGCTCTGGGCCTCTGGTACATCCTCTGAGTAGGAAACGATTCCTACACCCCTCAGTGTGAAAGCCATACAGTGGGGAAGGTCATGGAGACATTTACCAACACAGAATTAGAAGAAAGGGGTGGCGTTGTCTCCTGTCCTAAGGCTACAAGGTCAATAGTCAGTCATGTGAAAAATGAGAGTCTAGCCAAGGTTCCTGCCTCGTAGCCATCAGCGTCCTAACTAAAGGCTCACAGATAAATCATGCACAGCTATCATCAGCGCATTTCCTGCTGAGAGAAGTTGGCTGACACCTCACTGCCCAGACATCAAATACCTGCAAGAAGAGAGGTGTCCCTCGAAGAATAATGGTGTCTCATACACTCAATTATGTTGTCCACTACTACTTCCTTCCTTTTTGATGTGTATTTGTCCACTTTATTATGGAAACATGGAAGTCACTGGCTTGTTGAAAGCCACAAAGGTAACAAGGTGTTATGGGTTGAATCGTGTCCCCCAAAATTCATTTGTTGAAATCCTAACCCCCAGCGCCTGAGAACGTGACCTTATTTGGAATGAGGGTTTCCGATTGCATTGTGTTGTAGATGCAATGAGCTAAGTTAGGAAGAGGTCATAGTGGGGCGGTGTGGACGCCTAGTCCAGTACAACCGGTGCCCTTATAAGAAGGAGAAATGTGGGCACAGACGTGCACACAGGGAGATGCCATGCGAGGGTGAAGACAGAGATCAAGATAACGCTTCTACAGGCCAAGGAAGGCCAAGATGGCCAGCAAACTGCAGAAGCTGGGAGAGAGGCCTGGGACAGATTCTCAGCCCTCAGAAGGAACCAACCCTGCCAACACCTTGATCTTGGACTTCTAGCCACCAGAAGTGGGAGACAGTAGACTGTTTTAGCCCCCAGTCTGTGGTTCTTCGTTAGAGCGGCCCTTGCAGACTAAGACATGAGGGCCTATGATTCTTGGCACACGGCAACATCAATAAATAGGGCCTAACAGCGACCACGGGGCTGGGGCCGTGTCTCACAGCCCACACACCCAGGGCTCCTGCTATGGTTTAGAATCCATGGCTTCCTTCCAGCTTTTAAGAAATGAGTGGTCATTCTCTGATGCCTCCTCTTCCACCAGCTGGAAGCAGAGGACTCGGCCCTAGTGGGTGGCGGGACGAGATGGGAAAAGCCTAGGTCTTTGAATATTGGTCTTTTCCTCCAAAGGAGGAAAGCCAGCCACGGAATAGGGACACCCATGTTGAATAATAACAGGAGCAAGAAATATGTACTGTATGAAGCCACTGACATTTGGGGGTTTGTTACAGCAGCCCCCAACTAATAAAAATACCTTCCAAGTGTCAAGGAAAACACTATAAGGAACAGTATAAACATAAAGAGTCATCATTTTAGGGGCCAGTCACACCTGTCATGCAGGTCAACTGAGCCCCAAGCAACCAGATTGTCATTATTGAGCCCCATCCTGGTCACCCAGGATGAGTGCCCTTCTATGCCAGACACTGGCTCATGTGCCTTACATGTGTCAATATCATTTAATCCTCTAAACGAGCCTGTGAATTCAGTTACTTTAGGCCCATTTTGCAAATGGGAAACACAGGCACTGAAGGCTCACACGGTCCTAAACAGCAAAGCCAGGCTCCGGGCCCTGCGGGCTGGCTCCTGGGCCTGTGTCCTCATCCCCCCGGCTGTACTGCCTTCCTGAAGGCGGCAAGGCAAGACTTGGCGGGTGAAAAATGACCTCCTTCTCTGTCATCACTCGCCCCCATTACTGGCCGACCTGAAGTAAGGTGAAATTACCCTGACGGAGGTCAGAAACCCCCTCAGGCCTTGGTGTCACTCTCCGCCTCTGCCAGCTCCATGGGGTGACACACCCTTAGGTCAAGTTGCAAGGAGGGTCAAGCACGGCCCTTGGTACTTAGGTGCCCATTTGACGTGTGTTCTGGCTCTTCTTTCTTTTGTGGGATTGTCAGTCTGAATGTTTCGGACTGACTCGTCTAAGAGAGCCTCTGCTCAGTGATGCATTTTCACCAATCCCCTTCACCCTCCTCCTCCACCGCCAGACCTCAGGCAAGGCACGTCCTATTCCAGAGTCCCAGTTTCCTCACCTATCAGATGAGGAAATCAACACAAAACATGGATTTTTATGCAAATTAAGTGGTCTAACATTTAGTTCTCCTCCCACTCCACACACTGTAGATTTCAGGGTCTAGCAACCCTGAAAAAAAAGAGTCTAAAAATAGGGGCTCTTAAGTTGAGACTTGGTCCTAGTGATAACAGTTTTTCAAAATCTCAGGAGACCTGAAATATTAACAGCATTAACAACGACAAAAACAAAATACCTCCGATTTAAAAAAAAAAAAATACCTCCGATTTTTCCTTATGCTTCAAAAGCCAAAAGAACCTAAGATTCAACCAAGATGTAGAGCGTGTATCCCCCACTATTACAGCATGAAAAGCATGTTAAGATAACATGCAACAAACACTGTCTTGAAACCGCCAGCATTCCCAAAGCAACTGCTGTAATGTAAGAGCCAAACAAGCACGTTAACTCACTGGGGTCTTATCTGTTTGCACAAAAGCCAGTAGAGCCTGAAATCTTATTTCAAGATGCCCAAGTGGCAGAGCCAGCATCCTTAACTCATGGGAAACTGCCCTAAAAGAAGATGCGATGCCAGTCCTTGCTGAAGGGACTTACTGTGGACTATTCCTCTTCAACTCAAACAAATAACTCCCAGGAAACATACTGGGGGAAGCAGAGTCCATCACCGTGATGCCTGCAGTAGTGGAATCCTGACGCACAGCGAGATCCGGCTGGGTCATTGTCGGGAAGCCCCTCAGTCAGCCTCTTGCCAGAAAACCCTGGGGGCCCCTGCAAAGGCGTTTGGCACTCAGCACTAACATTTCTTTGAAACCAACGACAATATTTTTTTGTAATCCTTTAAGCCAGTGACTGTGGGGCTGTAAACCAGACAATGAAGCGTGATGGGGGAGAATTCATCTTAATGGTTCACCCACTGATCCCGGGAGGTAGAGACAGCTCAGACCCCAAGTCAGTCCCTGCGTTTCAAAAAGCTTTCAGTGCTCACTCAGCACGAGCTGATAAAGAATAAAGTCTGCTCGCCATTAAAGCTCAATACAAATATCTAGCGGACCACACTGTGATTTCCTAGGCAGAGACTGATAATCAGCTCTGTTCTCCACATTTGTTCACTTATCATTTCTACCCTGCCTGCCTCCAAGAAGTGACTGGCCTGTATATTCACACACCATGGTGAGAATGAAATTCACAAAAAAATCCTCTTTCCATCGTTCTCTGGATGTTGTAAATGCAGATTACAGGACCATGGAGAGTCGGCATTAAGTCAAAAATTATTGACAATAATTCTTTTAATTATCTTTTAATTAGTCTTTTCTCTTTTAAGGAAAGTTACTCCTCTTGATTTTTTAAAATAAATTTTATTTATTTATTTATTTATTTTTGGCTGCCTTGGGTCTTCATTGCTGTGCGTAGGCTTTCTCTAGTTGTGGCGAGCAGGGGCTACTCTTCATTGCGGTGCGTGGGCTTCTCATTGCGGTGGCTTGTCTTTGTTGCGGAGCACGGGCTCTAGGCACGCGGGCTTCAGTAGCTGTTTCGTGGGCTCTAGAGCGCGGGCTCAGTAGTTGTGGCGCACAGGCTTAGTTGCTCCGCGGCATGTGGGATCTTCCTGGACCAGGGCTTGAACTCATGTCCCCTGCGTTGGCAGGTGGGTTCTTAACCACTGCGCCACCAGGGAAGCCCCACTCCTCTTAATTACTTAATAGAACTTGGCATTTACTCAAATTCATTTTTTTTCCCAGTTGTAATTTGTAGGAGAGATAACCACGTGAAACTCATCTGAGGACCTCATTTTGTATTTTCCCTGCAATACACTGTAATTAATAGATTTATTTTTTTCCTTTTTCTTCTTTTCCTGAAGATCCAATATTCTCTCGCTGGCCAGACTGCAGTATGTAAACTGTATGTGCCCAGCACTGCCCTACAAACAGCTCCCGTCCTGGCTGTTGATTACAAAAGGCCGACAGCAGTGGGTTTTCAGGAAGTCTAGCCAAAGGTGTCAGACATCCCGGTTTGGACTCCAGGTCACAAGGAAAGGGCCATTTGGGGTGCCATTGACTAAGAAATACTCTCTAGAATGAAGACTGGTCCCACCAAATGTGGATGAGTAAGTACCTCCCCAACTTGGAGGCAAAGTCCAGTTAAGCGTATGAATCCAGCTTGTGAGATAAAGCAGCCTTTCGTCACCAACACTTTCTCTGCGGAAAGCAGAGATGTTTTTTAAGAGAATAAACGCTCAACATACATTATAGCTGTATTACGCTAGCTCCTTATGGGTGTTAAAGATAATGAGTTTAGCTTGAGTCCATGACATGCAAAATGGGTTTTAACCAGCAAAGTGAGAAGGAAGACTGTGGGGTAAAGGATGGCCTTCAGACCCGAAGTTGATGCAAAGGTATTTCCCCTTTCAAACCTCTCCCTCGTTATGGCTTTGATGCCAGATAAGGCTACAGGATCTACCAGAATACTATTGTGACCGAGCAGGACACTATGGGGTCTTTCTAGAACAGGACCAACCCCCATGTCCTCTGTCTGCCTTTTTTTTGTCTGTAGAAAAACTTTAGTCGAAGAATAAATTTAATCAGAGAAATGAGAAAATGCAGAAAGAAAAGCAAACAGTCAAGCAAGACAAAATAATAACAGTTTAGCCATTAACCAAAGTCAAGGACCTTCAGTTCCTCCTCAAGGGCTATAGGTAATATTCTGACTCATGTCCTTTGAGCTGTTTTGCAGCTACTGAAACCCTCATCGTGTGGAAGAAGTTAACTGTCTGCTGCCCGCAAGGCCACAGACCCCAGACCAGTTGGAACCAGGAGGTTAATGATGCAGACTCCCGATTACCTCACCACCAACCAATCAGAAGGGTGTCCACGAGCTGATCACACACCCCACAAACCCCTTCACTCACCTTGTCTTTATAAACCTTTCCCTGGAAGCCTTTTGGGACTTTGGGCCTTTTAAGCACTAGCTACCTGACTCCTTGCTTGGGGACTGCAATAAACGCTGCACTTTCCTTCACCCCAACCTGGTGTCAGCAGATCCCGCCCCACACAGAGGTCCTGGCCATTGTCATTACTGTCATCACCCTCAAGGACAGCCCTCTTGAGGCTCAAAGGCGTTCACTTCAATGACACTTCATTCAGTCATCACAGATGACAGCCACTGCGTGCCTGGGCTGCCAGCATCCTGTTTCCCACAGGATGCACTCAAGCCCAGGCCTCCCCACAAGCAGCCCCCAAATCCCATCATCACTGTGGGGCTATCTTCTCGTACCACTCACGGCATCAGTTTTGCATCCGTCAGAGTCCAGGGGACAGAAACCTCAGGGTAATTTGATCAGGGAAGGTTTAATACAAAGACTTTTAAACTATTTAGAGGGGATTCAGTACTAAGAAGGGATAGAAAAAGGATTCTCAAAAAAATGCCCTTGAAAGAGACAAACTGTGGGGCGTGGGCCCTTCCAAAGACTGCACTTCACGCTCATTGGAGCTCTGCTTGCAGCCGGCTGGGTGCCCTGGGCTCCAAAGGGCCTACAGTCACCAAGTCAAAGGCAGGCGGGGACCTCGGGCAGGAGCAGCAAGCAGGAAAGCTCCCACCTGGGGCGGGCGAAAGGTGCTGAGGTTTGTGGCCGGGAACCGCCTCCTGGGTCGGCGAGCGGTGAAGCCTGGCCAGATGCGCACGGTGCAAAAAAGACAGCCGTCTACCGAGCCTGGAAGAAAATCCCCCTCCGGCGGCGCCCCCCATGCACCCTCCATCGACAAAGCGACAAAGCAAAGCATCATGCCAGGCGGCAGATGAGGTAGAGTCCAGTCCGGATCACAGAGCCGGGCCAGTGGGGTGCAGCGGGGCCAATATATTGGTAACACCGGAGTGACCGCAAGTGCAGAAATGCACACCCTGTGCTGCCTTTTGTGGAGGAAAGGCTGGAAAGAACTCTCTGTGTATCTTTGCTTAACTCTGTGAAAGGACACATGGGAATGATCAACCTAGAAAGGAACACAAATGGTTACATGGAGCCCCCAGGACGGAGATAAGGATGGAGAGAGCAGTGAAGTGACAATTTCTGAAAATAGCTTTGCTTTTTTTCCTTTTGGCCGTGTGGCTTGAGGGATCTCAGTTCCCTGACCAAGGACTGAACCCGGGCCACGGCAGTGAAAGCGTGGAATCCTAACCACTAGAACACGAGGGAACTCCCCTGAAAATAGTTTCTTATGCAGTTTTGACTTTCGAACCATGTGTCCAAAAAATAGAATTAAAAAAAAAAAAAGCAAACCTTAACCGGTCTCACCATAGATCCACCATCACCAAGGACTAAGCTGGTCCACTTCAGAGGTGGAGGGGCTTCCTGAAAACGCAGTTACCACACCCCCGGGGGGCAGCACCCCGAAAGGACGGGTTCTGTGTTATGGCGTGCAGGCCACGCTTTGAGCCAGCGTCCACTGTGTGGTGGTATCGCCCCCATGGTCAGCTCACACAGGTGCAGAAACGACAGCGGGGTGGCTTCTCTCACCATTACACCCAAGGGCCTGCGCACAGAGTTTTTACATCCCATCCCAGCAACTCTGAGCTCTGCGTGTTTGGAGGTCTTAGATCCTGGGGGCGGGGTGGGGGGGGGGGAACGCTTCCACCAGAGGAAATGGAGCGATGGTCCTGCTCAGAGGGAGGTGGGACGGCCACCTGGCCCTGGGCTCCCTGTTGCCCCCGAACCACCAGGAAGCAGTAGGGTTTACTCTCCTAGCTGGAAGGGTGGGTCCCAATGACCAAGGGGAGCGTGGGCTGCGGCCACACAGTGGGGGCAAGAAGGGTTATGTCTGCAACCCACGGGGCCCCCTGCGGCACCTCTTAGTACGTCCACGCGCAATAGCAACAGTTAACGCAAAAGTACAGCAACCAAAACAGGGAGGACGCTTGAAGACTCAGACCACTCGGGATGATGGTTTGACTCATTCCCCCAGACAAGGAAGCCTGGCTGGGTCATGGAGTACGGCCGACCCCTTAATATCACGGGTTTGAACTGCGAGGGTCCACTCATATGCAGATATTTTTCAGTAGTAAATACTACACACAGGGTGGGGCGGGGAGGGTAAATTAGGAGGTCGGGATTAACACATACACACCACTGTATACACAACAGATAATCAAAGGACCTGCTGTCACAGGGCACTCTACTCAATACTCCGTAATGGCCTATATGGGAAAAGAATCTGAAAAAGAATGGATCTACGTATATGTATAACTGAATCACTGTGCTGTACACCGGAAACTAACACAACTTTGTAGGTCAACTATACTCCAATATAAAACAAAATTTAAATTAAAAAAATAAAAACAAACAGACAAAATACTACAGTACAACACAGTCCGAGGTTGGTTGAAACTGCAGATGTGGAGGGCCAACTATAAATTATAGGTGGATTAACCCCGACATTGTTTAACGGTCAATTGTATATTAGTTCACATTTAATGCGACATTAGATGTTTGCTATTGTTTTATTCGCACTTCTGCTTTGGTCGTCTGTAGTTTTGTATTTATGCAAGCTTTATCAGGGTTAGAAAACGTTGCTACAGTCACTTCATAAAAAAGAATTTGTAAGTTTTCCTTCCATTGCTGTGACCTGAAACAGTTTAAGTAGCATTGAGATTATCTGAAATTTAAAAGTTTGCAAGCATTCCTCTGTGAAAGCAATATGGACCTGGCAGGTTGATTACTTTTTTCTATTTCTCTTATGGATATTTGTCTGTTTAAAATCTCTGTCTCTCCAGGGGTCAGTTTTGGCTAATTATCAATTTTGTCTAGGTTTTTCAGATTTATTTTCATGAAGTTGTTCAAAGTAGCATTGCTTTAAATTTTTTCCTTCATTGTAATAGTTTCTTCCCTCTTATCATTTCTTATTCCGTGTGTTTGTGCTTTCTTTTCATCTTGATTTGGTTACCTATAGGTTAGTCAACTTTATTTGATTCTCTGAAAGCACCTCGTTCGAATAGGGCCCTTATTTTAGCTGCTCCTTTCTTTCCCTTCGTCACCAGGCCTCCGGGAAATCTCCCCTTTCCAGGGTGCTTCCCTCTTCTCCGGAAGCAGGGCTTCTGCACCTCTGGTCTCAGAACTTTCTCAGTCTCTCCCGCTTGATTCCGAAGTGGCCAGTACTCTCACCCACTGGCCCTCACGTCTCCTCTGAGGGCCGGTCTGTCCTTACGGGTGTGACCCCTAGTTGATGACATGTTTCCTCTATTCCGTGCAGTCCTCACCTGGATCTACATTCTGGTGTGGGATTCCCTGGCAACTCGGCTAGTCCAAGATGTTTGTTTTCCCACTGACCTCTCATTGAGATTTGTGATCTTTGGTCTTTCCTGGTTACACTGTAGGTCCGGGCTATGGGTGGTTTTATTTGTTCTTTTTCTGAACAGTTCTCAGGATGTGGGAAGAGATTCCGATTTAGGTGGCCTCCACTACCCCCTGGTGTTTTTATTTTAGAATGTTTTCTTCCCTATTAACCCCATGGAAGATGACACCTGAAGAGCTTTAGTCCCCATCTTTCAGATTTAAATGGGACTTTTTCCATATAGGACACCGGTCACGTCATGGAGGTGCAGGTGGACCAGAAATAATAGAAAGGGGAGAAGGCAGTTCCCTGAAAGGGCCTTAGAAGCCTCGAAGTACACGTCAGAAATGGGGTAAGCATCCTTCACGACACATCTGCGTCGGCAGCCGGTACATCTTTACCGCAGACCCACTCAGGGCTGAAAGGTGAGGTGGGCTCCCGCGGGAGGGGAGCGCTGAATGAATACACCCAAGGAGAGGCTTCTCAGGTGACGCCGTGGCTGCCCTGGGCCACCAAAGTGGTGTCGCTGTTCATCCCACGAGCTCTGGCCTGAAGTCAGACTCAGGGGTGCCCCCCTCCCCCAGGCCCCAGTCCCTACCAGAGTCACCAAATCTGCTCAGAAACGCTACCATCTCCATCCATCTGGTCCTTATTCACCAAAACAACACTATCTGATGGCAAGTACATCAGGGGCCACCCATACGATGGGCCAGTGTGCAAACGTCATCAACTGTTGCATCTTTTATAACATCAGGATATATTAAGGAAAAAAGGAAATACAATTTACACATACAAACTTCAACTAAACGGTATGCTGTAGAACACAACAGAGTTCCACTGCTACAGACGTTTGGGAAACGTGGCACAGACTATCTTTCGGAGACTTACAACAAATATCACCTTTCTAAGAGGCTCTTGAAACAGAGCAGGACCCTATGGTCCTCGCCCCGCATGTCCTCAGCCTGACTCTTGTCTGTAGAGAAACTTTAGCCAAAGAGTAAGTTTAATCAGAGAAGTGAGAAAATGCAGAAACAGAGGAAAACAGTCAAAGGAGACCAGATAACAATAGTTTAGTCATTAAACAAAGTCAAGGACCTTTAGTTCCTCCTCAAGGGTTTTAGATAATATCCTGAGCCATATCCTGCAAGCTGTCTTATAGATACAGAAACCTCCACCAGGTGGAAGAAGTGAACTACATGATGACCAGACCACAGTCATGACATAAGCTGCCACAATTCCTAGAACTGGCCTCAAAGAAATGGGAACAAACCGACCCTGGAACTGAAGACTAACTGTACTTAAAACCATCAAGATGACGCTGATCAGACCACTGCAGGACTAATCTCAAGACGACTGTCAGAGCTGACTGTGCTGTTTCTGCCTGGAGCCCCCCCCTCCGTCTATAAAAGCTCTTCTCCACTGATTGTCAGGGGGGAGGGAGTTGACCTTCGGACAGGCGTCTGCCCCCCACCGCCCCCTCCCATGCCGGCCTCCGAAATAAAGCAAACTTTCCTTTCCACTAACCTTGCCTCTTTATTGTCTTTTGAGCTGCGGGCAGCCGGATCCCACTTTTGGTAACACTCTGAGACGTCCTGCAGGACAGAGACAGTTTAACTCTGATCTGACCTGGCGTCTCCTAGATGGCTTCCACTGTGAAACTCTTTCTTCACGAGGGGCACCGAATAACACTTACAGACTGTTTGGGACACACATCAAAGATCTGAACTAATAAATAAAGTTACCATAAAAAAAAAAAAAATCTGAACTAGGTAACCGAGAAACATGCCCAAAGACAGGGTGGGAAGAGGGGAGACTAAATGCTCAATTATAACTGTTTTTGGGTGGTGGGATTGTGGGTGATTTTTTTCCCCCTGCTTGTTATGAATCTATTCTTTCCAAATGCTCTGAATGTTAAAAACATATTTGATGAAGTTAAAACACAATGATTAAAAGCCTCCAGCCATCGCCCAAATTATTCCTTGAATTAACAAGGAAGTGGCAGGACCCAGTCTTTCCCTGCCTCTGGCCCATGCTGCTTCCCTAGGTCTCTGATCTCACCGTGAACCACCAAAGTGTGTTGTGCATTTCGGCACTAAGTCTCCTTCTTCGGGCGTTGGTACTCATCTATTCACTCAACAAACACTGGCTGAAGCCCTTTGTGCCACGTGTTAGGATTACAGCTGTGCAAGGACCTGACCTTGTGACGCTTCGGCAATGGAACGATCACGTCACTGAATAGACAACTACGCAAACGCACTGCAGAGTGGGTATTGGCTGAGCTGAAATTTGATGCAGGAAATAGAAGCTAACTCAACAAAGATGCAAGGAAGAGCGTCCTACCTTCGGGGAACGGCCAGGGTCATACTTGCACAGGCCCGGAGGCAGGGGGAACACGGCTTCCCTGGGCGTCTGAAGGGCTAGCGTGGCTGGAATGAAAGGGGACAGCGAGGGTCAAGGGCCAGACCATGCAGGCCTCACGCAGCCCATGTCAAGGGTCTTCTGTTATTTTCTTTTTAATCCTGAGGACGACAGGAAGCCACTGACGTGGCTTCAAGCAGGCAGCATCTTAAAAAGACCCCTCTGGTGCCAGGGGAGAACGGGGTCGAGGGACCCACCGTGGAGATCAGGAGCCCAGGTACCGAGCGGGTGACAGACAGACAACGGCCTGAAGGCAGGTGAGAGATGTGAAGAGGCACAGATAGATTCAAGAACACACAGGAGGTAAAAAAATCAAGAGGGCTAGGGACTTCCCCGGTGGTCCAGTGGCTGGGACTCCAAGCTCCCAACGCAGGGGGCCCGGGTTCGATCCCTGGTTGGGGAACTAGATCCCACATGCATGCCGCAACTAAAGATCCCACATGCTGCAACTAAGACCTGGTGCAGCCGAATAAATAAATATTAAAATAAAATAAAATAAATCAAAAGGGCTTGGTGACAGCACAGATTTGGGGAGTCAGGGAAAGGACAGGTGTCCAGAACAATTCCTAAATTCTAACTTACACCCCTCACAGGGATGCTATTCATCAATGCGGGGGGCCCAGGGAGGCCCCAGCTCCACGTGTGTGTCCGTGTGCGACCATGGATTTGGTCCTCCTGGGGAGAGTTGCTACTGAAAGATCCAAGGGATGTGGGTGTTGGGAGCAGAGGTCTGGGCTGGAGATACGAAATTTGGGAATCTCTATAGGAAAACAGAAAGCCAGCCGAAGCTGTGGGCTTGTGTGATGTTGCCGAGAAGGAGGAAGGAAGGAAGAGGGCTTTCTGCGTCCCTGAGACCAACACGTCATGGCTCCGGGGAGGGGTGTTAGCCTGCAAAGGAGACACAGGAGGAGCTCCCCACCTCCTCCCTCGGAGAGGAAGGAGAGAGTGTGCGACCAAAGACACCACACGTTTCACGAAGGGATGTGTGAACAGCGTTGAAAGCTTTGAGAGGTCAAATAAAACATGGGCTAAAGGACACGGTCAGTGCAGGAAACGATCTCGGAGAAGCTTCACTGTGTCACCTGCATCCCCAGCTAGATTCTCGGTGGCAGAAGCAGCAGAGGGCCGAGCAAACAACTGTCCATCAATGTGGGGTGCTGACGATCTACACACCCCCAGATCAGCCAGTGGTTCTGCTGTGACCCCCGCCCCCTTCCAACCACCGATTCGTTTTCGGATACATCTTGACAGGAGCAGCCCTGTGCTGGGCACCGGACACAGAGAAGGGGACCACGTGCACCCTTTGCCCCAGGAGCTCGCAGTCTGCTGGGCAGACAAACCCGAAACCCAGAGCACGGTCGCACCGCAGCACTGGCTGAGCGGCTCGGGTGCCCCGAGCGGCAGGTGTCAGCAGCCCGGTGCGTGGTGGCATCACGCGCTGAAGCAGACCTAAGTATTCCCAGCAATTCCGGGAACCGGCTCCCCTCCCTCGGAGGCCCCCGAGGGCCTGGGAGAGGGACGGCCTCCCCACTGCAGAGACCTGAGACTGTCTTCCCATAGGGACCCACTTCTCTGTGAAGGGTGGGCCACAGCTGATGGTGGCCGCTGACGCCAACCTCTTCGTGTTTCCACAAATAACATCTACCAGTCTTACTTGGTTTTATGCTACGTACTGAAACTTTTAAGGGGTATTCTCTGGAGCTGAGTTTGGCTCAAGGAAAGGAGAAACAGTACAAGCCCATCACGTTCCCACAGAACGCCTGCTCGCAGCAGGAGCAGAATTCCTTCCCTGGCTTCCACATCACGTGATGGGGATTGGGCCCCTGGGTGTTCCTCTGCCCCCACCAGTCCCTCCCAGTCCACCTGCACACTTCATACGGTCCACCTCCTGTCTCTCTCTAACTCAACGAAAGCACACAATTTTGTCCAAAGTTGCTAGGAATTATAAATACCTCTGAAACCTTCTACCAGTGCCTACGTTGCGACGTGTACCTTTATCTTAAGCCGTCCATCAGCATCCTCAAATTAACGTCTTCCCGGAAAGCCGGAGCCCACGGCAGTCACGACAAGGGATGGGCCACCCTGTCACCTGGAGGTCTCTGCGTGTGGCCGACAGGGAAACTGCTGGACTTCCCAGAAAAAGTAAGAACTCGAGGGTTTTGAAGCATTTATTTGATTTCTCCACATGATCACAGCTATGGTTTTACATCAGTAGAGTCTGTTACTACTTACACACAGAACGCATAGGAAAACAAAAGCACTTCTTTCCTCCCCAAAGTTACATCGTGGGTGCCGGGCTTCCTGCGAGCGAGGTGGCCCTTGAGGTCTGAAGAGCCCGCATTCGAGACCTGGTTCTAAGTGTGTGAAACAACTCGAGGTGAATGACAGTGCTCCAGAGGAGATGGTCCCACACACGACCCTGGCATGACCGCAGGCGGGTCACACGGTGACGCCCCCCCAACCCCCCCTCGCTGTGCCCATTCACCACCCTCACCTCACGCCAATTCATTCTGCAACCCGCTTCCTGGATTATTGTTGTTGTATTGAAAATACTTACAAAAGGACTCGTTTTTCAGGCAGGAAGGGTGATGATATTTTACAACGGACCGTTAGATGCATGCTTACCTGTAGCGACATAGCTTCGTACGGTGCTGAGTCAACACCTAGGGTCATGTTTAACATCTGCTGTCTTTCCAGCTCATCTTAAAGAAAACCAAGAGGTTTCTGCTGCATGCAGGGCGAGATGGAAAAATCACTCTACCCGGGATGACTGAGGGTGTTTTTAAGCAAGATGTGCACATCGTATTAGGATGAACTTTATTTTTACATTGTTGTGCAATCCATTCATAAACTTAAAAAAAAAACAAACAAACAACATGATTTAATTGTTGTCCCAGAAAAGATTTCTGTGATGGTACCAACTGCTTTCTCTAAGGGTCGCCTGCTGAAATAATCTGTGACTTGAACAAAATGCCCCGCGTGTATCTTGACAGTGAGAAAGGATGACTCACATCCCGGTGGCGCCCAGCCTCCCACTTCCTGTGCCAGGGGGTGAACCGCAGGTGCCCACAGCTGCGACCCTGGGATGGGCTGGGACCCCGAGAGAGCAGTCTCAAGAAAGCTCCCTGGGCCACAAGCTCTTCAGGAGCAGCTGCTTCCCAAACGAGTCTGGGGCGGCCTGGCTCCGGCCTCCTCCAGGGAACGGTGTCCCTTTTGGGAACACTTATTCCACGACAAGTTTGGAAACGAAACACAAAGACTGATGAAACCTCACTGACCAGAACCCAATCCAGCAGAAAGTTGGAAACACGGGGAGAGACTCCCCCCACCTTCAGGGACCCAGCCCGGTGACGGCCTGGAGGTGAGGGTCCCGAATGGCCTGCAGAGAGAGGGCACCCTCCCCGCCGGCTCTACCCAGCTTGGCTCTGTTTCCATCAGTGACTGCCCCTCGGAAAGGGCGACCTGGTGTCAATCAGCCTGCCTGCATCTTTTCTGGAACAACCTGGAGTTTACAGTTAGATCCTACGATTGGTACAGAGGGTGAAGAAAAGCCGACATACTTAATATGTTATCACTTTACTTCAACTATTTGTCAACAGGAACACTGAGAGAGTTTGCAAATACACAGAACACAAAGTGTGGCCTCGTGCCCGACGCCAGAGGACATGCAGTACAATCCGACTGTTCCTTGTCATCACAACGCCCTTTACACCACAAGACAGAGATCGCCTCGGGAGCGGGACTCTGGAGGGAAACCAAGGAGCTTCGGGGTCCGCGGAACCGGGGAGCCTCCCACCAGCCCGGCCTGGACCACATCAGACACGCCCGTGCTTTTCATTTCTCTCTTTCTGAGCAGATGAGAGAGAAGGATGACACGGATGGGAAGATAAAGGCGGGCAGGTTAAAGTCACACTTCTTTCAAAAAAGGAAAAAAAAAAAAAAAAAAAGCTAAACTCTAGATTGCTGTACTTGCTCTCTATGGAGATTAACAAAGTGCTCGGTTTGCAGATTTGCTGGTTTGGTGACCTGGATGATGCGACAAAGGGGGCGGTGGGCGGGCAGAGCCCCGCGCCCGCGGAGTGCCGTGCCAGCTTCGCCCTTTCTGGAAGAGCTCCCTGCCCGGCAGGTGCCGGGGGCGATCCTCGGGTCCACGGCTTAGGAGCACAGCACTGGCGGCTGCAGTGGCTCGAAGGGCTGAAACTACAAAGTACGTCCCGTGGGTGACTCAGGCACAGAACCGGGCGCGCCCCGGGGGAGCGGATGGTGTCACCACAACATGGAAGCGACAAGAGCACAGCGGAGAGTCGTGATGCCCCGGCAGCCGCCTGACCGTGAGGAGGCGGCGGGGCCGGGCACTCGTCGGCTGGGGTCAGATGGGCCACGGTGATGACACGGGGGTCGCGCTAGCACACGGCCACATGGAATCACGATGATCACGGCCACCACTCAGAAAACAAAACGGGAAACACACACACCGCCCTGGGTCACTAAACGCTAAGAGCAGCCTTCGGGTTCCGGGGCGTCCGCCTGCTGCGGTTGGAGACAGGATGAGGGAGCTATGGTGCTGGGGACACAGGATGAGTTGGTCGTTTTCATGTTGGAGATGAATACCTCTGCCGTGTATGGGGCCCCCCGCAGAGGGCTCTGAATGAGTGTGCATTAAATCAAATGCATACAAAAGAAACATGGATCATGGAAATTCACAGTTATTGCAGCCATTAAAGTGTCTAAGAATCTGTAACCCATGGTCCAAGGCAACCAGTTCTTAACTAGCTGTCTCGAGTTGCTACTGTAGAGTTTACTGCATTTTATCTATTTGCTTACCTGAAATAACAGAGCAGTTATAATACTGATTATTTATGATAGTCTTCTGTTAATAAAATAAGGATTTATACAAAGCAATATCGGACTTTTAAAACAGTTAGATGCTATGTTACTTGGCACAGTTAGTAATGATCGTGTAAAGATTTCCGCCAGTCCTAGGGGGGCTTCTCTTCCTTTTTATGAAAATATGGAAGAATATGAATTTTGTCCCTAGCATTTAAGTTTTTGGTCTACCCTCTCACACGTTTGTCTAAGGTACTGTCTTCCTATCAGGTAAGTGGAGCTCCTTGTAAAGTCTATATTGCTAATTTCGTGGACTGAAACGTTTGCCTTTCACACACAAATACTACCTATACAGTATATATATATATATATTTATATATTTATATATTTATATTATATAAAGTTTACTTACGTATTTTCATCAACCATATCAGGTCTACTTAATTTTTGCCCATTGTCAATAAAAGAGCAATAATGCAGCAAGTTTTGGGTTTTTTGTTTGGTTCTGTCTCTGGTTTTTTGTGTCGTCTCTTCTTTTCCTAGGCTGGGTTCTCACCTGCGTGTACAGTGAGGGAGCAGAGAGCTGAGGGCTACAGGTGGGGGGTCAGGGCGGGGAGCTCGACATCTCCTTGGCCGGCGGCACCGTTTCAGGGCTGATGGTGGCCGAGGCCCACCTCCCGGGCTGAGGTGGACGGAGCCGGGGGCGCCACCGCTAAACGAAACTTGGGGGGGGTTTGTTCCCTGTGACACAAGCCCCGGGGCTTGGGGGGCTCCATCCGGGCCGGGAGCAAACGGGGAGGTGGAAACAGAAAGTGCCCTGGGTCTGGTCTGGGGCTGCCGCCCCTGGGCGCGCCTGTGTGGTGTGCACTTGCTCTGGGGGGCCCGGGACCCCCGCCCAGGCTGTCTACACAATTGTGCTGATGCCGCTGGGTTTGGCCTTGCTGCTGGGGAGGGGCGGCGGGGCAGGGGGCTGCCCGTGGTGGTGCACGGCGTGGCCCACGTGGCCCGGGTGGCCGGCGTGGGCCGAGGGCAGCGGCGGGTGGCTGTGGGCATGGGCCCCGTAGGCGGGCTGCCCCCCATGGGGGCCGTGGTGGTACTGGTGTGTGTGCTGGATGTGCTGGGGCGGGTGGTAGTGGTGGTGGTGATGGTAGGGGGGCGGGTTCTGTTGGAGGGGGCAGTACTGGCCGTGGTGCCCGTGCACTGGGGCCTGCAAGGGGCCCTCCGCGGGCCCCTGGGGGTGGCCGGGCGAGGGATGAGGCGCGTGGGGGGGCGGCTGGGGAGGGGCTGGGGGCAAGTGGGCCTGGGGAGGGGGTTTCCCTCTCTTACTCCCAAATAAGGAGCCCAGGAGGGAGGAGGAGTTGGGCATGGCCTGGTGTGGGCGAGATGGACAGTCTCGTGTTGATGTAGCTCTCCGGCGCATGTGAGGACTGCTAATGATGGACCCCTAAAAAGGAAATTCATAGAAACCAAAATTAAAAGAGCTTAGAGCACTTACGTCAGAATGATTCTTAAGAAATGTCAAAAAAAAGTTCACCCACTGACTGCTAAGCCTTAGTTCAACTCGCTAGCCGCAGAGGCCGGGCCGTGTAAGGCTGGACTCAGGCGCCACCTCCGGACACTACCGTGCAGGTCGGCTGGAGGGGCCGGGAGGGGGCCTTTGGGGAGAAAGGTCGGTTGGGGGGGGGGACGCAGCCGCGGCGGGTCAAGGTTGACCTCTGCTCTTGGCCTGATGAGCACCTCGTTGCCGGAGGCGGCCGGAGCTTCCAGATCAGAACCCTGTGTCTGCGGGTGTGTGTAAGCGGCGTGTGCTGGGTAGGGCGGGGCGGGCGGGCGGGCCGCGTGCAGGGGAAGGGCCGGTCCTGCCCTAAGCTCTCCTGGGTCCTCTCAACGTCCGAGGGCGTGTGCTCTGCCTGTGCCGGTCCCCAGGTTTCTGGGGAGGTGGCGAGGGGGACAAGAGGGGCTGGGGAAGCCCCGTCCTGGGGGTGCACACCGCCTAGGCATTTCACTGCGGCTACTACTGCAAACCAAACACGGGAAAAGAAGGAAACAGAAAGGTCTGCAAGCTGAGGTCAGATGTGAACAGGAATATCGAGATGGCTGGAGGATGAATGAAATCTCATGAAATCCACACTGAATTCCTCTTGCTCTCTCATGGCTCTCCTCCCCCGAGCTAGCTGAGCAATTCCGTGGTGCCCTGACTGCAGACACACAGCAATCGAACCTCAGGAGGGAAGCGATGGGGATGGCGGAGCACGGAAGTCCCGAGGTGGCAGAACCCGCCAGCGCGGGGCGGGGGAGGGCGCCCGGCGGCCGCCGCCTCCGGCCCGGGATGAGCGGGAAGCCGGGAAGTGAACCATGCTGGGACCACGAGGATGGGTTAGGCGGAGACTAAACCACGACACCCAGACCCACCCCCTCCGCTGCAGCCCAGACAAGCGGTGAGGGGCACGGGAACGCCAGGCGGGCGGCATGCACGGATGAGGCAGGCGGGGGGTCTGAGCCTCTGTGCAGAAGGGGAGGAGGAGCAAAACAGAAAGACACCAGGAGGCGACACACGACAGCCAGCTGGACGGGGGCTTCCGACTTACTTCCACATTGCTCTCTAGCGATCCCGCACTGCTGCGACGCCCTCGCTTCCCTGCCCAGAACATGCAATACCACAGGTTAGACGCGACACGGGGCCGGGCGCTGCCGCCGGATGGCCCGGGGGAGCCGGTGGCAGGGCAGTAATGAGTTAACAAGACAACGGGGTTCTTAAAAAGCAAAAAAAAAAAAAAAAAAAAATCTTTTTCAACCAGCCCAACTTTAACCCCCTCTCCTGGACCGGGAGCCTGGGGGGAGGGGCCTCCGGGGGGCTGGGGTGGGCGCACAGGCCCGGCTGCCCCCGAGCTCCAGGGGGCCTCAGCTGCCTGCCAGCGGGGACGGGCAAGGGCAGCTCCTCCCACAGCTAAGACGAGCCAAGCGTGGTCCTGCCCGGCCTGACCTGCGGTGGATTTCACATACGTATGTGTGGACACACGCACGCGCACGCACACACATCTGCCTCCCCGGCTGCTGGGGGGCCTGACGGTGAGGAGACTAAACTCCACGTCCTCTTTCTCCTGGTGGAGCAGGGGGGCCGCACCCTGGGCCCGTGTTTGGTTTGTGCAGTGTCTGGCCAGGGACAGGGACGCTGGGACCTCCTCCCAGCCCAGGGCCTGGAGTCCTCTGTGGGCACGGCCCGCTGGGACGCCACACGCGCTCCCCAGTCGTGAGCCCTCGCTGCCAACGCCTCTGCGTCCCCCGCACGTGGCACTTAGCAGGCACGCAACCCGTGTTGGCTGTGCCAGAGGAGACTGAGCCTGCCTCTTGGTTCTGGATGTCCAGCGCCCGCCCTGGCCCCCGCCGGTCCCGGTCCCCCAGGCGACTTCTCCAGGCATGTCTGCAGGACACCGAGACTGAGGCAGAGAAGGGGCTCCAAGACGGCTTCCAGCTTCCACCTGTGCCGGCCTGGCAAGCCCCACGGGGCGGGACAGGTGTCCCTCTGTCCCCACCAGCAAGAGACGGAAGCTCTGGCCAACGGACTGACTGGCTCAATCCCCCCAGTGAGCACGTTCATGCCGCGTCCGCCCGTCCCCCTGAGGCGGGAAATCTTGGCCACGCTGCCTTCTGAGCTGGACCTGGGCCGGACCCAGGAGCCTGGAGGATGGAAGGCGCTGCCTCGTGCCGCCCTGTGGCCCACACCCCGACCCGCGCTGGGTGGAGAGGGCGTGTCTGGACCCTTCGGGCCTCATGGTGGCAGCTGCACGTGCCTGGGACAGGCCCTCGGGCCTGGGCTCACAACGACAGGCTCAGGGGAGCTCCGGTGCCCTTGCCTTGCCTGCTGACCCCCAAACCTGAGTTCCAGCTGGGAGCCTGGGGTCCACCGAAGGCCGTGCTGGACCCTGGCCTCAGAGCCCACTCGGAACTGCGCCGCACAGCGGATGAGGTTGCTGAAGACCATGGACCACCAGGCGGGGACTGGCCCTCGTTCCCAGCTGAAAATGACCTTTCCCTTCCTCATCTTTCCGCCGGTGTG
Organism: Balaenoptera acutorostrata; assembly: GCF_949987535.1. Taxonomy (NCBI): domain Eukaryota; kingdom Metazoa; phylum Chordata; class Mammalia; order Artiodactyla; family Balaenopteridae; genus Balaenoptera; species Balaenoptera acutorostrata. The sequence goes on from NC_080073.1 coordinate 2,350,947, forward strand.
AGAAGAGTGGTGACCTTTCCTTCCTGCCTTCTGTCCCAACACGGTGGCCCAGGGACATGGAACAGAATTAGAGCCCAGCCTCCAGGAGGGGGGCTCTGCAGCTGGAGGGGGGACCCTACCTGGCACGCCGTCCACTCTTTGCCTCAGTTTCCACATCTGTCCACTAGGCATGGCCCCCGCTCCCTGGGGTGGCTATGCTCAGACCTCTGCTGTCCTTGGAGCGTCTCAATCTGCTCTCTAGCCCCTCTAAGGCTGGGGACACTCCTCTAAGGACCAGGGACAGAGAGGGAAGACAGAGGCCCCGCCGGGCCAGCAGCACCCTCCAGCTGGCCTGCTTCTCCCAACAGGACTGGGCCAGGCCCGGGGCTGGGGGCTGCGGCTTCATACGCTGCCCCCGCTGGAGCTGAACAGCCCCCCTCCTGCCCACCGTGGGCCAAGACTCAGGGGAGCTCTAACTTGGATGTCTTGGAGTGATTCTGAGTTTCTCAGACTTCACCTTTTCAGCTTCTCAAGTCAGCAGGAGATACGGGATGTCCCCGCAGGAGTCCTGCACTCCAGTCCCGGGCACACCCGCGGACACCTGCCCACGGCAGACGCACGTGTGGGCGTCTGCACACGTGCACACCACCTACTGACGGAGGAGGAGCCGGGACAGCTGCTCCCACTCACGTATCCCCACCACTCCTTCCTTGCCTGCCCTGTTTTGGGGTCCCCCCCAACCATCTCCGGATCCTGCACAAGCCTCAGGTGAGCCCTGCCCCAGTCGGCGCCTCTCGAGGGCCAGAGCAGGCCCTGCCAGCCCGGCCACGGGCAGCTTGGGAGGCGCACCCAGACGGGGCGCCCGGCGAGGCTCTTCCCAGCCTTCCTGGCTTCTCGGCGTTGGGACAGCAGGCAGACAGGGCTCAACCTGAGGTCTCGCGCCGTGGCCCTAGCAACGCTGAGGGTGACAACGGCCAGCACACAGGCCAGGCCCCACCCCCAGTGCTCTGTGGGTACTGACTCTCACAGATCCTGGAGGGCAGCGCTAGGCCCACCTGCATCTGGGGAACCCAAGCCCAGAGGTGCAACTCGACCAGGGCCCGGAGCCAAAGACCCCGGAATCGGCGTGCTGCGCGGCCCTCTGATGGGCTCTGCTTGGGAGGCCGCCCCGAGCGTGGCCCCCACCCCAGGAGAGGCTGCCGCTGGCCCACTGGCCGCTACACGTGCGGAGTGCCCATCATGGGACAGCAGGGGCTGCTCTGGAAACTGGCCGCCAGCTCTTCCCCAACAGGTGCAGGACATGGCAGGCCTCCAGCTGCGCCCCGGGTAACGACGGCAGACCCCGCGGGCCCGGGAGATGTCCTCTCCGTGGGGACCGGTGCTGGGCAGCTCGGCTGGCGAGGGGCTGGGGGCCTCGGGGTCCGTGGACGGGGTCCACTGTGCCTTGACTGATCTGCGGCAGGAGCTAAGGCCCAGTCACACCCGTGTCGGAGGTCCCTGTGGGTCCTTGATCTCAGGCTGGCAGGGCTCTGGTGCCACTGAAACGAGCAGGGGGCCCAGCTGAAGGAAGACCACGCGGAGACACGGGACGAGGCCTCGCAGCTCAGCGGGGAGCCGGGCTGGGGGCCAGGCCCGTCCCCCTGCCTCTTGGGAAGTCTGCCGCCCGGTTCCTCCTGGGCCGTCAAACCACGGCTGCCTCCCAGGCCCCCGGGGTTCGTGCCGGGCCGAGGGCACATCCCCGGGCGCTGCCTCCTGGATGGACGTGTGGTCGCGGGTCTGGGGCAGCTGCTCGGGGAACGATGACAAGCCGGCTGCTGGGCGTCACTGTCCCGAGGGGAGAGGCCTCACCTCTTCCCGACAAGCCCGTCTCGGCCGGGGCACGGCGGGGGCGGGAGAGCTTCGCCCCGACCTAGTCCAGCACATAGGGGCACGTCTCCGGCGTCTTCCGGCAGGCGGCTGGCGCCGGCCCGTCTTCCTCTGGAGGTCGCCGGGGGCCTGTCCCAGTCTGGGGCTTTGGCGGTCACCAGGACTCAAACAGCCACCTTACCGCCCCTCTCACCTTCGGTGCAGGGGGCGCTTTCCCGGGGCTTCTCTTCGCGGTGGTTTAGGACCCGAGAGGACTCGCTCCCTGGAGTCCTTCTCGGCTCAGAATCCCCAAACAAAAATGGCAACGGTAACGATAAACAGAAATCAGCCAGACCTCGGAGCTCCGCCCTTCTCATGGCCATGCACCTGGGCACGCGGCTCTGTCTGGCCCCCAAGCAGAGAGTGGAGAGCTGAGGCCCTGATCACCGGGAGCTGGAGGGGCCGTAGCCGGCTGCGCTGAGGCCACTGCTACCCGAGGGGGCTGGACAGGACCCAGAGAGGCCAGAACCTGCCCCACTGCACAAACTCAAACACGGGCCCTGGGCCCCCAGCCTGCAGAGGCCCTGAGCAGTCTGGTTACGATTAGCTGGGTGTAACAAGCCACGGGGAAAACCAGCGGTTCTCAACCACGGCAATTCTGCCAACCAGGGGTGGTACTTCTCCCCCAAAGGGCACCTGGCAATTTGGGGGGACATTACTGGCTGTCATGACTGGGGGGTGTTACTGGCGTCTGGTGGGCAGAGGCCAGGAGTGCTCTGGCACAAGATGTCAACAGAGCCGGGGTTGAGAAGCCCTGCTTGACTCTCACGCTGGCCATGCAATTCGGATTTTCACTATGGAAAAAAAAAAAATGACGAGACAGAAACAAAGAAAAAAATCCAACTCAAAAAAAAAAAAGAAAAACATTTCTGGGAAATGAGTAAGCTGAAGGGAGGGATGGGGTCATCAGCAGGCTCTGTACGGGGGCCCAGCGCTGGTCAAGCGGTGATGCCTGAGGCCGGTGGGGTGGGCGAGGCCCTGGTGGGGAGGGGTCCGCTGGGCCCTGGAGAGGAGGAGGCTGGTCTCAGCCTGAGAGGGTCTTCGCCAGCAGAGCCGCGGTTACGTCAGGCTCCTGCGGCTGGGACAGCTGGGGCCTCGGGGTGGGAGCCTGGGGTCCTGGCACAGCCACGTGCCCCCGTGTCCGGCTCCCTCCGCTGCGCCGCAGCCCCTGAGCTCCCTCAAGGGAGAAGCTGCCTGGCTGGCCACGCCTAGTGGGGGGCTGAAGAGCCGCTGGCGTGCATCGCCTCACCCCGCGGCTCCTCCGACCAACCGACCGCGCTGGCAGGCAAAGCAGGCTGCAGCAGCGCTCACCTCCCCGCTCCCCACCCCCCGCCCCAGCCGAGGTCAGGCAGGGCTGCCGGCAGAAGCTCCCTGCTCGCTGATGCCCCACGCACAGCCCCCGCCCCAGGGAGCCCGGGCGGCTCGAGGGGTGCTGCTTGCTTGCACGCTAAGAGGCTAGCAGCGAATCAGACGCACACAGGAACAAAGAAACAACAACGACAATCACATTTCCGCCAGGGCTTTCCCCTGACGTCCCAGGGCCAGGCGTGGCCGTGTCTCTGGGCTGGACGGAGGCCCGGGTTTCCCAGGAAGGGAGACCTCTGTGCGGAAAGCAAGACCTGGGACAGTGGGAGACGGGGTCCCAGACACAGTGTCAAGGGCTTCACTCCATCTCATTCATCAGCATGAAGCACAAGGACGGGGCAGCACAGAGTACAGGGGACACACCCATCAGCGGGGCCGACTCACTCTGCGTGAGAGCAAATTTCAGAAAACAAATAAAAGAATAAAATAAATAAGCAAGGGAGACCAGGGGTAACCTCCCGGCTGTCCTGCCTTTGACCATTCGGCCCCGTTTCCTTTGGCCTTTGGGGGACGCCCTCTCTGCGTGGCCAGATACTGCTTTGGTTTGGGGACGGCCACCCAAGTGAGCTCCGTCCGAGCCCCTCCACCGTCCGAGCCTCCAACACAGCCCCTTCCGGCCGACGCAAGCCCCGTCGGCCACGGGCGGCCGAGTCCCGCGTGCGCTGGGTAGGGGGCGGTCCTGGGCCCAGCTCTTACCCGCTTCTGAGAGGTCGCGCAGGGAGCTGCTGAGGGCGCTGCGCTTGAGGCCCTCGCCGCTGGCGTAGCTGTCGTCCAGGCAGGCCCGGCTCAGGGTCCCGCCGCCCGGCTCCTTCTTGAGGCTGGAGCACTGGGACATGCTGGGCCGCACGACGCCCTTCTGCTTCTCGAGCTCCGCTGGAACAGAGGCCGAGGCGCCCAGTGAGGGGAGCGTGGCCCCCAGCCAAGGGTGGCTTGGGGAGGGCAAGGGGCTGGGCCCCCCCGGAGGGCAACGCAGAGGACTCGGGGGGGGCCTCTGCTCAGGGTGGCACCGGGCTGAGCCGCCACCTCCCCGGAAGGGGGCAAGTGAGGGGCAAGGTCGTCTGGGAAAGAGCAGAAGCAACGGCACCTGCGACCAAAGGGGCCGAAATGAGACCCCGGAAAGGAGGCTGGAGAGACCAGAGTGCCCGAGGTCTGCAGGAAGGTCAGTCACTTTCCTAGGAGGCGGATTTGCGCGGGTCTGGAGAGGAGTTAACCCGGCCTGGCTGTGGATGGAGGCCAGGGGTGGGGGCACCCACGTGCCTCCAGGAAGGAGGCTTAGAGCCAGGAGAAGCAGGGGTATCACTGGCTTTAACGAAAACCAGGGGATGGCCCCAGCCCTGACCCCTCCAGGTGGTCGGGCGCAGAAGACACAAATACCAACCACGCTCAAGTGCAAAGGGCTCAGGTCCAGGGCTCTGGACACGGGGTGACCAGGGTCCCGAGAGGCCCCCCGCTCAGGGCACACGATGTAGTTCCCTGGGCAGGACAGGCCTGGGCCTTGGAAGCCCGGCTCCCACCACCCAGAGACCCCTGACCACCCCTCCTTCCTCTGTGCTGCCTCCTGTGACCTGGGCGGGTGGGCTGCCTGGTCACGTGGCCGTGGGAAGGCCAGAAGAGGCCGAGGGCATCGCACCTCTGGGCTCACAGAGTCCCTGCACCCTGGCCTCTCACCACTGTCTCGGCCCCCAGATGGGAGGCAATGCCTGCACCCAGCAGGCCCCCCGCCGGGCATCCGTGACTTACTCTCTATCCTGTGCTTTTCCATCTCCTGCACCTCCGCGATGGACTCCCGCAGGTCATCAGTGAATTTCTTCCGGTCTTGAGGATTGGGGGCGTTAAAGTTTATTAGCACTTTGATGTCTGCTCCGGGGACGGCGGATGTGAGCCGGATGCCGTTGGGGTAATCTGCAGAAGAGGAGGAGAGCGCGGGCCTCAGGGCGGGCTCTGCCACCTCCCTTCTGGCTGGCAAAGTACCAGCGGGTCTCCATTCAGCCGGGGTGTGGGAGCACGCCGAGGCCAGGCTCCCAGAGGACGCATCCCTCCAGGGAGGAAAGGCTTCACGGTGCAGCCTGGACAGACCACCAGGCAGTCTCCGGCTCCTGACCTGGGTCTGTGTTGCTCTGTGTTCAAGTCAAGGGCAGATCCGACTGATCTGAGGCAAAGCCAGGGCCCTCGTTCTTCCCCACCGGAAGGGCGTGGAGCCTGGACTCTTTAGGGTCAGGATCCTTGGTCACTCGGCCAGGCACCGAGCCTGGGAGGAGGGGGAGGTCGTGTCCCCTCTCGGGGACAGTCTTAACCAGTCACTTCGGACTCTTCTGTCCTCTCCCGACTGGTCTCCAGGCCCCCAGCTCCTTTGGGGTACACTATGGGCACCCCACACCCAACAGTCCTCTGCTCAGACCGGCCCGATGCCTCCTCCGTGCTCTCGGGGTCTCTGGGGCTTTGGTGTCCCGGCAGCCTCTCTCCTCAGTGGGAATCAAGCATCCACCACTGAGTGCGTGAAGGTTCTTGGCCCAAACACCAATCCCACCGTGGTTCAGACCTGGGTCAGGGCTGGGACCTCAAACGCCTAGAGGCCTGAGCAGGTTTCCTAAATGCGGGAAGCGGGCAGGGTGAGACTGCGGCTGCAGAGTCTCGGGGGGGTGTGCCGCCCGCTACTGCCCGCCATCCGCCCAAACCCAGCTTTACAAGACGAGCCACGCATACCTGAATCTTATGGGAAGATGTTAGTATGAGCTCAACAAATTTAAAATAAAGTTCAAACGTAACATAACTGAGCTGCGACTGACCAGGGGCTGCCAGTTTGAGACCCCGGGTGCGAGGCATGTCCTACAGAAGGTCAGGGTCGGCTCTCGCTAGCACCGCGTCCAGGGCCGAGGGCTGAGCCCTGGGAACCTGAAAGTGGTCTGGGCGCGGCCTCTGCCTGAGGACTCGGTCTGCTCGGGCCGCTGCTGGGTGGTCACTACCACCGCCACCCCTTCCAAGAGGGGCCTGACGGTCAGGACAGTGCGCGTGGCATCAGCCTCCCTGGTGCTGCCTGGGAGAAGCCAAGGCAAGGCCGCCTCCTGCCACGGGGTGCAGGCCACGTGTGGACGGGCCCCGGGACTCACTCACACTGGTTCTCGAAGAGTAGGACCTGCATGCCGTACAGGGAGAAGGACTGTCGGAAGCTGTACGTCACCGAGTTCTTCTTCTTCTGGAAGATCTTGGTGACCTGGGGGCAGCCAGAGACAGAGGCTGAGCCACTGGGCCCGAGCGGCCGGGAGCAGTCCTGGGCGCTCAGGATTCTAAGTGGGCCCACAGTTAGAGTTCTCCTGGGTGAGGACCCTCCTGCAGTTCCAAGGTCAGGAGGCCCCCGGGGCGGGGGAGGGCCGATACAGGGAGGGACACTCACGCCCGCCATCCCCATGCACGGCCCAAAGGCACCGTGAAACCCTCTGAGAGATGAGCTCTACAGAGAAGGACTCTGAGGCCAGAGGTCTGAAACGACCTGCTCAAGGTCAGGAACTCTTAAAGGACTTGAACCCACACGTCTAGATTCCAGCCTCAGGAAGCCGAGGAGAGCAGCTGGTCCTCAATCAGGTGGGGAAAGGGGATAGGGTCTCGGGCAAAAAGGGGGCCTGCAGGAGGCAAGAGCTCCAAAGGGCAGGCCCCCTGCTCCCTGCGGGAACATCTTTATCTCCCTGGCTCACATCTGTGCTACCTGTTTCGGGGAAAGAGCTCAACTTCCCTTTGGGGAGCCCATCTCTGCCATGTTCAGCCCATTAGTCCTGGGTCTGAGACCCAGGCCAGCGAGACAGCGCCGCACCCGCCTGGCCCCAGGGGCGCGCTTGGGCAGCAGCGAGACCTCTGCTCGGAGTCTCGGGAAGAGGGTCCCCCGGCGGCCGAGGGGACAGGATTAGGCCTGGACCCGCGGAGGCTGACTTTCCCTTCCTGGATGAGCCCGCCTGAGGTGGGAGCCCAGGCGGCCGACACCGGGAGCAGCCGGGGCCACTCTCCCAAGCCGCTCTGGGGTCTGCACACCCAGCCCCTCCCCGTGGGGACCACGTACCACCAGGAGGTCATTGAACAGGAAGATTTCTCGCTGGTGCAGCCCCAGCTTCTGGGGCTTATTTGGGTCTGGAACCTCGAAAAGCCGGCAGTAGCAGACCAGGCGCCGGTGCGGCAGCGAGAGCACCTGTGTGGAGGGGCGGCGTCAGCTCCACGCACCCGCGGGGACGAGGGACTCCCCCACCCTGCCCTCGCTCGGGCCTCCGGAGGCCCCTGCTCCAGGGAGGCCGCCCTCCGACTCCTCTCAGCACTGGGCTCGTGGAGCCCCCGCCAGGGCGCCACGCGTATCTTCTGAGCCCCCAAAGCACCCGCCACGTGCGCCCCGAGCCGCACACACAGGAGGCTGCAGAGCCCGGGCCTCCCCGCCCCCAGGCCCCCCCTCCTGAAGGCTCTCAGCCCCGACAGCTGGGTCTGGGGGAGCCGTGCGGGGTCCCGAGCCGGCAGTCACCACCTCGAGGGGCTGGTCCCTGCCCTCTGCACACGCGGCCGTGGGCACACACGGCCCTGCGTGGGGCTGCTCTCCAGGCCCGAGCTCAGCGACCCGCAGGTGAGAGGGAGGGGACGCGGGCCCAGCCTGGTGCCCTCAGGGGGCAGCGTTGTCCGCAGCAGAGTGTGAGCGAGAAAGGAGGGCAGGACGCAGGGCTGGGGAGGTGGGCGAGGGCAGGTCACGGGAGTGCCGGGGGCCTCGGGCCCTCTGCAGGGGCAGCTGACCCGGCTGCTGGGGGGGTAAGGAGCAGACCACACGACGGCCAGCAGGCACACTACTGCCAGCCCCGGCAGCGAAAGGGACCTGGGAGGCACAGCGTGGGCTGGGTGGGGACGGGGAGGCCTCAACGCCACACCAAGGTCATCTGTTCAGGCACAGGGTCTCAGGGCCGAGGGACAAGCGGCATCTCTGAGCTCAACTGGGCCCAGAAGAGACGGCAGGGGACCAGCTGCTCTGGGCCTGACAGCACAACCCTCCCGCGTGCTCGCAGAGATCTGAGGCGGAGATAACTGTGAAAATCAAATTTCTTATGGCTCCGGAAATTAACTCATGCAGCCAGAACTGTGGGTCTGGGAGCCGCGAGCTGCGGGGGAGTGGGGATCACGGAAGGCGAAAGCCGAGGGGAACTCACACAGCCGAGTCCGTGGTGCAGGGATCCAATCTACAGGGGGGAGCAGTGAACAGACAACAAGAGATGTTAAGGTTCCAAGTACACACCTGGGCCCTGACGGAGACCCCGGGGTGACGCCCCCCCACAGCGCCTCCCAGGGCGCCCCCCGCGGGCTCTGACGGGGAGCCCAGGCCGCCAGGGGGCCACTGCACAGCCCCGGCCACTGGTTTGTTAAGAGCCTCAGATTCTCGTCAAAGGGGACCCAGAGAGAAGGGTTGCTACTCCCTTAAAAAGCCCCAAACGTGACATAATTGACCAACCCCACCTGGAAGGGAACAGGTTCCAAAGGCACTGCGGCTACTGGCCAAAGCCGAGCCAGCGGGGCAGCCTGGGGTCGCGGGGTGGGTGGGTCTTGGGAACCCCGGGCCTCCCGCGGGGCTCCCTCTGCGGTGGGGACGGAGACCACCTACCGGCTTCTTCCCCACGATGAGCTTCTCCACCTTCTGCACCTGTGACACGTGGTCCTCGTTGGTCTTCAGCTCCCGCTTGCGGATCCGCTCGTAGATCCCGATCAGCATCTCCCGGGGGATGTCCTCCCCGTCGTCCACGCCTGGTAGGGGACAGGGGCAGGGCTCACCCCAAGGCACCGGGTTCTCAGCCAAATCCGGACAGTGGTCCCCCTGCCAGCCCCCAGCTGAACCAAAGGCCTCCAGACCCCCAGCAGCTGCCCCTGCTCCGTCCACTACACGTGTTCTCGGAGCCCCCGCACCAGGGACCAGGCTGGCACTGCCCCCGGATGAGTGTGCAGGGGCCTGTGCCACCTTGCAGCCATGCCCAGGGGGCTCCGCACACACGGCCCCGCTCGATCCCAGCCGCCGCCCTGTGGGGCGGGCACCACGGTCCCCATTGCACCGACGGGCTGGCGGGGGCCTGGGGACGGGGCTGGGGTGCGGGGAGGCTGTGCAGATGGGGCTGCCCGGCCCACATCCTCACTTTGCCCCTTGTCGGCCTGAGTCGTGGTCTCTCTGAGCTACGAGTCCTCTCCTCAGTGACACAGGCCACCAAGAGCACGGTGACTTTACAGGGACCAGGGCAGCTCACGGGGCCACCCCCACCGCCCCGACACGAGAGCTCAGGGGGTCTGCGTGGCTGCTGTCCCAGTTCTGGGACTTGAACCCGGGTCGCTCTGACAACAAGCGTGCGCCCTTTCTGCTGCACGGCCCCAAAAGTGCTGTCAGGAAGTCCCAGCCCTGCTCACGACAGAGACGCGCAGCCCCCCGGCCCTCAGTCTGCAGGCGGTACGTGGGGCAGTGGGACGGCTCAAGCCCTCTGGTGGGCTGTCCAGCACCACCTGCCAGTCATAAATTCAAGCACCCTCGGGCCCACTGAGTGGATCTGGGGGATCTGTCCCGTGGGGCGTGACATTCAACGCGGCGCTGCTTCCAAATTGCAGAAAACGGGAGCTAACCCATCACAGGGGACTGGCTAAGCGGTCCGCATACGAGGACTCCTGGGACAGGGGTCACTGCACGCCCGCAGGAACGAGGAAGGCCACGGCAAGCCTTGGCAACAGCCCTTAGATTTACCGAACACAAGAGTGAGGCGCCGAGTGGAAGAGGGTCAGACCAGCCGTGCACGTTTGTACCGGCGCCCACGAGAAGCGCTGGGAGGCACAGCAGGGACTCAAAGCCGATGACCTCCAGGGATGGGAAGGGCCCTGCTGTGCACCTTTTACACTTTCTGGCTTTTTTCTGATCAGCTGTTTTTTCAGAGCAGTTTTAAGGTCATAGCGAAATTCAGGGGAGAGCACAGAGAGCTCCCATATACCCCCAGCTCCCCGACAATCAGCGCCCCGACCAGAACGGTGCCTTCGTTACAGCTGAAGAGCCCACGCAGACACGTCCGGGTCACCAGAGCCCACGGCTCACACGAGGGTTCGCTTTTGCTGCTGTCCGCCCTACGGGTCTGGACAAATCGACGACGCCACGTGTCCGCCATCATGATACCATACGGAATTTTCCCTGCCCTAAAGACCCCTTTGTGCTTCTCCTTTCCACCCCTCCCCCCCCGACCACTGGCAACCACTGGTCTCCTGACTGTCTCCACAGCTTTGCCTCCTGCAGAACGCGGCACAGAGGGAATCAGGGTGCAGGCTTTCAGATAGGCTGCTTTCACTTAGCGATGTTCCTTTAAGGTTCCCCCGTGTCTTTTCATGACTTGGTAGCTCATTTCTTTTCAGTGCTGAATAATATCCCATTGTTTGGATGGACCAAGATTTATCCACTCATCTACGGAAGGACAGCTTGGCGGCGTCCTAGTTTTGGCGAATGTGAATAAAGCTGCTATAAACATCCGTGTGCAGGTTTCTGTGTGGACATAAGTTTTCAGCTCATCTGGGTAAATTCCAAGGAGGGCAACTGCTGGGTCACGTTACTTTCTGGGTTTTGAACTATGTGAGGATAAGACCCATTCAAAATAGACATTTAAAAAGTCTGAAGGCAAATATCAATAAAAGCAAAATATCGCTTGCCTGGCTTCCAGGTTCCTCCCCTGCCTATCCCTGAACTCCCAGAGCCCCACCCTGCAGCTGGACCCCCTGGGCACACTGAGCGATTCCAGAGAAAATGTGTGTCCGCTGCACGTTGGGGCAGGGGGGCACTCTCTAAAAATAACAAGCTGGGACGTGTGCTCAGCGCAGAGCACCGACCTGGCTTTGGGAGGCCAGCGTCCTGCCTCCTCTGACACACACTTGCTGTGTGACCTCGGGCAAGTCCCCTCCCTCTCTGAACCTTCTGAAGCTCAAGGAAGATGGGGCAGAGAACGCTCGAGTCCCTGGCTTAAAGAAAAGAGGTGATTGGTGGGAACAGCCCAGGCTCGCGAGAAAGAATCAGTGGCTTCCTCTCCTGGTTCTGGGGTGCTCAGCCCCTGCCCTGGGAACTGGGGTGACAAACCCCCCCCTCCCCCAGACTGCCGGGATGGCGGATGCGCACGAGCCATGAAGCCGCGGATATGAGGGCGGCCGACCGGCAAGTATGTGACCCAGCAGCCCCGTCTTCCCCCGAGCCTCTCTCCACGGGCCTCATTTCTGTCTCAGTTCTCACACAGGAGAGGCCCCGGTTACATGGCTGAGCTGCTAAACCAGAGACAAAAATCAGAGTCCCTGAAGCTCCCCGGGGTCGCCAACAGCACACAGCTCACGGCCAGCTTTCCTGGCAGCTGCAGAGCAGCCGCCTGCATCCGGGACCACGGGGACGCCGTGGAGACCAGACCAGACCAGGCCCAGCGAGGAGAGGGGCTTGAGGTGACGGAGAGGAGGGGAGGGGGTGCAGCCCCAGGACCATCAGTGTCTGCTGACCGCCCCGCTCCCTCACCTGGCCTGGTGACTTGATCTCTTATTAACGAGGTTCCTAGGAACTACGGCTGAGGCCTGCCCCTCCCTGGGGCCTGCGGAGGGCCGCATGGGGAGGGCCCTGAGCCCACCTCCCTGCGGGACCGCCTGTCAGGGTGGGGCCCACCCCCAGGGGGCGCTCTGCTCTGGGGGACGGGACGACGGAGCAGCTTTACACAAATGAAGGACAAAATGAAAAATTTAAACAGCTCGAAAAGTTGGACTTGATTCAGATCAGTTGTTTCCCTTTTATAAAATTATGATGCCATTTCTAAAGGGACTTCAGTCCCTTACAGCTGTTTCCCAAGGAGAGGGACAGTCCCCCCGCCCGGGACTCCACAGACAGGAGGGACCTGCCGGCAGCAAACACAGAGACAGCCGTTCCCTTTTCCGTCCCTCTCCTGCCTGGCGACACAGGAGGAAGCCTCCGTCTGGCTGCCCAGCCCCTGGGCACCTGCCCCACATGGGCCCACCTGCCAGGGAGGAGAGGGCAGCCTCGGGCCCGGGGCCCAGCCAGGAACAGCTTGGCTGGAATCCACAGCGGTTTTGTCTTTTCACGGCGCTCATTTTCATAAGTGATGCCCATGTGTGACAAATGCTACCGGCTTCCCGCTTACAGTGATGACATAAAGTCCCTTTTAAAAATACATACGTTTAAGTAAGACGACGAAAACAAGAAGGCTAGTCTGTTCCAGGAGGACCACTGAGGGAGGGGGGTGGTGGGCGACGCTGTGTGGGCAGCAGTGATGGGGGCAGGGCAGTGCCGGCCCCCATCCCATCCCACCCCCCGTGCTCGGAGGCCCCGGGGCGCCCAGCACCCAGCCTGCGGTCCATCCTCCCTCTGGCCCTGCAGCAGGCCTGGATCCACCGTGTGCGGCCCGGCCCCGGGCGCTGAGCCGAGCTGCGCTCTCAGGCCTCTGCCCTCTGGCGCCCTGGGCCTGCCGAACCCCGCGGTCCTCTGAGACAACACGCCGCCTCCCCCCCGAGTGCCCCCGCCACAGCATTCAGCGCCCTCTGCGGGAATGTGCGCTGCGTGAGCTCCTTCGGGGAGGAACCCCCGCCCTCCCCACGTGAGGCTGCACTGCGCGCACCCCGGTCAGGTGCGTGCTGGCGGCGAGGGGGGGGCGTCCCGCCGGGGCCAGGGCAGCTCACCTCGGAGGTTCTTGACGAAGTCCTCCAGCTTCATCTTGCGCTCGGGCTTGACGTTGGGGCTGTACATGTCGGTGTTGAGCAGGATGATGGCGAAGGCCAGGATGAAGATGGTGTCTGGGTTCCGGAACTGCCGCACCACCCCGGGGTTGCAGATGCAGTACCGCTGGCTGGGGGCGGATGGGGGTGGTGCTTCAGCCAGGGCAGGAGGCCAGTCCGCCCCTCACCCGTGAGCGGCCCTAAACAGCTAAGGCTGGTCACTGACCTCGGAGCCTCCGTTTCTGGTACACGGGGATGTCGCCCGTCTGGCAGAGCCGGCCCTGACCGTCCACTCACCACCTCCATGTGAGTTAAGTCCCACCCGCCCGTAGTTCGGCCGGCATGTGGCTGCTCGGGGCTGAGGACCACATTCCTCGGTCCCCGTGCAGCCACGTGCTAAGTTCCAGCTGATGCGATGTCGGCACCTTCGAGGCTGTGCCTTAAAGGCAGGGGGTGCCCTCCATGCTCTCTGCCTGCCTGGAACGTGGATGTGATGGGTGTTGCATCTGCCCCCGGGGACCTCAGGTGACAGGAGCCCAGGCCTCCTCCACGCCAGCTCAGAGGGTGGCCCACCTCCGGGGCGTTTCAGCCACAGTGGCTGCGGCGGGTGTCTTTGTTGCGGCAGCCGAACTAACAGTCTCGCTACAAACTGCCTCACAAAGTCATCTGCTCACGTCCTCACTGCCTCGAATACGCCCCACACCCCACCCCACAGTTCCCTCCACTGGCGACCTTGTGCAGGGGTAGGTGTGTGGGGCAGGGATGGAGAAGAGGAACCGGGTGGGGCACCGTGACCGAGGCCCACATCCTGCAGGCAGCAGGCATGGGAGCTTAGACGATGTGGGCTTCAATTTCGTCTTCCCTGTTAAGTGCCACCCCTTCCAGGAAGCCCTCCTGAATGGAAGTGTCTGAACGCTCCCCTCCCAGGGCCTGGAGTTTCTCCTCCTGCGACCTTGCTCCTCTGTGAACCCACCACCCCTGCTGAGACCAGAGGGCTGGGTCTCCCACACCCAGCGCAGGGCATGGACCCCCTACGCAGCCAGTGTGCACACCATCCCAGCATGGAAGATGGTGCAGGGACAGCCCGCCTTGACTGCAGGCTCTCTGGGGGGCCAGGCGCTGGGCGGAGTGAGCCCGCACGGCCTGAGTGGTTTAATCCTTCCACCCACTCCAGGGTAGGTGCCTTCATCAACCCCTCTCTACTGGCAAGGACGTGAGGCACAGAGAGGTTATGTAACCAGCGCAAGGTCACACAGAGGTGCAGGTGTCAGAACCAGGCCCTCTGCGTCACTGAGGGAGCACCTGCCCCTGTGAACGAGCAGATGAGTGGCGACACAGATGGACTCCCAAACCAGTGAGGACGAGAGGACCACAAAGACGTTGGAGGCCCTGGCTCCAGCACCGAGCCGCACAGCACGCAGCAGAGGAGGGGCTGCGGCCCCCCGCAACCCCGCCCCTGGAAGCTCATAGCCACCTGACCCTGAAGGGGAGTCTGCCCTTGAGCCACGGTCTTCGAGTGCGGACGCTTTCTCTACCTGACACCTGCCCCGCCCCCACCTGAAGGCCTCGATCAGCCGCTCCACCTTCTGGGCCTCCCCCTGGACCCGGATGTGCGCCTGGAACTTCCGGAGGGCCTCGTCCAGCTCCATGGCGGAGAAGTCCATCTCGTCCACCACGCAGCTGAAATGAGAGAAGGCGGCCCCGTCAGCGTCCCCTGCCCACCTTCCCACCGGGTGCAAGGCAAGCACGGCCCGCAGAGGGCGGAGGGAGCACAAGGGGTCAGCGCCGGGAGGCCCGAGAGGGAGGACGGCCGGAGTCAGCTCCCTCCTCCACAGGGGGAGGTGGAGGTCTGGGCACCCACTGGCCCTGCAGCCACCGCGCCCTGGGCCTGCCGCTCACGTCAACGCTTTCCCGGGCATTTCTGCGGGGCCTCTGGAGGGGCTGTGCCGCCCTCACCTGCCAATCCCACAAGGCGGGCAGAGCTGGGGAGGCCGCAGGTCACAGGTACCTCTTATCACAGCCCCGCCCCAGCACAGCCTGCTCCTGCCTCTGACCGTGACCCTGAACGGTAGACGGGTCTGCAACAGGAACCCTCGCGTGACCACCCCAGCGGGGCTGCAGAGACCCCGGCCGTGGGCCCCCTCCCCTGGGGCGATGCGCTGAGCGCTCAAGGCTGTTGGGGCAGGGTGAGGGCAGGGGCCCCGCAGCACAATTCGCTGACCAGCATCCGAGTAGGATGCCTGGGGGCGGGGGGTCTCGCTGCTTCCTGAGGCCGCTGCTATTTTCTGATCCAAGGAGAACAATGTGCGGATTTCCTACGGACGAGGAGCAGCTCGGAGGGGGCGTGGGGGGGAGCAGGGGTGGCTGCAGGGGAGGGGGCCAGACCACATGGTCTTGGGCCCCATTCACGGAGCAGCTAGCGTGCTCTCCTTGGACGGTTCCTCCCGGATTTCAAAGGGGGAGGGGGCACCAACCACACTATCAGGGCAGGGCCAGAACTATCAGAAAGGCTGGGCTGGGAGAGAGCAGCCCAGGTGGGACAGACGCCACAAGCCGGCCACACGCCAGGCACCGCCAACGGCTCGCTGCCTCTCCGGTGTGTGTGTCTGCGTGTGACTGAGTGAACACTAGTGTACATATATGTGTGTGCACGTGGGTGTGTCTGTGGGGGGGACACCCAGGCCAGACCCCCACCCCCACCCCCCGAGCCTGGGTCTGCTCACCTGTGAAACAGAGAGGCCGCAGCCCACGCCCACCTCCTCCCAGGGGCGCCCGGAGGTGGCAGGTGTACGTGGCCAGGGCGCCCTGCCGTTTTTACTGAGGGTCAGTCTTTACCCTGCTTTGATCCCGTTCCTGGCCCACCGGCTGGGTCACCCATCCCACGTGCAGTGTCTGGGTCGGCAATATGCCCACAGCAGGCCTGGAGCTGCACCCCCAGGTCCCGGCAAAGGGGAGCAGGGCACCTGTTCCAAGCCGGCCTCCTGCTGGCCCTGGCTCCTCGTCTGCGGAAGGGGTTATGGACCCCTGACACCCCCGCGGACGAGGTGAGGACACGGCCTGCACGTAGCACCTGCCCAGTGACCACAGGACCCAGGTGTGGTGGCTTTCTACTCAGGACAGTCTGGAGGAGGGCCGGGGGGTGCAGGGTACATGCGGGCAGGACTTCTCGAAGCTGTCAGCAGTTCCCAGGGGGCTGGAAACCTGTTCTTCTGCAGGGTTCCAAGGAGCTGAGAGTCTATGGCTGCCAGCCTGGTTGGGCCGTCATCCCATCTCCCGCCAGGAGAGGGAGGAGGAGGGGGGCTGAGCTCACCGGTTCCCCTCCTGCTGCCCCTGCGGGAGGTCGGCCCAGAGGCCGCTGGGCCAGGGGAAGGGGCTGGCCCTGCTGGATGGGGCCAGAGGTGCTGGCAGGGCTCCTCCGTGTGTCTGGGAGCCAGAAAGACAAAGGGGAGCGGGGAGCCTGGGGTGTGCGCGCAGCGCCCCCAGCCCCACTCACTCGAGCACGTCGCGGTTGAACTGCTTCTGCCGGTTGCCCAGGAACTCCCCGATCATCTGCCGGCTCAGGCCCTTGCGCTGCAGCAGGAAGTGGGCCACCCCCACAGGCGTGTCGGGCACGAAGCCGCGCTCGATGAGGTACTGGATGCCTTTCTCGGGCTTCCTGGGGGACGAGAGATGGGCTCAGCCAGGCGCTCCCACCCCTCCAGCTCCCCCAGCCCTCATCCCCTCCTCCTCCACAGGCACCCTGCCCTGCCCCACCCTGAGCCCACAACGCAGGGGAACCGGGACGGCTTGGGCCCTGCAGGAGGGCTGGGCCAGCGCAGGAGCACGGAGGGTGCCGGGGGCTGGGGGGCGGCACAGAAGGGCCCCACCCCTCCCGGCTCCGTGGTCCCCTCTGTGCCGAGCTTCCAGGCGGGCTGGAGGGCCCCGCCCAGCACATGCTGGCCGCCTGTGGCACGTGCTCCGTGCCGTCACCGTCTGAGGACCCTGCACGCCAACTCAGTTCCCACACCACTCCCTGGGGTTGGCACGCTTGCCACCTGTGCTGCCCGACAGCCATGTGACCTTGCTGGGGACTCGACTGCCCGTGTCGTGAGACGTGTGTGTTAACAGTCGGGCGCCTGGAACGCTGCACGCAGTAGGTGAGCAACGCCTGGAACGCTGCACGCAGTAGGTGAGCACCGGGAAGGTTTAGGATAAACCTCAACTGACGGCAGAGGACGCGGAGGCGCAGCGCCGGCCCCACCTGCAGTCAGAGGCCTGGGGCGGGGCTGTGCCGGCCCCACAGGGCTGAGCGTCCACCCGGACCAGGAGCCCGGTGGCCGGGGCGCCCTCGGGGGCTGAGCAGTGAGGTCCCTTCTTCCCGGCGGCCTCGGGGCCTGGTGCCGGCTCGGCTGACCTCACGGGGAGGCGGTGCTCGAAAGAGACGGGGCAGGGGGAGGCGCCACTGACCCCTCCCTCTGCACCTGTGACCCTCGGAGGGCGGTGTCCTCCTCTGACGAACCCGGAGCCTCGATGGGCTGAGGAGCCGCGGAGCCCTTGGGCATACCTGGCGCCCCACGCCTTGCCCCAGTGGTAGAGGTCAGTGTCCTGCTGGCCCCGGGGGCATGGAGGTGAGGGCCAGGATCTACCTGCCACCACCAGCCGTGCGCTGACAGCGGGTCCCGCAGATGCCGTTATTTCCACACGCAGGCCAACCTCCAGCCTCAAGATGGCCCTGCTATTTTTATCCCAGGTGGCCACACACCCCAACCTTGCGCTCAGAGCTGGGCAGGGAGCGACTGCCGGCCGCCTGGGTCCTGGCACAGAAGTGGTCACCGAGTGGCCCCGTTCCCCCACGTCCCCGTTCCTCCCGGCAACCCTGGGGTCTCCAACCAAGAACTGCCCCAGCCCCAGGCCTCTCCAGGCACTGGGCTACTGGTGCCGATGCTGCAACCGGGGGTGGGGTTGGGGTCGGGGCGGGTCGCGCTTCCTCACCGCCAGCTCCACGGCGGCCCCCGCAGGACCCCCGCCCATACCTGACCGCCCCCCACTTCCACAGTAGCCCACAGATGTGTTTTCTTCGGCCCACACAACGTTAACAGAAAGAATTCCAGTTGGTCGCCAATGTTTAGAAACCGGGAGCTTGGACACAGAACCTGGATTTCCGGCTTCTCTCGAGAGGACAGGGTGGCACCCCCCGGCCTGGCTCCCACGTGAAGGCGACTGGAGAGCCCCTCTCGGGCGCCCCGGTCACCCACCCGGGCCAGCCTGGCCCACCGAGGCCCTGACACCACGCCCGGGTCCAGCCCAGCCTCCTCCTGCCGCCCTGGGGGGGCTGCTCCCCCCTCTGCCCCGGCTGCTCCCGCCTGCGTTCACAGGCCGACGTCGTGCAGCCTCACAGCTGCCAGGCGCCCCCGCAGCAGCCCACAGTCCCCTGGGACGCGCAGGCTGCGCAGGGGCCGTAGCAGGCGGACTGCCCATGGCGTAAGTGCCGGGCGGCACTCTGGATGACAGCGGCGAGCGTGGCTGGCCTCGAACGCCCGCACGACAGCTGCCCCCGCCCAGTCTGAAGGGCAAAGTGGCCGAGCGAGGGTGGGAGGGGTTCTGGCAGGGGAGGCAGAGGCCTTCTCTGAGCAGGTGACACAGTGACAAGCGTGCTCAAGGAGCTTTTTGGAGGAGGCAATGGCGAATGCGAAGGCCCTGAGGTGGGAGTGGGTTTTGTAGGGTCGAGGCCATGAGGCTGCTCCAGGGCTCCGAGCAGGGGCCCCGGGGGAGGGGCAGCGGGGTGGACAGGCCGCAGGGGCATCTGGCTCTGCCCTGAGTGGGATGAGAAGCCCAGCATGCTCTGCACAGCGCAGTGGAGGGACCTGGGTCCCCGTTTAAGAAGCCGCCTCTGGCTGTTCTACGGGAGCCCAGTAGGAGACCCTCGCAGGCCCCCCAGCGCTGGTGCGGGAGTGGGGGAGGAGGGGCTGGCTCGGGACACCGCCTGGGGGCAGCGATCGCAACATATGCTAGTGACCCCACGTGTGAGCCCGAGCCCCGTCCAGCTGGCACCCTTCACAGGATGCTGCAGGAGAAGAACGTGCACTGCCCAGGCCACGACCAGAGAGCAGGGGCTCCCAGCAAACTGAGAGGACCGGTGCTGCGGCCGGAGGTGCAGGCGGGGGTTCGGGCGGGGGCTCCAGGCTCGGGATGCGCGCAGCCGGCAAGGCGAGTGATCTCCCCGACCGTGGAGAGCCAGCACTGATGTGAGCCCCTGGCCCGCAGGATCTCGCTGGCCCCCAGCTGCCCCGCGTGTACTCCGGGGGCCCTGCTGGGCAGGGGTCCTGGGCCCACTGGCCCCTCACAGGGCTCCGTGCTGACCGGAGCAGCCCAGGTGTCCTGCGTGGGTAGGTCACACGCTCGGCCTGCGGCTCACCCACAGCCCTGCCCGCCCCCCTGGGGCAGTGAGGGGCACTGGACGGGCTCGGGCCGAGGCAGGAGGGTGGAAGGCACGTCCTGTGGGGCTTCGAGGTCCCCCAGAGCACGCAGGGGACCCCATGGAAAGGAGCCTCTGCCCGCCTTGTCCCTGAGAGACTTGATGAGCGCAGCAGGCCCGGCCAACACGCAGCGGACGCGGCCGGGACAGAGCAGTTCACCCGGCTGGGACAGAGCCCACCCGACCGGGCAAAGGGGCTCGCCGCCACCCCCAGCTCTGGCTCCCCCTTCCCTGCCTGCGAGCTTGAACGCGGCTCCAGGCCCTCGGGACTGAAGAGGCGCAGCCTGCGGCCCTGCTGCCTGTGCACCCTCAGGGGCCAGCGGGGGCCCGGCCCACATAGCGCAGGCCTGACCAGAGAAACAGAACGTGCTGTGTCCGGGGCTGGGGCCGACGTGGCTCTGGGAGGGGCTGCTTTGGCCCGTGTTCCCAGGACTCTGTTCTAGAACCTTCAGGGCCTCCCAAGCCTGCAGGACAAGTTCCGGCCCCTCGCCCCTCATCCACTTCTCCATTCACTCCAGGCATCCATCCAGCGCCTGCTCTGGGTGGGTGCGGCACCAGCGCACCTGTGGTCCAGACAAAGTCCCTGCCCTCGAACACACATCCTCGCTGGAGCGCGATGAACTCACAGGAGAGACACTCCCAGGCGTGGCTCAGACCCCAGCTCCGCTCCCTGGCTGAGTGACCTAGGGCGAGTCACTCACCCTCTCTGTGCCTCAGCCTCCCCACCTGCGTAGTGGGGAGTGACGGTGCACACAGCAGAGTCACTGTGAAGATCAAACGAGTCAATGCCTCTAAGCCCTTGGAAAACACGCTGGTTTTATGGCTGTTTAAGAAAAGGGCCAGCACTAGGCAGAGCTAAACCAAGGGGAAGCCATAGTGACCACAGAAGGCCTGGACTTCAGCTGGATGGGGTGAGAAGGGACGGTCCAGAAAGGCCTCCTCGGGAAGGTGGCATTGAACCTGGAGCCAGGAAGAAGGTCCCTGGGAGCGAGAACGACCAACGCAAAAGCCTTACTGGACACGTAACAGAACGGGGCACACCAAGGGGGGAAAGTGGTGCGGGGGTGGTGGTGGGATGAATTGGGAGAGTGGGATTGACATGTATACACTAATATGTATAAAATGGATAACTAACAAGAACCTGCTGTATAAAAAAATAAAACAAAATTCAAAAAAAAACCAAACGGGGCCCAGAAAGGCCGAGTAGCTGTGCACCAGGCTGTCCAGTGAGGGAGAGCCAGGTTCTTACCCCTTTGCCCGTAGAAGCCCGTAAAGTTCCACTCTATGCTCCCAGCCCACCAGGGCTGCAAATGTGCTCTGCCCACCTCTGCGCAGCCCGCTCTCCCCATCTCTCCGGGCTCCCTCGACGACTCCTTCTCTAGCTTTCTGACCTCCACCCTCCAGAACCAGCATCCACGAGGTGCGGAGGCGACATTTTCACCATCTACACCTGACGCGCTTCAGCATCCCGGGCGCCCGGGCCTCTGCCCCCCACCCCCGCTGCCCGTCTGCTGGGCCTGCGAGCAGCCTCTGCTGTCCCCAGGTCCAGCTTCTCTCGTCAACTGTGCCAGGTGAGCACGTGCAGACCGCAGTGGGGCCGCCAGCCTCACATCTCTGTCCTCGAGCCTGAGCCCGGGGCTCTCGGGAGGCGGTTACTACGAGGCCGGGCTCTGCACCTAAGGACCACCCACCTGCTGGAACCCCTCTCCTCCCAGCAGGGTCTGCAGGGGCCACAACGGCTCCTCCTGTCGCTTTCACTTGCTGCAGCAGCTGAAGAGACGTGGACGTGGGCGTCTGCCCGGCACCCTGTCGGCCTCAGGATTTCCCACACCCCCCTCGAGCTCCGCCCCCTGACCCCACGGGCTGCCTGGTCTGGCCGGTCAGAGTGCTGCACCCTGCTGACCACAGCGAGCGGTTCAGAGGGCACCGGCGGGAGCCTCTCTTCCTGCAGGGCTGCCGTGAGGCTGGACCACGAGCCCGGACTGCTGGCTGCCCTCCTGCCCTGAGGGTGTGATGGTGGGGCACGGCCAAGAGATGCCCAGTGGCTTTTCAGGTCCACGAACCAGTGAGGCCTCTCTGCTTGAACCAGTTTGATCGGATGCCCATCATTTCCAATGAAGAAGGGCCTGATGCACACAGAGACCAACACGGGGTCTGCACAGACACCGGCAGGGCCCGAGGATGTCCCGAGGTCGGAGGCCGAGCCATCCCCGTGCTGTTCTCACTGGCCGCAGGGGCGAGGGATGAACTCACCAAGTTCAGCACCCAGAGGCCCTGCACGCCTGGAGGTGCCCTTCAATTCCGGAATCTAGGCTCGAACCCCTCCAATATCCTGCAGAGAAGCGGCCACCTCCCATTGGCTCGCACACCTCCACGGCCAGCAAGCTCATCACCTCCCCAGACTGCCTATTTTATCCAGCTCTGATTTTCACAAAGTTCTTTCTGATACTAGAAACCCAAGCTGAACGTGGCTGCCGGGGTCTTTTTTGCACTTATCCCAGAGACAAGGTGGAAGAATTACCCTCTGGCCCTCGTGCACTGTCGGTGGGAACATAAACTGGTGCAGCCACTGTGGAAAACAGTATGTAAGTTCCTTAAAAAACTAAAAATAGAGCTACTATATGATCCAGCAATCCCACTCCTGGGAATATATCCAGACGAAACTGTAATTCGAAAGATACATGCACCCCTATGTTTGTAGCAGCACTATTTACAATAGCCAACACGTGGAAACAACCTAAATGTCCATCGACAGAGGAGTGGATAAAGAAGATGTGGTACATATATATACAATGGGATGTTAGCCATAAAAAAGAATGAAACATTGCCATTTTCAGGCCTAGAAGTGATCATACTTAGTGAAGTAAGTCAGACAGAGAAAGAAAAACAGCACATGATCTCACTTATACGTGGAACCTAGGGAGTTCCCCCGCTGGTCCAGTGGTTAGGACTCTGCGCTTCCACTGCAGGGGGGCCCGTGTTCGATCCCTGGTCGGGGAACTTAAGATCCTGCAAGCCGTGCGGTGTGGCCAAAAGTAAATAAATAAGTGGAACCTAAAAAATCATACAAATGAATCTATATACAGAACAGAAACAAACTCACAGACGTGTGATAGAAAACAAACTTATGGTTAATGGGGGGGGAGGAGGGGGCGAGGGAGGGACAAATTAGGAGTATAGGATTAGTGGATACTGGGAGTTCCCTGGCAGTCTAGTGGTTAGGACTCAGCTCTTTCACTGCCATGGCCCCAGGTTCAATCCCTGGTCGGGGGACTAAGATCCCGCAAGCCGTGCAATGAGGCAAAAAAAAAAGAAAAGAAAAGGATTAATGGATACAAACTGCTATCCATAAAACAGATAAGTAACAAGGATTTACTGTAAAGCCCAGGGAATTATATTCAGTATCTTATAATAGCCTATAATGGAATATAATCTAAAAAAAAAAAAAACCCACTAAATCTCTTGGCTGTATACCAACACAATATTATAAATCACCCATACTCAGTTTAGAAAAAAGAGAAGGAACTGGCATGGCTGGAACACCCGTGGGGCCTGCCCCGCGCTGCCTTCCTCCCTGAGGCCCTCGGCACCAGCCAGCCCAGACCCGGGACAGCGCTCTGAGGGTGGCGCGGGCCGGAGGAGTGGCTCATGTCAAGGGGAACAGGACCCGGATCTGCAAAGACCCAACTCAAAGTGCTCGTAAGAGAGCCACAGTCACTTAAACCGTCAGCACGTCCAGCACCAGCAGACGGCCCGGCACAGCCAGCACTTGTGGTTCTGCAGCCTCGAGCCAGCGCCTGGGGTCCCGCGGCCCGGCTCCCAGCAGCCACGCCTCCCAGGCCACCGTGAACACTCGGCGAGATGCCGCACACAAAGTGCTCAGCACCAGCTGCCAACTCAACATGCAACTACGCAGGCTGGCTGTCACCACCGTCCTCTTCACTGGTCACAAAAGATGTAACGCCCAAGGCGCATGGAATCGGGAGCCCAACCCGAGCTTTGCTGCTTACTGGGAGGCGGGCCGAGCCCCGAGACCTGCGGACGTTGGAAGGGTGGCACCTCGGAGCACCCCAGCCTCGCGGCAGGGCTCTCTGCAGCAGCTCCAGCGGGCAGTGGACAGAGGGCAGGAGGAGAGGCAGGCGGCGGCCCGGCGCTGGGCGGAGAAGACCTGCCTCCAAACCAAATGCAGGCCCTGGGCGGGGAGGGACCTCGGAGGCCAGGTGAGCAGCTCCCTGCCCGTCGGGAGTCCCGGCACACCAAGTAGTCTCCGAGGCCCGGCTTACGTGCTCCTCAGACAAGAGGCCCTCACTCCCTTCCGAGGGCACCATTTCATCAGGGGCGGCTCTGGGGATGAGGACACTCGTCCAGAGTGGGGAGAGAGCTGGCCTGGCCCGCGGTCACCTGGGCCCGCGCCCGAGGGCGAGAGGGAGGGGCGTGAAGGAGGTCCCGCTGGGTGCCCCTCCGGGCTGTGGGGTGCAGACCCCAGCTCCCACCGCTGTGGCGGCGCCCCCTGGACTCTCAGTGCACACGCGAGGCCCAGCAAGCGGGCGGGACCGCGGAGGCCGCGCTCCAGGCCGCAGTCCCTGCACCGGGCTTTACGAGGCTGTGCTCAGGGACCAGGCGGCGGAGGCATGAATCCCAGTCCGGCCATCCACTGGCCGTGGGGCCTCGGGCAAGCTACCTCTCGGCACCTCAGCTCACCCAAACTATAAAGCGGGCTAGTGACGGTCCCCTCCCTAGGGTCTCCTGTGAGCACGGTGGGCTCGTACGACAGCACCGGGCACACGTCAGTGCACGTGGGCATCAGCCACTCCCGTGCTCCATGCTGCTCTGCCCACTAAGCCACCTCCTGGGTCCTCTAAGGCCCGAGCCCCAGGCCCCCCGCAATGGCTCCAGATGCAGGAGCCCCGCGGACCACCACGGCTGCCATCCACGGCACCCTGGCCAGCGGCTCCTGGTTTCACGGTCTCTAACCCCCACCAGGCCCTGGGCGGGCAGGAACCTCACGGCCAGTTTCTGGGCGCAGCCGGTGAGGCTCAGGGTGCAGGGCGGTGCCGAGTCCCTGCAGCGGATACGCCGAACTGGGGCTGAAACCCTCCTGCCTCGGCTCCCGGCCCCGGCCCGGTGCCCAGCGCTGCGAGCCGGACGTGCAGTCCTGGAGCCCGGGAGGCGCATCTGGATGCCAGGCAGACGGCGGCAGCCTCCTCTGTGGCCCCGGGGACAGCCCCTCCCCACCAACCTGCTTCACCTTCTCGGGTTTCATTTGTTTTCCCTCTCTCCTCCCCAGCTGGCTAGTCACCCACTTTGGAGCCAGCGTTCAGGGCCTTCACGTACCCCCTGGAGGGGGCGGGTGTCTGTGCTGGAAAGCTCCCTCCCGGGAGTGGGTGGGACTTAAGAACTGTTGGAAAGGCAGCCTGGGTGTGGGCCTGGGGAGGGAGGGAAATGGTGCGGGGAGAGGAGAGCCACGGGGAGAGCATGGGGAGCAGACGCGGGCAGTGGACACGTGGGGGTGCGAGGACAGAGGCGCTGAGGTCGGGCCTCCCAGGCAGGGGCCCCGGCCTCAGGCAGCAGGCTGCTCAGCGCCCATCCTCGCCCAGCGGCTCCAGGGCCCGCTCGGGGACACCCGGCTCCCAGCTTCGCTCGCCCCGCA
The DNA here is from genome assembly GCF_949987535.1 of Balaenoptera acutorostrata. NCBI lineage: Eukaryota > Metazoa > Chordata > Mammalia > Artiodactyla > Balaenopteridae > Balaenoptera > Balaenoptera acutorostrata. The sequence continues at coordinate 2,376,020 of NC_080073.1, forward strand.
CAGGGCCTGGCCCTCCATCTACTCGGGTCGGACCAGCAGCCCTTCCCGGGCCTGGCGAGACTCGGGAGGTGGCCGGTGGCCACAGCGCTGTGGCTGCGCCTTCAATCCTCCGAACAACCCGCGAGGTGGACGACGGAGGAGGAGGAGGGGGAGGGGGAGGGGAGGGGAGGGGGAGGGGAGGGGGAGGGGGAGGGGGAGGGGGAGGGGAGGGGGAGGAGGAGGAGGAGGAGGGGGAGGGGGAGACTGAGGAGGGCCGGAGCTTGTCGCCGCATGACCTCCCAACACCTGCCCCGCACGCCGCTCGGAGGAGCCAGCCTGCCACCTGCCCCTCTCGGCGTGCGAGACCCGCATCATCCAACGGCGGGCTCTGCAGCCGGGGGACCATCCTGGACCCTGCGCTGCGGCTTGCCACCGGGGGAGCTGGACGGACTGCAGTTACCTTCAACCTGAACTTAAACACCGCCTGTGGCTGGACCTCACCTCTGTCCCTCGACTTGTAGAGGGGCGAGGTCCCCCAAGCTCAAGGGGCTCCGGTGCAAAGTCCACCAGGAGTTTTCATGGTCTTAACGAGCTGACTCTGCAATCCATGTGGAAGAGTGACTACCAACAAGAGCCAAGACCACTTTTTAAAAGAACAAAAGAGTGGTTTCTGTCCTAATAAAAAAACATGTAAAACTGAAAGTCTGATGTTGGCAAAGGAACACACAGAGCCTCTACCCACTAGCGTGGAGCGCCGCAAGGGTCTTTATTCTGTTCAGGGCTGAGTCCAGGCCCCCTACACAGGGCTTGGCATGCAGCAGGTGTTCAATAAATACTTGCCAAGTGAAGGAAAGGATCCAAGCACAGGCTCTGTTCACGTAGGAATTAGATGGGATTTCAAGTCAACAGAGAAAGGACAGACTACTCAATACACCGTCTGCAGACAACCAGCTAATTTACAAAGAACTATAAAAACTACACCCCTCACCTTGTACCATTCTCCAAACCAAACGCCAGGTTAAAGTTCTAAAGGATATAAAACAAAACTAAGAAAGTCCTGAAGAAAATATTTTAAAACTATATTATGACCTGGGGCAGAGCCTTTTAAAATAAAACATAAAAAAAAAAGTAATAAACAAAGAGAACACTGATGAATTGACTACATATATACAAATATTGAATCATTATGTTGTATGCCTGAAACTATGTTACATGTCAATTCCACCTCGATAAAAAAATGCAAAAATTAGTAACTTCTGTTAGACCAACAAAGCATACACAAAGTTAAAAGATATATAATTAAAAACCACTGAACTGTACACTTTATAAGGGTGAATTTTTATGGTCTGTGAATTCTATTTCAGAAGTTTAAAAAAAAAAAAAAGGCCAGTGACAGACAAGAAAATATTTGTAATTACAAAGGATTAGTATCTATAATATATAAAGAACCACTAGTAAATCAAAATGAGAAATAACAGAAAAATGGGCAAAAAATAGGAACAGGCATTTTGTAGAAGAAAAAACCCAAATGGCCGAAAGACACACATATGGACGCTGCATCTTAGAAGCAGGCAGGGAAATCCAAATTGAAACAATAGACACACTGTTTCTATGCTTCGATTGGGGTGGGAGACAAGGCAGAGTGCTGTCCAGCGTGTGGGGAAACGGGCCCTCCAGGTCCAGCTGCAGGCTCTACTTCGATGGACAACACGCCCACGTGAGCCCCAAACACCGCCCCCTCCAGCTATCCCCTTCCCCAGAGACTCGGGAGCGTGTGGGAGGGGCAGGCCCACGGTCACCGTCACGTGGTTGGTGACTGTGAAAACATGGGAGCGAGTGGCCAGACCACCCTGGACAGCCGCACGTGGACCCCACGTAGCAGCACAGAGACCAGGTGGCGCGCGGCACCAATGGGAACGGCCTCCAACAGCAGAGCGCGTGGCAGCGTCACAGGGGGGACAGGGGGTGTGGCCTGGGCCCAGGTAACGTCAACAGGGGCCACAGGGACAGCAGGGAGGCTCCGGCCCAGCTCGCCGCACGTCTGGCGCTGCTGAGCAACCTATACATCCGCTCATCTCCAACTCACACTCCGCGAGCTGGACACCATTGGGCTCGGCGCCACCACGCAGATGAAGCCGCCGTGGCAGAGACCGAGCTGCCCAGGGACACACAGGCAGGAAGGGCAAGGACCGGGGTCCGCACCCAGGCGGCCTGGCCTGGAGCTGCGCTCTGGACCACACACGCACAGAAACCCGAGCTGGAAGGCTTTCACCTTCTACGCTGAGTGGAGAGTGTATTCACGCGTTACAGGTGTAATTAAAGACTAACAGAGCCAAAAAGAATCTACAGAGGCCAAGGCTGCTGGGGGGAGGGATGCAGCTTTTTCTGGCCTCCACCCGTCCACCCAGCTGGGACTCCCACGTCAGGACACAACGTCTGCCAGGGACGAGGGAACCTTGGGCACTGGGGGAGCCCCCAGGTCATCCCAGCCTCCCCCAAGAGGGTCCGAGATGACCCGGGAGCTGGCTGTGCCTGGAAGCAGGTGGGGGCAGGCTTTCGGGACAGACCTCAGGATGGGCTTGGCAGCTCATGACCTCCCCGTTCAGCGCGCTGTTCTGGCCACGGACTGCGTGGCAGTGGGACTGGTCCTCACATGCAGACGGAGTCTCAGGAGAGCACCCCTGGCAGATGTGACGGGCCCAAGACTCTTAGTCCTCAGCTGATCGGGGACCAACGACCCCCAGCCCCTGGCGGCTCCTGTGGGACTGCACAGTTCCCCCACACGCGCCCTTCGGGACAGGTCTCTCTGAGTCCCCCAGCCGGCACTGCCAGCTGCACCAGGGATGGCTCAGAAGCGCCCCCAAGACTCTCCACCCCCGTCTAGCAGAGGAAGCGGGGAGCAGGGAAGCACGGAGGACAGCTGTCAGCAGCCACCAAGCAGGCTGGCCACATCCCCGCCACGCCCCGCTCCCCGGAGGAGCCAGCGCCAGGCCGGCGTCTGCTGACCCCAAATCCAGAGGCCCTGTGGATGGAAGTGAGGAGAAATCCGAGGTTTAACAGCCAGAGCCGCCAGCGGCCCCTCCGAGGGAACGCTCAGCCCGCCTGCCCTTCCACTTGCTATTTTCAGCCGTGCTAAGAATAGTGAGCTTTAAATACCAGCCGCCTGCCCCAGACCTGCTCTCAAGGCGGCCCCCACGGCGCCTTGCCAGAACGCGGCGTGGCGGCCACGCCACGGACCCAACGTACAGTCTCCCAGAGGGCGCAGGGCCTACCAGTGCCCTGTTCCCGGGTACGGGCCCGAGTCCAGGCTGCACGGACACGGGCACGGACCTGCACCGGCCCGCCCCTGCTCAGACCCCCGTGCCCGCACCACCCAGGGCCGGACGCTGGGGCCGGTGCGGCACAGCGGGCGCCCCTCCACGCGCCCCCCCGAGCCCCACCCCGGAGCCGCCCCTCATCCCGCCGGGGCCGCCAGCGGCTGGGGACTCACTTGTTGAAGAGGTTGAGGCCGATGCGGTAGTGCCGCCGGCGGATGACGTCGTTGCTGAAGGTGGGCGAGTCCCAGCTGTTGCGGGTCTCCTTGTGGTAGGTCTGCTTGCTGAGCGTCTGCTCGCGCAGGCTGTCGCGGGACGAAGACTCGGAGCTGCAGTTGATGGTGTCGTTGGAGTTGGACGTGCTGTTCAGGCTGTCGTTGTCCCCATCCGAGTAGTCCGACTCGGACTTGCTCTGCCTGTTGGCCGAGCCATTGATGGCCAGGTGGCCGTCCAGGGGCCTGGGCGCCCGGGCCCGCGGCTCCGGCTCCTCCCGGGGGAGGCCCCTGGGGGGCCCGTGGGGGCCGTGCTTGGGGCTGCCCTGCGGCCCGCCCAGGCCGCGCTCGTAGGCGCTCTGCCTCTTCAGCGAGCTGCGGTCCGAGCGGTCGCTGAGGTCCACGGAGCTGTCGCTGGGCGGCTCGATGGTGAGCAGCGGGAGGTGCTCCCCGCGCAGCCGCGGCTCCTGCGGCTCCAGCGATGGCGTGCTCCGGCAGCTGGTGTCCGTGTCCCCCTTGTCGTCCTTGCGGGCCAGGGCCCAGTAGTCCTGGGCAGCACCCCCGGGCCGCAGCCGCAGGTCCGACTCGGCGCTGGACGGCCGGCGGCCCGCCTGCCTCGGGGGCAGGGGTGGCGACAGCTCCTCCTCGTCGATGTACAGGGTGACGTCGCTGTACGAGGCAGTCATCTCGTCCAGCTGGCGGTGCTCGGCGCCGTGCAGGGCCGGCGAGGGCTCGGCGTCCCGGGTCCGCCCCGCGTCGGGCGCGGGTGCCCCCTCGGCGTGCAGGCTGCGGCAGTTGAGCGCGTCGTCAATGGACTCGGCCAGCGACTTCACCTGCCGTGAGAAGGCGTCCTCCAGCTCCGTGATGGCATCCGCGAAGTCGCCAGCCGGGGCAGGGGCCTGGAGGGCAGGCGGCGGGCCCAGGTCTCCGCACTCGGCCGGCACCAGGGCCTCCAGCGGGGCACCCTTGTCGGTCACGGAGACCTGCTTGCCCTCGAAGTAGGAGCTGCGCACCTTCTCGGGCCCCTCGAAGGAGAACTGCATCCTCATGTTGGAGAGCACGATGCGGCGCGACATGCGGTTCTCGGACATGGAGCTGCGCAGCCGCTCGAAGTTCTTGTTCATCTGGTACTGGCGGAAGGCTGTCTGGATGGTGCGGGCCGCATGGCGGGTCACGAGGCGGCCCCCATACTTCCGTTCTAGCATCTCCACCTGCGGGGGAAGCAGAGGAGGGTGAGCACGGCCCAGGAGGCCCAGCGCGTCCCGGGGTCAGACCCAGCTAAAGCAAGTGTTCCCTGCAGGACTTCTCAGAACCTTTAAAGGGTGGGGGTTTCCCAGAGTTCTCTGGCCGCAGCAGCCTTTGGCCCTGGTGTACCTGGGGCATGCAGTTGAATGAGACTTGGAGGTGGTGGAGGAGGTGCAGGCAGCTCCTCCAGAGACAGGAAGCCCGCGGCAGGTGCAGGTTAAGAGACGGGCCCGAGGGGCTTCGCTGGCGGTCCAGTGGTTAAGAATCCGCCTCCCAACGCAGGGGACGCGGGTTCGATCCCTGGTCAGGGAACTAAGATCCCACATGCCGCAGGGCAACGAAGCCCACGCGCCGCAACTACTGAGCCCGCACGCCACAACTAGAGAGAAGCCCGCGCCCGAGCAGGCCCTGGGCGCCGAGCACTGGCCGCAGGCCTCCAGCCTCGCTTCCGCCTGCGGCACTGCCCGAGGGCCTGGGTCTAGTCCTGGCCCTGCCCTTGGCAGTGGAGTGACTCTGAGAAGCCTTAGACCCTGCGGTTGCTGAGTCCCATCAGACGGACCTCGCAGGGCAGTGGTGGGCACAGGTGAGACAGGCCCTCGGCACATGCCAGCATGGGGCTGAGGAGGTGCAGGACCCTCGGCTGCACTCCTGGGAGGTGTAGACAGTTTGTGGGGGCCCCAAGTCCTCTCCCTGACAGATGGGGAAACTGAGGCCCAGAGAAGAGGCCCAGCACACCCCTGGAGGCCTCCAGACCCAGAGCAGGCTCTGTGAGCCTGGTGATTGGGCCGGGCTGCAGGCAGGCATGGGCGCTGGGACTCCCGTGTGCCACGAGGGCCTGTGAAGTCCTAGGCTCACGCCGGCCGAGGACTACGGACAGCCCCCGAGGGCCGCTCCCCGTGCCTGCTTCCCGAGTGAGGCCAGAGCCCGCTCTTCGGAACCCGGGAAAGCCCAGGATAAGGAGCCGGCTGGTCGGCCAAGCCGAGCCCTTGGGTGCCGGGCAGAGTGGCCCCTGATGTGGGTGGAGAGGCCTCGGGTCCCTGGGAGTGAGGCGTGCTCACATCCCGCAGGGGCAGAGCACCGCTGTCTGCTCCACGCAGGCGCCATGCCCACGCCGGTGGCAGGGGGACAAGGTCCCCGCCCTCAAGAGGCCAAGTCTGTCCGGAACAGAGGCACACGCGTCACTGAGCAAACCCCAGGCCGTGGCTGAGTGGGGCAGAGGGCTGCTCAGAGCCGCCTGAGGGTGGGCGGGAAGGGGGAGGGGGGCTCCGAGCCTCACTCAGGACTCAGGGTGGGTCCTGGTCTCCCTGAGGGATGCCAGGCCCCCCCCAGACACAGACGTGCAGCTCTCCGGGGCCCACAGGAGGCGGAGCGGCAGGCGGGGCCGAGCGGCCCCTCTCATGAGAGGAGTTGGGGGGCGGGGTGAGGATGAAAACGACTTTTCAAAGCCCGGCCCTGGAGTCAGCCAGGGCGGGTCTGTTTTTCCTCTCGCCCTGAAGTTACTGAATGGCATCCAAAGCGATGACCTCACTTCCGCATCTGTGAGCAGCGTCTGTTTTCTGGGTTTGGAGTGGAGCTCTGAAAGCCCATGGCGCCGACAAAGGGCCCACGGCTGAGCTCTGGGAAGCCCTCTCCTCTCTGCCCTCCAAGGCCTGGGTTCCGGGCCCCTCGGGTGGGGAGGGGGAGGGGCACCGCACAGGTCAGAGTGCACGCCACGGCCCCTTCTCTCCTTCTGACTCTGGATCTCGCGAACCCAGGAGCGACACTCCTGGCCTGAGACCGTCCCCCAAATCTGGGTGGGGACAGGAGAGACTTCGGGAAGGCAGACTTGGGCTCTGTGCTGCGTCGTCAAAGCCCCCTCAGCCCCTCCTACCGGCCTCCCCCAGGGGACACACAGACCCAGGCCCGCTCTTACTCAGCTCCCGGGCCCACCGTGGTCATTCATTCTTCCTTCCGGGCCAGAACCGACCCAAGGCCCAATCTGAACGCTAACTGGGGGTGCAGGGCAGGGACCCCAACCCGTCTGTGCTCGCCTGCTGGGCACCACCCTCACCTGACACAGCGTCTGGTCTGCAGAGGGACCCCAGGAGCCCCCCGCCCCCTGCAGAGGGGGACAGAGGCTCTGACAAGTGACGGGACGAGGAGCTGAGAGGCTCACCCTCCCACAAAGCAGAACTGCCACCCTTGCCAACTCAGGCCTCCCGCTCAGACAGGAAACTGCCAGGAGGTGCGGAGGCTGAGGGCCAGCGGACACTGCACGACCTTGCACGGGGCTCCTCCTTCCACTAAAATGGGGCTTTGCGCCACCCAGACTCTACCCCCTCATGGAACCGGGCACCCTACCTTCATTTGGAAATTCCTGTGTAATCTGTCCTGTTCCTATTTTCACCTTGACTGCCAGGAGGCTCAGCAGAGAGTCGAATGCTCGGTGGCCCTCAGCATCACCTCCCCACCCCTCCCCTCTTCCCGGCCATCCTTTCCGCCAAGTGGTTCTGCCTCTGGCCTTCGTGCCCGCTGTTACCTCTTCCTGGAAGACCCCGTCCTCAAACACCCAGTTCTGATACCACCTCGGAGGGGTCCCCCGCACCTCATCCAAGCTGTCTCCTCCCACAGGTGCTTGGCTTCTCTCCCCTCTTTCTTCATCCCCGGAGTTTGTATCACGCTCTGGAATTAACCTGTGTCTTTACTGTTAACCTGTCTCTGGACCACAGCGTCTGCATGAGGGCTGGGGCCGCACCCTGTCCCCTGGTGACTCCCCGGCGCCCAGCACGGGGTCTGGCACACGGTGGGCAGCGGGCTCATGTGCGAGGGATGAAAATGAACAGCTGTGGCCAGGCCACATCAAGGCTGCAGGAAGCATATGACTACCTCCACAGGCCTCTCTGAAGTTTTAACCTTTCCCACTTCTATTTTCATGGTCCTGCTGCAGACGTTTGTTACTATAAACTGTTTTTGATCCACTTTGGATATGGGTGAAACTGATAAATGGAACAGAGGCCCCTGCCGTGGGCCTGGCCACGAGGCCAAGCGCCACGAGGCCAGGGGTCTGTTTGCTCCCAAATATTTGCCTGACGGGGATCATCTGCTTCAGGCTCTGGCCACTTGCGGGCCCCACCCCCCCATCAGTCCCAACTCACAAGCAGACAGATACAGACCAGGGCAGGTAGGCAGGGCTGTCCAAGGTCACAGGGCAGCACCAAGAACAGGGAGAGGGGGCCGGTAGGGACTGTGTCGGGGGAAGACCCGCCCTGGGCAGTACCCACACCACACCGCTCCCCGCAGAAGTCTGGGGCTACACCAGGCCCAGACCTCCGCTCTGTAAGAGACAAACAGTTAGACTGGGGAGCAAACAGAGGGTCCAGGCCAGGGTAGGCGTGGGAGGTGAGCGGGCAAGGCGACTTCTGCAGCCTGGTGTCTGAGGGGCTGCCGGGCAGGTCCTGCAGCCAGGCCGGGGCAAAGGCAGCTGCCCGGGCTCACAAGGAGACTGCCCACAGCTCAGGGCACAGGAGCGGGGGAGAGCGACAAGCAGGCCGGCCCCGCTGCTTCTGGCAGCCTGGGGGTGCTCCTGAAGCCTGGGGCTTTCTGCCAGAGCTTCGCACAGGAATTCTGAGTAAAGTGCCTACTACGTGCCTGCGCTCTGAGGGGCTGCGAGTGAGAAGCCTCTGTCCCCTCATGAGCTCGCACTCCCTCTGCCCCCCACCTGCCACCCAGCCGGGACCCCTCCCCTCTCTCCCATCAACCTAAGAGGCCAAGCGGGCAGGCCATGCATGCCCGTCGCTCTGTACACACGTGCCAGCCCCACAGTGGGTCTGGGCCAAGGCCCCGGGGAGGAAGGGCAACCGGCAAGGAGGCGATTTCCCCCAGGACACGGGGCTGTAAACTGAGGGGTGGAATGAACAGCCTGGCCTCGCTGGCTGGGGACGGGCTCGCTGTTCGGTTCAGAGCACGTGCTCTTTCTGTGGTGAGCTGACCTCCCCCTCCCCGAGGGCCCGTCCTGCAGACCTCCCAAGGTTCAGCTCTCTCCTGGACCCCAGGACCTCCGTGGCCGCCACGGAACCCACGCGCACTGGCGGCACCAGGTCCTGACACCCAGCGTGGGCCCCGGAGCCCAGCGAGGAGGGCTGTGAGCCGGGCAGAGGCTGCGGCCGGACAGGAACGTCCCACGTCGGCTCCTTCCCTCGGAACCCTCCGCGCGTCGGGAGGAGCCAGCCCGGGCTGGGGCTGAGGCAGAGGCCACGTCCGCGGGGAACGGCCCCGGCCTTGGCGCGGCTGTGGAGCACGCGGGGACCCCCGCGGCCCCAGCCAAGGGCCGCGTCTTCCGAGGCCGCGCAGGCACCGCGGCCTCCCCCACCCCCCAGCGCCTCTCCCCGCGTGGCCCGCGTGGCCGGCCGCCTACCTGCTTGTCCTGCAGGTCGGAGGAGAGCTCATAGCTCTCGGAGAGGGACCGTGAGCGCTTGATAGCCTCCTCCTCGGCCTGCTTGCGCAGGATGGAGGTCGAGTGCTGCAGCTTGGGCCTCCGCGTGCGCTGCTGCCCGGGCGGCCCCGCATACAGCCCATAGGCGCCCCCTGGCGTGTGCTCGGAGTGGTCGGGGCCCTGGCGGTCGGCGGAGGGGCTGTCCAGCGACGTGCCAGTCTCGCTGCTGGGGGCCTCGCCCTCGACGCTGCAGAGAGAGGACGGGCCTCCGGTGAGCGGGAACCCAGAGCCCAGGGCCCCGCAGGCGTCCCCCCGCCCTCCTACGGGTGGTCCCCAGGGGCGGCCGGGGCCCACGGGACCCTCTGCCCCGTGCCTTCCCGAGGCTCCCCTCCCCTTGCGGTGATTCCGCTTTCTCTGTACAGCTCGCCCCTCCTCACAGCCAGCACCCCTCCCTGAAGGACCCTGTTCACTGTGCGTCTCCCACGGGAAGGTCGGCCCCGTGGGTCCACTGACGAGCCCAGGACCTCGAGCGGGCCCGGCCCAGAGCAGGTGCCTAGTGACATTCACGGACGGACAGCGGGTCCCGTCCCCTCCACTCCCGCACTCCCACCGCCTGATTTAAGTAAACCACTCATTTTTTTTTTTTAAACAGTAATTAACAAAATAGCTTTTCACTGCATACCTACGGGGGAGTCAGGCACTGTGCTGGTGTTTGTTATGGGCTGAACTGGTCCCTCCCCACCAACATGTGCATACTTCAAGCCCTAACAGCCAGCACCTCAGAATGTGTCTGCGTTTGGAGACTGTCTTTAAGGAGGTAACTGAGTTAAGATGAGGTCATGAGGGTCCTAATCAAACTGACCGGTGTCCTCGGAGGCGAGATTAGGACGGACACACACACACACACACACACACACACACGCACACACACACACACGCGTGCGCGCGCACACAGGGCCGACCCTGTGAGGATGCAGGGAGAAGAGGAGGGGCCTCAGGAGGAGCCACGTTGCCCACACCTTCTCTCGGCCCGCAGCCCCCCATCGTGAGGCATCAGCACCTGCTGTTCAAGCCGCCCCATCCGTGCTGCTGGTTACAGCCAGCTTGGAGACAAACACAGAGCTGTGTGTACGTTTTCTCTACATCTTAAAGCCAGTCTCCCTCCAGAGGACGGATTATTACCCCTTTTCCAGGTGAGGAGACTGAGGCCCACACAGCACAGGCCTTGTCCGAGGTTGCACAGGTAGAACGTAGGTGAGTCGGGATTAAAGCCCAAAGCCGGGGGGCTCCCCTCCACCCCACCGCCCTCATCCCGGGCCTGTGCAGATCCCTCAACCTTCCAAGTGCCCGGTGGGGGGACAGAGGGGTGGCTTACTCATCCCAAACTCATGACCTTAGAAGACTCGGGACACAGAGAGAAGGGGGAAACGTGCAACCGAGTTTCTGGCAGCTTCTGGCGGCCTCTCCCGAGGCGCCCTGCCACTCCCCGGTCCATCGGATCCCTGGGGCCAGGGAGGGGTCCCTCTGGAAGTGGCCCAGCGGAGGGAAGGGCCCACAGACCCGTGAGCGGCAGCCCGTCCTCCAGAGTCCCGCCTTCAGAGCAGTGGGAACGCCCTGCATTCAGCAGCCTCTGTGACCGGCCCACCTGGCCAGCTCCGCTCCCACTGTCCCCACGGGTCCCAGGGCCGGCAGAGCCACCTGCCCAGCGTGTAGCATGCCTCCTGGGGAGGGGGCATGGGCACGGAGGCCCTGGAACCAGCACACCCCAGCCCACCTGGCTGTAAAGCCCAGCACGTGCTGCCCGGCGGGCCGTCTAAGAAGAGTGCAGGCCCTCCGCTCTGGCCCGCGGGGACACACAGCATGTCTCCTGCAGCAGAGGACACCCCAGCCAGCGCCCAGGGGCGAGGGTCCTCCGCGGGGAAGAGTCCTGGGTGCCTGGCGTCAATGCGGCTTTGAGTCAAGGGCTCAGGCTCATCGCAAGGCCTGGCCCCTGTCCGTGACCCAGGTGGGCCGCTCTCGGTGCCTCAGGCCCACCACCGCTCGAGACCCTCCTGCTGTTCGTGGGAACCGGGCAGCAGCTTCCTCGGGGCCTCGGGGGCCTGCGTGGGCTGGTGGACGGGGGCAGGGACGGGCAGCATGGCAAACTCCCATTCTCCTGATAAAGCCCACAGCCCGGGACGGACAGCTGGAGGGGAGAGTGAAGGAGCCCACGGGCCCCGGAGGCGATGCATGCCCCGGAGCTGCCCGCGGCCGACCCGAGCCCCCGCCTGCGCCGCGCCTCCCCAGGACCATCTCCACCTGCACCCCCACTGGAAGCACTTCTGTCAGAGCCTCTTCTGTCTTTCCCAGCAAGAGGGTGACAGCAAACAGAGAAGCAGCCGGGGCTCAGCTCGCCAGGATTTTAAACAGTCTCTGAGCCCTGAGTCTGCAGAGCCCACGGAGACGGGGCGGTGTCCGCGCAGGTCCGAGCGGGAAGTCCCTCCGTGCCTCACGGGCCACTCCTGCCGGGGGCCTGGACTCTCCCCCAGCGCCCGATGCCCCCCGACGAAGGGGGTGTCCACCCTCACGGGGAAGGGGTTCGGCCCCTTACCCCTACCCCGCCCGCGCTCACCTGATCTCGGAGCAACATGAACAGGTGTCAACAGGTGAAAGGCCGTTCCCCTGTCCCCCCGCAGTGGGCCGGGCCGGGCTGGTCTGGGGCAGAGGGAGCTGAGGAAGGACAGGCAGGGGACTGCCCCGGACCCACGGCCGCGCTCTGCCCTGCGGAGGGGCCAGGCCTGGCCGCCCGGCTGAGCTCACGGACGGGACATCTGTGCGGAGCCCCTCCGTGTGGAGGCTTGGCCCCAGCAGGAGGGGCGCACTCGGGATCGGATGGGGATGGAGGTGCCTGGGGGGAAGGCAGGGGCTTTCTGGGGCTGTGCCAGCCCGGGGTTCCTGCTCTGCCCATGACCTGGCTCCCGACCGTCTCGAGCCAGCAGGTTCCAGAAGGTGCCTGGCGGAGAGGGCCGGGCCTCCTTTAAGGCCAAGAGAAGGGGTTGACAGTCACCTGCAGCCTCCTCTCCCCTGTGAGCCCGACCTTCGAAACACCCCTACCTGCCCACTGGTCAGCAGGCGTTCCAGGCCAGCGCCACCGCGGCTCCCTGGATTATCGCTCATGCCCCCGCCTCTCTTCTCCCCACGGCAGTCAGAGCAAATCCTGACCAAACGGGAGCCATGTCGAGTGCCTCCCTGCTCCCCGTCACACTGGGAAGACACCGTCCTTCTTGCAATGCCCTTCAGGCCTGACCTCGGCTGACTGCACTTTGGCCCCTCTTCCCCTCGCTCATTCTATTCCAGCCTCACCGGCTTCCTTCCTCTCTTCTCCAAGGGGCCAGGCAGGCCTCAGGGCCTTTGCCCTGGCTGTTCCGTCTGCCTGGAACGCTGTTCCCTGGATCTCAGCACGCACACCTTCACCTCCCTTGGGTCTTTACTCAGTGCCACTTTCCAATGAGGCCCCCACTACTCGCCCGAGTTAAAACCACGCCGCCCTCTCCCCAGCAACCCTAGTCCCACACTCAGTGGCCTGCCCACCAGCACGCTGTATAGTGTGATGTATTCTTCTTGTCTTTCCTTTGCCGTCTGCCCCCCACATCAGTATCCGAGCCCTGTGAGGACATGGGTCATTTTTCTGCGTTGCTGGCTGATGCTCTCCAAATGCCGACACACGTGCCAGACTAACAGGGCCCAGTGACACCTGCCGAGTGAGTGCAGGCACTTCCCAGGCCAGCCACCGGCCGGTCCCGGAATGCGGCTTCTTACATCACCCCCCGCCAGCACATCCCACCTGCCCCAAACCTAACGGTGACGGTCGCCCATCACCATGCAGTGACGGAGCCAGAGTCCTGAGCTCAGTCACCAAGTTAGTCCCTCCCCTACGGCCAAACTCCCAACCTCACCCCATTCCATCTGTCCCCAAGTCCTGCCGAATCTACGTGAATGGGGTCCCTTGAGTTGCGCAATGTGGCAGGCCCTTGCACACCCCCAAATCAAAACCTCAGACCATCCCGATAAGAAACGGCCAGGCCATCCTATGGCAACCAGCATGACTCACTGTCCTCCAAGAGATGAGGGGGCAAAAGCGAGCAGAGCACGCAGCATAAGAACCCGTCTTGAGCCAGAGGACATCACTCCTTCATGGCCCCAAACAGAAGCGACACAGTATTAGACAACGAGAGAGTCTCCTGAACCAGAGCCAAAGCCCTGGCGAACGCAAGGACGACGTCTGGCGTGAAAACGCCCGGTGCCGACAAGCACGGGCAGCAGCAGATGCTCTCAGGACATGCCGCTCTAAACCTTTCAGGGCAGCAGCTAGACCTGGTCATTGACCTTCAGTCCTGCAGATGCCTGACCTGAACCCGTGGAGACGTTTACCCACACCCTGGAGCTCCGGGCTCGAAGCCCGTCTGTCCTGGTTAGCACTCGCCTCTGCCCCCAGCTCCTTCCTGGGGGAGAAGGGACTGTCCCCTGAGCAGAACAGGCACCCCACAGCAGGATGCCCGCTGCAGGCTGCCCCAGGGACACAGAGCTCTGGCCCAGCCCCCAGCCCGCCCTGCACGCCTCTTCCTCACCACTGCGCTGGACGGGAGGGAGCTCCACCTCTCGCCACCCAGGTCCCTTCTCTCTTGGGGAAGCTTCTCCCAAAGCCTGTGTCCATCAGCCAGGACCGGACACCCCCGAGTCGGTCCTCAGCTGCCCACTGGAATTTGTGATCACGCACAGACTCCCGGGCCATGTGCAAATCTAGGAATGGGCGGGCAGCGGCTCCTTGACAGTTTAGAGTTTCCGGGACGTTCCATGACAGTTAAGCCTGGCGCCAGCACTCCGAGAAGATGCTCCTGATCCAGCAATCCCTCTTCTGGAGACTCACGCGAAGGAAATAAGACCGACACGCAAAGAGGTGAGTACAGGGAATTCCACCGCAGTGTTGTTTCTAATTATAACAACTTGGAAGTAATCTAAATGCCTGTCAACAAGGGATTGATTTAAACTAATTATATATCAATATACTGGAAACAATGTCGAGATGGGGGAAGGTTTAGCTTGATGGCTGTTCTTATGAAAAAGACTGGGGGACCTTTTTGGCTGACGTGAGTTTAATACAAACCGAGAAGCCAGTCACTAACAAGGACGAGTAAAAAGCCAGAAGCAGACCCAGCCCTACCGTCCATTACAGGTATCGGATCATAGCGGAAGACCGTCTGAGCCCCAGACGGGTTCTTAAGCCTGGGCGCTTTTGCTCCCACCTTCTCCCGCCAGCCCAGGGCAGACATCGCTAATCCATCACAGACTCCCTTCTGCACATCTGCCAGCACGGCGCACCACACGACCACGATGGACGCCAGCTGGGGGCGAGAGGGGCCCCGTCTGCCAACCCCAATTACAGCACGAGGCGACCTCCCACCAAGGGCTGAGACCGCGTAGCCAGGAGAACAGCGGCCAGAGGGGATATGAGGCCTGCGGTCAAGCCTCTGACGGGCTGACAGGCAGAGGACAGAGCAGATCCTGCTGCAGACAGAACTATGACCGGCATCGCCCTGCTCGAGAGAAAATGCTCTCATGTGGTCAGGGCTGCTCTGGAGGTGATGAGCTCCCTGTCACTGGAGGTGTGCAAGCTGCGGCAGGTCAGACACCTGTCAGAGGTGTGGCTGGAGGAGTCCTGCACTGGCTAGAAGCCGCCATCCATCTGCACCCCGCTGCCCTTCACTTGCATTTCTTGGCCTCTGAGGCCACACCCAGGTATCAGTTCAAGTCCCACTTCCTCTACAAGGCCACCCCTGCCTGCTGCGGCCCCCGTTCCCGCACTCCCGGTCACCGTGGAGATCACCTGGGCGAGTGTGTATGGGGTCCAACCACCCCACTGGGAGTCCTGCTCTGTGAGGGCTGAGTCCCTGAAAGCCTCAGCCTCCGGCAAAGACCGGGACCCAAGACTGGCTCCTTCCCGAGGGGCCAAGCTCCGCACATGCACAACGGGGCCCCGAGGCTACAGAGCAGGAGGGGGCTGTGTGTGTGCGGGGGAGCTGCCGAGCGGCGGGTGCTGGAGAGCAGGGGGAGCTGCACACAGAGGCGTCCACACTGGCCCTAGAGGCCCAGCCCTACCCACACCGGCCTGGGGACTCCAAGCTCTGCGTCGCCGAGTTACCCCAGACTCCTCCTCCTCTTCTCCCGTTTTCCAAACAGCCTTCTCGCACTAAAGGCTGGTCTGTGTTATGTTTACATGGGGAAATGGCTGGATCACAGTGCCCGGAGCTTCCGACAGCCCTGGGATGATGGAAACCACACAAGAACAGAGGACACATCTGAAGCCTCCCCGCCTCCTCTCTGCCAAGCGAGGGGCTGGACGGGCTCCTGGCTGCCGCCTCCGAGCCAGACGTCTGGGCTGGAATTCTGGCTCCACTGCTCACCAGCTGTGTGACCACAGGCCGGAATCCTTCCGTGCCTCGGTTTCCTTTCCTGTAAAATGGGGGCGATTAGAGAGCTAACTTCACATGCCTGCTGTGAGGCTTTACAGAGTCGGTACATGAAAAGTCCTTAAAAGTTGCTCGGCTCATAAAAGCGCTTTCTGATTGCTGTCTCCAGTTATTCTCCGACTGAGAAGGCCTTGCCTGCATGTCCCAGCAGTTAGAGGCGGGTCACCTACCCTGCCTGCTATAGGGCCCCTCCTTCTGTGGACACGCCCCTGCGGCACTGAGCCACGAATGTGGGTGACGGGCTCCCAGGGGAAGGCAGGAGGGTCCTAGAAAGGGGCCCAGGCCCCACAGCCGAGACGCCACATCCTGACTCTAGCTGGGGAGAGTCAGGGCAGGGGGCCCTCGGCCTCTTGGGCCACGGATGTCTAATTATGGCCTGTGAGGTCATGAATGACTTTTCCTAAGAAAGATGTCAGAGGAGGCTCGGGGCAGAAGCAGGGACCCGCTGCTCACCCCCGACGCTGATGACGCTGATGACAGAAACAATACTAACGTCTGCGTAGTCAGCGGTGTTCTAAGCTGTACGTGCAGCTCACTTAGTCCTCTTGACCGCCCAACACACCCCACAGGCACAGAGAGGTTGGGCCCATCCTGAGGTCACACAGCTCACGAGTGAAGTCAGAACCCCGGCAGCCTGTCCTCAGAGCCGACAGACGAACGCTCTGTGCTTCTATGACTTCTGAGTGAAACACACACACACATGGGTTTGGGTTATACAGCAGCAACTCTCCTCTGTAAACCTGCTGGGTACAGGAGCTGTGTTGGGTGTTTAACCTACGTGGCCTGTAACCCAACCACCATCCCTGGGGACCGAGGCGGGGGGCACGGGGGGGGTGCTAGGCCACTGTCCCTTCTGTAGATGAGGAACGTGGGGCTGGTGGAGCTGAGTCACTGGGCCAAGGTCACCCGTGCAGGGGACCTGACCCCAGGTGGGTGCACCTGCCAGCTGGCGGCCCAGAGGAAGCGTGTGCAGTTGACGTGCTGGGGGCAGGGCCGGGGTTCGGGGCCTGGGGGTCTCGGGGTCGTGCAAGGTCACGAGATAAGCCAGCCCGGGCTGCGTGGTACCAGCTGGGGTCACGTCACACGGAAAAGCCACCCTCTTCCGAGGGGGCCGGCCCCACACAGAGGAAGAGCCATCTGCAGGCCTGCCCGTCGTTAGACGCCCACGCCAGAGCCTCCCTCCAGACTCCCGGCGGTACGCACAGGCCCGAGCAAGACAGCCTCCCAAACACACAGGCCCTCACGCCTCCAGGCCTCGTGGCCTCCACCACGCTCTGTTCAGGGTTTCTGGTTTCCAGAAAGGGAGTCCAGGCCAGAGACAACTGACGCCCGGCCCTCGCAAGCTCCCCCTGGGCTCCTGTGACTCTGCTGCCTAGGCCAGGTTCACAGAGGTGTGTCGCCCAGAAGGGGGAGGGGACGGTCTTGCTCTGCACTAGGTTCTGGGGGAGGAACGCAGGCAGACCAGGGCAGGGTCTGGAGGGGAGGGGAGGGGAGGGGAGGGGGGCAAGGAACTGGTAGCCGTGTCCTCCATCCTGGGGCAACAAGGGCAGGCAGGTCTGCAGGGCCACAGGCAGCGTGAAGGCAGCCCGGAGGCTTCGGGAGGTGAGGCGGTTAGCAGTTCAGCTACTGGGGAAGGGCTGCCTCGGCGTAGTGCAGGCGTTCCATCAGGGTCTGGAAAACCAGTCTTCAGGGACTGCTGTGTCTTGGGGTGGGTCGTCACCCACATACACTCACCCAGCGTGCCACGTGGGAGCCCTGGCACAAGCTAAGTCCATGCATTTAATCCCCGCCGTGACCCCGTGGAGAAGGCACGGCCCTGCCCCCTCCGCCGACAGGGAAACGGAGACTCAGGGCTCAGGGCTCGCCCACGTCCATGCATTTAATCCCCGCCGTGACCCCGTGGGGAAGGCACGGCCCTGCCCCCTCCGCTGACGGGAAATGGAGACTCAGGGCTCAGGGCTCGCCCACGTCCATGCATTTAATCCCCGCCGTGACCCCATGGAGAAGGCACGGCCCTGCCCCCTCCACCGACGGGAAAATGCAGACTCAGGGCTCAGGGCTCGCCCACGTCCATGCACTTAATCCCCGCCGTGACCCCGTGGAGAAGGCACGGCCCTGCCCCCTCCGCCAACGGGAAATGGAGACTCAGGGCTCAGGGCTCGTCCACAGATGCAGAGCTTGGAGCAGAGTCAGGATGCAACCGCAGGCCATCCTCCCGGTCTTTCCCACTCTGACACGTGCCTGGCCCCGAGGAGCAGCACACGAGGACACAGGGTGGATGTGAAGGGAGAAGTGAGTGTGCAAAGGGGCAGAGAGCTGGTGTGCCCGCAAGAAGGGGGCAGAGGGCTTCCCCAGGGACCACGGAGGCCGTACCTATGCCGGTCGCCCACCCTCCTCCCTGGTCTGGGTGGAGGCAGCATCTCCAGGGAGGACTAAAGCCTCGCAGCCTGGACCACAGCTGGTAAGTGGTCCTCAGTGAAGACGGATGCCTAGCTGGCAACCGAAGGGACTTATGGATCCCGGCGGACACCCCTAAGCCCTTCCCTCCCAGGGAGGAGAAGCTGGGGACCCCCTAGACTGAGGCCGGGCAATGCTAGGCACCTCCCCTGGTGGGCGGGTTGGGTCAGTGTGACCTAGAAGGACCTCAGGAGGGGCGGCGAGCAGGAGCGGGTGCATCTCAGCCTGCAGGGCCGGGTGGAAACCTGGGGAGGGTGGAGGGAGGGGCAGAGCGGGCGAGCCCGCGGGGAGCACTCAGGGCCTCCAGACACCGCCGAGGCCTCAGACAGAGGGGCTGCGGGAGGCTAGAGCTGCATCCACCTAAACACCCACCTAAACATCCGAGGTCCCTTCTGGCTGCTTAACGAGGAGCACCATATCCAAAATGCGCGAGGTGACGAGCTTTCTGGACAATCTGGAGGCGGCCCGAGGGCTTGGCAGGCTCAGGAGACTTCCTGCTTTTACCCAGTTCCTAAACTTGTTTTAATGAGGCTCTACGGTGATCACAAAGCAACCGAATAAACGCGTGTCCAGCCCCAGGCGCACCCTCTTTGCTGCCCAGCAGACCCCTGGAACACAGGCTCCACTGAGCTCCTGCGTGGACCCCACCCACCCCTGGAGCCGCCCCATCTCGGCCGATAGCAACTCCATCCTTCCAGCTGCTCAGGCCAATAATCTGACGGCCGCTCTTGGCAATTCTCTTTTTCTCACACCCAACTCCCCGTCTGTCAGCAAATCGGGCCGCTCCACCTTCAAAACAGAGCCAGCACCTGACTGCTTGACTGCTTGGCCTACCCCCCACTAGCCCGGTCTGCGCAGGCCTCACCTCTTCCCTGCATTATGGCCACAGCCTCCCCAGCAGGCTCATCCGGCCCCTCTCACCCCTCCATTCAGCAGCTGGGATCTGTTAAAACACAACTCGGACCAGGTCCC
This sequence comes from Balaenoptera acutorostrata, assembly GCF_949987535.1. NCBI lineage: Eukaryota > Metazoa > Chordata > Mammalia > Artiodactyla > Balaenopteridae > Balaenoptera > Balaenoptera acutorostrata. The sequence goes on from NC_080073.1 coordinate 2,395,116, forward strand.
TCCTCTGCTGTCCCTCATGGGGCTTAGAGCCAAGGCCTCACAGTGACCCGGAAGGCTCTGCAGGACCGGCTGTCCCCCTGCTACCCTTCCTCCATGCCCCCTTGGCCATCCCACCCCCACCCTGCTGGCTGTTCCTCCACATTCCTGACACACTCCAACCGCAGGGCCTTTGCACGTGCTTTCCCTCTGCTGGGGTCTTTTCCCAGACGTCCACCTGGCTCACGCCCTCACCTCCCTTCAGGTCTCTGCTCAAAAGGCCGCCCGAGCCTCAGCGAGGACCCCGGCCCTCCCCCAGTCTTCCCCTGCTGCATCTCTCTACAGTGGTACGCCACCGCCTCGCCACCATCTGTGGGAATGTCTGTCCCGTGAGGTCTAGGCCCCAGAACAGCACCTGGCACACAGCAGGTGCACACACTCTGAACTACCCCTACCAAGCCGGGGAAGCCTTTTTAAAGAAACCCGGACTCCTGAGGGCTGCTCTGTCTGCCATGTGGACCGCAAGGTCTGCGGGAGCGGGACCTGGGCCCGGGTGGGCACCAACTTACAACAAACTGTCTCAGCCGGGCTGGCTGGACCCAACCCTCAGGCAAGGTTTCAGATCCTGGTTGGGGATGGCGGGGTACGGAGCCGCAGAGACCCAAAACACACCCAACGTGACAATTTCAATGCAGAAAATCCACGCAAACGTGACTCAGAATTGTCTAGAAATAGGTTTTTAAAGGAAAGCTGGAAGCTTTTCTACCTCCCCGCCCCTAACTTTTGGGCTCAAAAGGGACAAGGACCCTCTGGCCGGACACTGACACCCCTCCCTCGCGAGGTGGTGCCCAGGTGACAGACACGAGTTAACTGCAGAGGGCCTGGGGCACGTGGCCCCCAAACCGGGCTGGTCCCTAGACTCCCCTGGGAGACTCGGCAGCCGATTCCCACCCAAGTCTGGAGATCCCGAGAATTCAAAGGGTCAGCCAGCAGTGCGGCCCCTGAAACGGGACTTCAAAAAGAGCCCCGGCTGGTTGTGACCTGTGGCCTGTCTGGAATCCTGACTACCAAGCCAAGCCCCCCGTCAGACACAGAGGAAACTGGGGCCCAGGAGGAGAGACCCGGCCACCCCCCTCCCCTCCCGCCACCCCACAGCCCTGGCTCTGGAAGCCCACCCACGGGCAAGGTGCACACCTGAGGCGGAGGGCCTGAGTCCAGCCCACGTGGCTCTGTTTGGTCTACACAGAGCAGTGGCCACCACCTCCTTTTTCTTTCTCAAGTGAGAACTAGGTACCGGGAGTGTTCACTCACCCGGATTTCTGGCTTTTCTTAGATAAAATCAGAAGAGAACGTATTCCTGCGTGGCCTCCATCGCTGAGCTCAGGGCCAGCCATCCGCAGTGCCCTGGGCCCCCGCCGGCCGCCCGCCTCGTGGTGGACGCCTGCCTGCCTGTCCCGCAGGTGCCGGGGCTCGTCCTGCTTCACCGGTGCCGAGGGCACAGAGCCGCAGCCACGGGCCCAAGTCCCCCAAAGGGGTGACTTCCCCTGGCCTGACCTCACGTTCCCAACAGTAAAACAGTCCAGCCGGGGCCCTGCAGCAGCGGCCTGACGGCTCAGTCCCCTCCGGGGCCCCCAAGGGACATGGCGTCCGCAGGCCGGAGCCTAAGGACTCGGCCTGACCAGCTCCCTTACTGAGGCTTTAAACACAGCTACACAGCTAATAAGATAACTTACTACAGAATTTTGTTTTTTAAAAAAAGAATGGTGATTTTGAAACCTCACCGGTTTTAATCTCTCTCGAGATTTTCTCTGGACCTGAAAAGTCTTATTCACCAAACCACGGACGGGGCAGCTGGGCTGCACGGGGACCACAATGTAGACCCCAAAGCAGCTGCCCGTGGGAAGGTCCGTCCTCCCCCAGGAGCCCCCCTGCAACCCCCTCCCCCAGGCTGGTCACTTCATCCCGTGAACTGAAGCCAACTACGTGACACACCCAGGTCAGGGCCAGGGACGCGGGGGGACACGGACAATGACGACGGCTGGCGTCAGGACAGTCACGGGGGTGCATCAGGCGCCACCGGCCGGTGAGCAGAGCCCGAGCCCCAGCGCCCGAGGCGGGAAGCTTCCTGGGAGGCACGCACCCTCTGCCAGGACCCCAGGAGGAGCAGCGGGTGGCGGGTGAGGGCCCTTCCCGGCTCAGGGAGCTGCGTGTGTGGAGGCTGAACAGCGGAGGTCGGGGTCCACTGTGTGCACAAGGGATGGGAAAGCTCAGGCTGGCGGGACACACGTGGGGCTGCAGGAGCCAGCGTGTTCAGGACCTTGCAAGGCTTGTCAGGGAGGGTGCAGTGGACCGCAGCGTCGGGGCAAGGCCAAGGAAGGGTCTCGGGTTTACCTGGGGTGGGACGGACGGCAGTGGCACCCTAGAAGGGGAACGCGAACTGTGGAGGCCCCACTGCCTCCGCCTCCCCCCATCCTGCCCCTGCAGCGACCCTCGGGGGCACAAGCAGCCCTGACAACGGGACGGGGGAAAGGGCTGGTCCCAGAGACAGTGACGGGCCAGAAGAGCGAGACAGCTATGCCCGTCCTCAGGTCCTGGAGGCCACGCTGCGGGGCCAGAGGTCACCGAGAAGCTGCGGAGGCTGAGGACCCGGCGTGGCGTGGCAGGGCTGCTGGCTGGTGAGGTGGGGCTGTGAGGGCCCGGGGAGGGGAGGGGAGGGAGCTGGGGCAGGAGGAGGACGGGTGGGTGAGAGGAGGGGACGGGTGGTGGCTGAAGGGGCTGGCGCTCCAGGGAAGGCCTGAGGTGTGCGAGCTGGCAGGGACCCGGGCATACCTGAACGGTGACAGGAGAGGGCCCTGGAGAAGCCACCAGAGGAGAGGGCCCCAGCGGGTAGGACCCGGCAGCCCAGGAGGACCTCTCCCCTGCCTTGCTACTCCGAGGGGCGGGGGGGGGGGGGGTCAGTGGGCTGCCCCCGACCCCCGGCAAGCTGGGACTCGGGCAGGGCCAGTTTCGGGAGCCTGAGGTCTGCATTAGACCAAAGCAAGAGAAACGGGGTTTACTCCGACCCTGTGTCTAGTCGCAGGGAGGGCCCGCAGCCCTGACACTGGCCCTGGCTCTCCACCCCCGCGCCTCTTGGCCTCTGTGACCCGCAGACCCCTCGGATGGCCCCTGAGCCTGGAACAGCCCCTCCCCGGCCGCCCAGCCACCGTCCTCCCCGACGTGGGCGGACAGCTCGCTGGCCCGACTGCCCCATCACCTCCGGGGAGAGGGCCACGGCCGCAAAGCACCCCCTCCCCTGCCCCGAGGCCTGCCCTGCCGGGACGAGGTCCAGCTCAGCTCCGCCTCCCGCCTCCCGGGCTGCAGACCGGCTCTACTGGCACCAAGGCCTCCAGAAGTGGTTTTTATATACGTATAAAAATATAGGACTCGGAACAATGAACTTCTCAGAGTGGGAGGCTATTTTTAGAGCCCTGCTAACTGCGCCGGCATTCAGCATCTCCCTGTTTGTCAGCTGCTGCTGGCAACACGGGCCTCGGGCAGGAGCGGGGTCTCCTCGGGACGCGAGCGCATGAGGAGAGGCGCGGTGTCGGGATGCCCGAGATGTGGGGCGCGGGGGCCGCCGCCTGGCACTCCCCGCCCCAGGTCCTGAGTGCCCACACGGCCCTGCAGGGCACTCACCACTCCACGGTGTCCCGACGTGAGGCGGCAAGAGTATGGGCGGGTGGCCAGCACCCCGGGGCCCAGCCACCCTGCCCAAGCCTCAGTTTCCCACCTGCAGAGCGGGAGCGGGCCCGCCACCTCGGGGGTATGGAGTCGGGCACCCGCTGCCGGGCAAGGAGCCCTACGGACAGCCGATGCTGAGCCTAACTGGACGGGAGCCCCTCCAGGGGGCGGGGCAGCGCCCTGCCTCAGACGGGCCTGTTCTCACCAGCGCACGGCCAGAGGGAAGGAACAGAAGTCGGCTGCGAAGCCAGGCCCTCGCCCTGTCCTGTCGACGTCTTTCCAAGTCGCCCTTCCGGCCCCGGGGAGGTGGCGGCTCCAGCGCCCCTGGCGCAGGCCTGACTCCTAAACATAAAGAACGTCTGTCTACCCGCCTGCCAGGGCCCCGGCTGGACCTCCCGGCGGCTCTGCCTGAGTCACTCCCATTAAAATAGCCCGGGGGGCCGGAGGGTCAGAGGTCAGCACCAACAGCCTGCAGTCAGGTCCAGCGAAGGCCGTCCCACGGGGCTCAGGGCACCGCAAACGTGGGGCATAAAGGTCACCCTGGCAAGAGGGAAGGGAAAGGGGTTCTGCAGCTACCAGCCCCACCTCCCCCCACCTCCACTGTCTCCACCGCATCGAGCAGGCGGGTTATCTGACCGCCTTTTCCCCGGCATCCTGTGTCTCTGCCTTGGAAAGCTGGGGCGGGGGCTGCATGCCGCTTGCCCCTCGCTCAGGCCCCCAGGGCTGACAACAGTGCTCGGGGAGCTCAGTGAGCATTTGCTGAACGAGTGAATGAGTGAGGCTACACGAGCGATGCCACCAGTGGCTAAGGGGCCCCAGTGAATCTGGGAAGCAGCATCCCTCGTTCGTTCGCTTATTCACTCAACAAACACAGAGATGAGAAGGATGAGGCCCACTGGACGACCAGGACCCAGAGCTGGGCACCAGGTGGACCTCCCAGCCTCCCCTCCCGCACCTGTGCCCTCTCTTAGCTACTCCTGGACCAGGGGCCGCGTGCCCCCAACCTTCCCTGTAAGACCTTCGGACGGCGCCCTCAGCCCCTCGGCCAGGCATTTCACTGGGGCCGCCGCAGTCAGGCCCAGCAACCCCGCAGCCGGGCTCGCTCCTCCCCCACTTACAAGCGGGGGCACCGATGCCTGGGGGGGGCAGACTCATCCGACTCCCCCGACACACCCACAGCCGCGACGGGGCCTGGGACTCTGGAGCTGCGCCCACGCCTGCTCCCTGGCCCTGCCGCCCGGCCTCGGCAGCACCAAACGGCCACAGACACGGGCGAGTTTCTCCGAGGAACAGACGTGTGTTCTGCACCCAGAATGCCGCTCCCCAGGCCTCGAGGCTCAAAGGAACAGGGGCCGCGTGCAGGCCACCTCGGGGGGGTTCGGCTCCCCTGGGCCACCTCTGCCCGCACCCACCTCCCCAGCCCTGGGAGGCCTGCTGGCCGGCACCAATGGGGTCTCAGACGGGAGGCAGGCCCAGGGACCCCTCCGCAGGCGGCAAACGTGCGCTTTTACCTGGGCTGGAATCCAGCTGGCGGGGAAGCCACGGGCTCGGGTGGGGGCAGGGTCGTGGGGAAGGGGTGAGGGCCGACACACGCAACCCCCAGTCCAGCCCAGCCAGGGCCTCTGCTCGGCGAGGGGCTGCTCACGTGGCATCACCAGCATTCCCGGGGGCCCCAACCTGCCTGAGGATCTCACCCCGCATCCCAGGGAGCAGAGCACCAAGCCAGGGGACAGGCCTAAACCAAGGGGAATGGGGCCTCTAATGCCAGTCCTGCAGCCAAACCCAGGACGGCAGCCTTTCCAGAGAAAGGCGTGAAAAAGCCTTTTATTCTCCCCAGTGCCATCTGGGCGAGGACCAAAGGAAGGGTGAGGCCCAGCCATCTGGGACCCTGCGCCTCACCCCCAGGACGGCTGGCTGGGAGGCCTGGCACCCACTCTGCCGCTCCTCACATGGGCACCTGAGGGGCAGAGCTCTCCGGGAGACAAGGGTCTCTGCGAGGGGAGCTCACGAGGTCTCAACACAGAGCTCCAGATGGGCAGCTAAGGATCAGGCCACGTGGGCCCACCTTCCAGCTTGGTAACAATCAGATGGAGCTGGTGGCAGCCACACCCATCAGAGGGCGGGCGCTCTCCCACCGCCACAGTCCTCACCACTCCCTATAGCCCGCCCACACCTGGCCTGCTCCTCTCCCTCACACCGCCTTCCTTTCAGAGCATGTGCATTTGCTTGCCATGCTTGCAAAGGACCAACGTTCAAGACCCAACTCAAAGAGCAGAAAAGTCAGATCTGCTGTTCCCAAGGAACCTGATTTAGAAGGCCAAGTCCCGAGGGGCAGGGTTCCAGAATTCCCACAGCTCTGCACAGCGGTGGGAACGCCCAGGCCTTCCGCTCTGTCGCACCCTCTGAGCGTTTGATTTTTGCAAGACCCACCAAAGTGGGTCCACATGGATGACCCACAATTGTGGATTGCGATCCACAATCACGTAGTTGTCATGGCCACCAAACCTCAACTCACCACACGTCCTCCTTCCTCAATGTCATGCGGCTAGGATATAACCTAAAAAGCGTTCATCCAAACCTGGATGCCCAGGTGATGTCCTGGGGTTTGCCCACCCTCAGCAGCCCCCTTCACCCGTCTGTGCAAGGAACGGTGCCCTGCAGCTCGGGAAGCGCCCACAGGGAGTGTGGGGCGGCTCTGGGAGGAGGTCAGACCAGGTCGAGCTCCAGCTGCCCCACTGCCAGGCTGAGTGACCCCGGGCAGGTGACCTCACCTCTCCAGGCTTCCGCTGGCTCATCTTAGCAATGGGTATCACTCCTGCCCGCTACCCAGCAGGCAAGGGGGAATCAAGTGAGGACAGGCTTTGCCAACTGCAAGCCTCCGTGTGAGCACGGGGCATATTTCTGCTCTGCACACGGACGGACAAGGGCTTGGCCAAGAGTCTTTGCCGGGTTCGTCGAGGCCGGATAGAGATGTGGGAAGTGCGGTCTCCAGTCCAGCACCCACCTAAGCACTCCCTGCTCAGGAACCAGGAACACCTCGGTGCACCTGCACAGGGCTTCATCCTTTCACTCCACCCACAGCTTACCTGAGAGTTCACAAAACTGCTCCCCTCACCGGGATCTCATCGGCACACAGCATCACCTCTTCCCTGTCTGTATTTTTTTATTGGCCACTTCCTACAGCCTGCCCTCTGCCAGACAGTCACCCCCGGCTAAGCCAGGGCGGCTCTTGTTGGTTTTGACTGCTTGACTGCATGAGGATGACTGGGGCTTCCAATCCCTGGGCGCACTCGGAAAGATTTTTCCAAACACACACACACACACACACACACACGCACGCACGCACACACACATGCACGCAGCCAAAAATCTTCCCAGCTGAGCCAAATTAAATACAGAGGCCTCTAGTTATTTCCATACGCGCAACATGGACTTAAATAAAGCAGTTCTCTGTGGCAGGCTCCAGCAGACGGGGCTGGGCCGGGCCCCAGGGACCCCACCCACCCCCCTCCCGGCAGGGGCGGGCAGGAGGCACTGGCTGGGGGGGTAGCTCCGGGGGAGCGAGCGGGCAGAGAGGGGACACCCGGCAGGCAGGCCGCCCGTCCGCAGCCCACCCTGTCGGCCAGGGCCCGGCGCGGGGCCCTCTCGGAGCCCGGGACGCTCTCGGCCCAGCTGTCCGGTCCCATCCTAGACGGCGGGCCACCAAGCTGTTCTCGCCCCCTCCGCTGCCAGAAGGCACTTTCCAAACTGCAAATCATCCAAGTCCTCGCCGACCTAAAATCTTTGTCCCGGTCCCGACTCCCTGGGGCAGAGCCCATGCCCCCTCCCACGGGGCCCTGCCCACCCCTCCCCTCGTGCTCCAGCCTGTGGTGCTGTCCATGCCCTTCCCGGGACACGGGGTGCCCATGACGGAGGGGGCACAGCCCATCAGAGGCCCCGAGACGCCCTGCCCGACAGTGAGCTGACCCTGGGACGGGCGCACACGTTGTGTGTCTGTGTCCTCAGGGCCAGCACATCCTAGGATGAGTGAAGGAAGGAAGGAGCTGATGGTGACAAGAATCACTGCACAGCAGCAGGTGACAGCCACGCGCCCAGCCTGCTGAGCACCTCACAGGGAACTAACTAACCATCCAACAACTTTTTCCTTAATAGATGTTTATTCTTTTTAGAGTAGTTTTAGGTTCTCAGCAAAACGAAGCGTCGAGGACAGGGTTCCCATACACCCGCCCCGACACGTGCACAGTCATACCCCCATCAACACCCCCACCAGAGCGGCACCTCTGTCACAGTCGGGAACGCGCGGACACCGCACCGTCACCCAGAGGCCGCAGGTCACTGAGGGCTCACGCTCGGAGCTAAAGGTAGAGGCAGGTGCTCTATCACCTACCCATTTAGTCGACAGAGAAACTGAGACACAGAGGTAATGTAACTGAGCGAGTGCGGGAGGGGAGAAGGGGGGAGGCCGACCAAGGCACCGGGCCGCCGGCCGACGGGCCACGGTGCTTCACACCCGCACCTCTGCAGCCCCTTCCTCGGGAGCGGGCGCCCACCCCCCTTGTCTGCCCCCCGACCCCCTCCTGCCTCTCAGGACCTGGACCTGCAGCACCGCCGACAGGCCCCCACCCGCACGCGGCAGCCGGAGCGGGAACGGCGAGGGCCTGGGGAAGGACGCCGCCCCTCAACCTCCTGTACCAGCGGCACACGGCCCTCCCCGGTCTGGCACCCGGCAAGCGGGAGCTGTGCGACCTCGGGCAGCTGACTAGGCCTCTCTGTGCCTCAGTTTCTTAGCCATAAGATGGGGGTGTTGTCCGGCTCACAGCGCTGCTGTGAGGGCCGCAGGGTAACGCACACAAGTCCTCACCTGGGGCCTGAGAATCAGGACGTGCTCGGGGCTGCGTCGCACGGCGCCCCGGGGACCGGGTGGCTGGAAGGCGGTGGGTGGGTGGCAGTGGGAAGAGACCTTAAGGAGCGGCCTTTGCTCAGAACCAGGCGTCAGACCACGTGACCCAAGACCAGCTCCCGCCTGGGGAGAGTGCGGGGTGCGCTGACCGGGCGGGCACCAGTTCAGAGCAGGAGTGGGGTGGGACTTGGGCACACTGTGGCTTTTTAACTGAATCTGGTTGCGGGCCCTCCGTGCGCCCAGCACTGTGTCAGACGCCGGGGCGGTGACAGTGATATGTTAACGTGTTCCTGAGGACCAGAGCAACTCACATTTCCTGAGCACCCACCGTGTGCCAGGCTGAGACACAATGCTGGGCGGGGGGTGTCAGGATGACTCCAGCCTCCTATCCAGAGCCCGAGCCAGGGTCGGGCAGGGAGATCTGGGGAGGGGGAGGCCGTAAGGAGCCAGTTTACAAGCTGCAGGACAGAGAGGAGGGACGAGGGCCTGGTAGAGGCCCGGGTGGGAGACGGGCTGGCCACGAGGGCTTGGACGGAGCTGCAGTGGTGGGCGTGGATGTCTCTTAGGCCAGAGGAAAGAGCACTTGGAGGCCACGTGTCAGGCCACCCAGAGTCCAGGCGAGATGAGAGGCCACTGTGTGGGGGGACAGGGGCGCAGGGGCCACTGCCACCCCACCACCGGGCGAGGGCAGCCCCGGGGCAGCAGGCGGGGCCCCGTGGGGACGCTGAGCAGGGAGCCCAGTCCTGCCTGGGGGCCTGCGGGGTGAAGGCCAGCGCCTCGGGCATCCCACCCCACGACCTGACGGAGGGGCCTCGCAGGCCTGGCCTCCCCCGGGGGCCGGCGTCACTCGGGTCTCAAGGCCCGGAAACGGGGCCAGGCTCTGGGTTCCCAGGCTGGGCCACCACAGCCAAGGGCCATTGGAGGAACGCAGATGTGCCCCAGGGACCCACCCCGGCCACACGACCCCTCCACTGCCAGACATGAGGCTGACCGCACGACAGGTCCTTGATTTAAAATCAACAAAACGTCTGGGATCTGCGGCAGAATAATCTGGGAGCAAGGAAGTAAAAGTGCCCGTGGGAGCCATTATGCCATTCTCTCTACTTTGTATATGTTTGGAGTTTTCCATAAGAAAGAGTTTACAATAGTGCCAAGAATCTGCTGTCCACATCAAGGCCTATCATCTTCCTGGGCCATTCTGCCATTTTTACTGCATGGGGGAAAAAAACCCAAAGCCTGCACATTTAATTTACGGCTTTGAGAAAGTCAAGGCCGGAGGGAACAGAGAAGCCGAATCTGCAGGGCCGCACCTCGCCGTTCTGGCAGCAGAGGAAAGAGCCGTTTCCCAATCACTTCCTCTCTGGCCCCAGCACGGCACTGAGCTACCCTGGGACCTGTCCAGGGTCTACACGGGGAAATAAGACCGATTCATAAGAACCCGGGAGCAGCCGGCAGTTCCTGAACAACTGCCACCAGCCCCTCCGTGGGGGAGGGGACCTGGAGGGCCCTTCTCACGCCGGGTGGCCTCCCGGGTGACCTCCCGGGCCAGCAAACATGCTTGTGAGATGCCAGGCCAGTAGCCAGAGCTGCAAGGGTGCCGCGCCCACTGCGAAGTGGACTCTGTGCTCTCCACACGTGGCTGCTGTGAGAACCCAGGGCTGCTGTTTGGTCTGGGGTGGGGGGGTCCCACACATTCCTGTCTGCCCCCCGCCCCTTCCTGCCTCTACCTCATCCTCCATCCTTGAAAGCCCAAGCCCTCACCACAACAAGGTCAGGGAGGGGGAAAGATATACTTTAACCTGAAGACCAAATCTACATTGTACAAAACTTGAATATGCTATTTCCGTTCTCTCGCCTCAGTTTCCTTGTCCGTAAAATGGGAATAATACCAGCTACTTACTTGACAAGGCTCTTGGGAGGTTCAAATAGGGTAAGTGTGTGTCAGATTCAAAGACCACCCAAATGTCAGATATTACCATTTTTATTCTGTGGCCCATTCCAGTCTGGATCAAACCTGTACCAACTCCAGACCCACCAAACCCAGCCAAGCCCTTCCCCTTCCCTGCAGGTGCCCAGCTGCACGTTTCCCAGTCTCCGGGCAAAACACTCCACTGTCCATCCTCCGTGGGAGGTTTCAATCCTCAGCTGTAAGCAGAGGCTACGAGCACACACACAAGCCCACGGGGCGTGCCACCCCTCACCAAGGCTGCGATCTGGGTCCTCCAGTCGCCGCCGCCGTGCACCACGAGCAGCCCTGGCCCTGCCCGCAGCCAAAACGAGGGGCCATCCACTCCTGTCGAGGAACAACGCCGTGGAACCCCTCGACTCTGAAAGAGTGAGAAGCTACCGTCTACCAGGCGTTTACATTACACGCTTAAGCACTTTATGTGGATCAACTCATGTAATGAGCTCTTACTGTCACTCACCTTTTGCAAATGGGGAGACCAAGGCACAGAAAGGCTAAAGAACATTCCCAGGATCACAGAGAGTGTGAGGCCCAGGGCAGGGGTCACAGGCTACAGTATCTGCCCCCCAGCCGCTGGACCAAACATCCCCCCTCAGCAAATGACCACGGGGGTCCCGCGGTCTTCACAGAGGTAGAAACCGAGGCCCAGAAAGGGGACGTGACGTGATGCCTGACGCCAGGGCCCCCGGGGACGCCTCCTCCCTCTGGAATAATCAGGATAAATAATAACACCGACAATGACCATAACTGATATCTACTGAGCTCCTTCTATATCACAGTGAGGCACGTTTCACTCGGACGACTGCATCCAGTTGTCACACCACCGAGCCTCCCAGCCAGAGACAGAAAAGCAAACACCGTGTGCTTCCATCTTCCATCTTCAGGCATCGGGAAGAAAGTGCACACGCTGGCAGACAGACACGGACCCTGCCTGGACCACAGCCACTTCGGGAAACCCAGACAAGGAGGCTGCCTCCCAGCTGGGACGCTTTCAAATTTTCCAGTGTTTTTAATGGTCCTTCTCTCCTCCCATGGGATGGAATTCAACAGCCCACATGCGTGTGTGTCCCCTCATGACGTCAAAGGCCATGCCCTTGGGCTTCCTCACCATGCCCAGGCCAGCTACGTTCGCACGGGTCCCTCGGCAAGTCAGGGGCAGTTGGCTATTGTCCCTGAGACCCCGTGCCACACCGAGACTGGCCTGGGGGTAAGCGTGCTACCCTCAAAATGCGGCAAGTACTTGGGACCAGGGGCGTCCTCCAGCATCCTGCTGGAGTGTCTGGGGAAGTAGCTCTGGGGTCTGTCAAGACATCAGGAGAATGGAGAGAGATGTCATCAACCTGCCTATAGCTGGCACGTTTGGGGACACTCTGGGAATCCTCACAGCAGGGGACGCTAGACTCCTGTTCTGGGGTGTGGGAAAGACGCAAAAGGTTCTATTTGCAATGTGACATATTTTGCTGAAGATTATTTAGTCCCAGAGGGAGCAGAGCCTGGCCGTGAGGAGCGCAGACCTCGGAGCCGGGCAGACGGAGTTCAAAGCTCAGCTCTCGGGATTACTGGCTGGTGACCCTGGGCAAGGCATGTGACCTTCCCCCAACTGAAAAATGGGCCCAGCAGAAGCTCTTTCTCATAAACTGCTTTGAGAACTAAGTACTTCATACGGAGTTCACCAAATGGCAACCGCTGCTATCATTATTATTATACCAACCTTTGAACAAAGAGGAAAAAACAATGTCGTCATAGTTTCCCCATCTATACAAAGAGGGAGGGGACTCTGGCTACACCTGGGCCTTAAGTTCACATTAAACTGTCTCCGTGTTAGGAAACTGCAAACCAAGGAAATGAAATGGAAAGAATGGTCCTTTCCGTCAAGGAGCAGAGAAGCTACAGCCATGTACGAATAAGGCGTTAAAAGCTGTTAAAGTCAGAGCAACTAGGACCAGGCCCAGCGCCCCGTGCAGACTCCAGAAACCAGCGGGAAGGAAAGCAGCGAGGAGTACGCAATGATGGGCCGAGGGCTGCTGCTCCTTGCTGGGCATGTACCACGGGTCCTCAGTCACCAGGCAAAGCTGCACAGGCCCCACAGTGTCCTTTGGGGTCCCACTTCACAGATGAGAAAATCAAGGCTCAGACAGGGGAGGCAATATATCTGAAGCCACGCAGCTGGGAAGAGTCAGGGTCCAGGCCCCGGGGCTCACGGCTTCACATGAGTAATCCGGTTCCCCTACATCGAGCCCAGGGCCTGGCAGAGCAGGTGCTTGGTGACTGTTTGGTGAGTGAATAAAGGAACACAGGAAGTGTGACGTGGCTGGCCCTGGGGCTGCACACGTCTCTTCAGAGAACAAAGCGCCCTCCGGGCCGGAGAGCGTGTACGTCCACGGGTGCACTGCTCGCCGCGACGGCCGAGCACAAACCACAGCCCGGGGCTCGGGGGCACACGCCCAACCCAAGTGCAGCCACGGCAGCCGGAAGAGCAGCAGTTACCACGCCACGTCCTCCACCACGATTGCCACCACTTTCCCCCCAGGAGCCCCTCACGCAGTAGGAACAGCCAGATTCTCTAAGGTCTGACCGATTACTTCTTCAAGAGCTGTAATGGCCTTTAAACTCGTTACGATTTGCTTTTCAAGAACAAATGATATATCACACTCAAGAGCCTTTGCACACCCTCCCCCCTCCCCCCAGGCACACACAGTTTCAGGGCACCCGGGCTATCTCCACAGGACTCTCCCCTGGCTGGGTCCAAACCCATCAGCCCTGTGCCGTGGCCTTGCCTCTGTGCTTACTGGGCGGATATTCCACACGTCACCATCATGCAGAGGAAATTTACAAAAGAGGAAGGAAGAAAATCCAATGGGTCCCTGGTGGTGGGAAGCACCTAGAGCTGACCTGGGCCAACTGTGCGCCTGACCGAGGCCGGGGCAGCCAGCCCAGCGAGGGCTTTTAGACGCCCGCTGGGAGGGCCTCGGGCCCCTCCGTGAACCAGCAGCACCATTCCCTGTCACAGATGGGGAAACAGAGGTTCGCGGGGTGTGGAAACTCGCATAAACTCACAGAGGTGAGCTGGGGTTTGGAATAACGTCTGTCCGCCTCCCCAAGCCCTTCTTTCCTGACGCCCTGAGCCGCCCTGGACCCACGGATTCTCCCGGCAAACCACGATCGCACATTCCAGAGCCCCGCTGGATAACACCCGCACACGTGCACACATGTATACTGAGCTCCTGGAGCCTGGAGCCCTGTCCATACTCTTCCAGAAGGACCTATTTGTCCAGTCATCACACTGTTTGTGCAGCCAGCAGTCCTGTCCGTGTTTCTGAACCAAAGCTGTGTAAATATTAGCACAACCAGCTCAGAGTCCGACTTCCTTGGGCGAAAGCCCAAGGATGGCGGCAGGGCTGGCAGGGACCCTCCGCAGGCCTCCATCAGAACGTGTGGGTTCTACTCTGGCCTCGCCTTGTAATACTCTGGTCATGTCCCTGGATTCCCTGCCTCTATGTGCCCATGCAGAAAGGTAGGGTGAGAGAGGCTCAAAGAGCAGAGCACCCAGGACAGGTGCCAGGCATGCTGTTGGCCGGGGGGGCGCGGCCGTGCCGGGACAGGTTGCCTTGGACCTGTTACACGCTGGGGGCGTCCCAAGGCCTCTGGAGCCTGCTGGGTCCTCTCTGTGTTTACAGAAGGGGAGATGGCCCTCCCGGAAGGACTCTGCGCTGGGGGCAAGCTGGCCAGCCCAAGGAGCGCCCTGCTAAGCCTCCACAGGTCAGGGCTGGGCTGATCCTCTCCTGCCCTCCCCCAGGCACTCCGCAGCAAATGGGCCCCACCTGCTCGGAGGCCCGAGGGTAAGCTGCGGGCTGGGCCTGAGCAGGGCTTAATCTCCGGGGCACCTGGCCCGGCAGAGACGGAGGAGCAGCTGCTCAGCACCAGCTCTGACCGCACAAGGGCCCAAGCAGGCTTCCCTGTATCTGGAAGATTCAGATTGGCTACACGGAGGAACTTCCAATGAGAAGGGACGCAGGACGTAGGAACATGCAGAAGAGGTGGCCACGGACATCCCCACGGGAAGGGTGGCACTGGACAAGTCCTAACGGACGGAGAGACTCCGCAGGCTCTCTCTGCTGGCGACGGAGGAGGCCCAGGCAGCAGAGCGTGCCGACCACCGTGTCCCCGCTAGCCTGTGGCCCCAGGAGGACAAAGACTCTGAGTTCTGCTCACTGCTGTGTTCCCAGTGCCTAGAGCAGGGGCTGCATACAGCAGGCACTCACGCCACAGCCTTGGTGCTGACAACAGAAGGCTCAACCTCAGTGTGCTCCCCTGCAACATGGGGAGGCGGTACCGCAAGGACGAGAACGCAGAGGAATACGGGGAGGACAGGTGCGCACGGCAGCGGCGCCGGCACGTGTGGGATGTGAATATCATGACTCCCCCGGCACCATTCTCGGACTGATGCCACTGACTCCAGACAGCTGGTCCTGCAGCTGCAGCCTGCCTGGCCTCCGCCCCAGACGCAAGGAGCCATGGGTCCCTGGGAACCACACCCCACAACCCCACGTGGAGCCTCAGTCCCAGGGCCCCGGCCCCTGAGGTGAGGTTGGGGGGCGCGGAGAGGAACACACGTGCGTTCTCAGCGCAGCTGCCAGACACACACTGCAGAATTTCTGAACTCAGAGATCAAACGGCTGAAGGTGGGCTCCCCCCGCAAGGGGCCTGACACAAGCCAAGACAGTTTGTCAACAAATCCCCTCCGCCCCACAGCCCTGCTCCTCCGGGGGGCCTGCAGACAGCTCAGGGGGCAGCTGTGCTGGCGGGCAGAGCGAGGAAATCGATATTCCCAGCACACACACACTCTCTCCCTCTCTCTCCATAAACACAGGCCCTTGGATGCTCAGCCAGCCACCCGCAGGCCCCGAAGAAGAACAGGGATCATCTCTGGGGCACACGCTCATCCCCGCCAGACTCCATCCCGGGCCGCACCAGACACACGTCAACAGACGCCCCCAACCCCACCAGCGGCCCCCTCGCAGCCCCGCTCAGACACAGCAGCAGCCGCACAGAACTCGGCCTTCCTGCCCCAGGTGCCCCGGCGCACTCCCAGGCGAACCCGCCAGAGCACACCCGGGCACCTGCGCACAGCCCCGCACACTCTCCCCGGGGGCCTCCCGACAGAGCGGACACGGGCCCCGGGCCCCGCATCAACAGGCCTGTGCGAGCGCTCCCTGACACCTCCGCCGGCCTGCCGCCAGACACAGCACAGACGCCCGCTGGCCACGCTCCCTCCCACAAACTCCCGGCCCCCTGCGGGCCGCCTGCGCCGGATACCAACTCCCAGTGGTCTCCCCACGAGACTCACCCACACGCGCTCCCGTCCGACAGTCGCCGGCGAGCGCGAACGCACAGCCTCCCCCGTTCTCGGGCCGCCTCTGGCCCGCACGCACACTAACGGGGAGCGCTGGCCCCGGAGCCCCCCAACGCCTCGCTCACACTCACTCGGACCCGCGTCGCACGACCGCACAAGCCCACCCCGCTCAGCCGGCCGCCCCGCCCCGGCCCTTACCCGCTGTCAAGCTCCAGCTCCAGCAGGGACTGCGTCCGCTCCGAGTGGCAGTGCAGGCACCACATGGCGGCCGCGGCGGGAGCTGGCGGGGCCGGACGCCCGGGACCCAGGCCGGGCCAGCGGCGGCCGGACCCGGGCCGACACCCGACCGCCCGCGCCCTGCCCGCCCGCCACGCGACCACCTCGGGTCGCCCGGCCCAGCGCCCGCAGGTCCCCGCCGCTCCCGACCCCAAGTCCGAGCCCCAGGCCGGCCGAACCCGCCCCGCCGCCGCCCGCCGCCCGCCGCCCGCCTGGCGCAGCGCAAGGCCAGGCCGGAGGAATGTGGCCCCGGCGGGGGCGGGGCCGGGGCCGTGGGCGCGGGCGCGGGAGGAAGGCGCGAGGGGCGGGGCCGCGGGCGGAGGGGCGAAGGGCGGGGCCGGGCCGCGGGCGGGAGGGAGCGAGGGGCGGGGCCGCGAGCTGGAGCGGGATTCTCCCAAGGCAGCATCATCCCCTGTCCCAGACATGGGCCCTCTCCTGGGAGGACTGCGCACTCCCTCCAAGACGGAGCCCCCCAGTAGCCATATGTCCCTCCCAAGCGTGTAAGCACAACAAATACAAAACCCCAAACCAGCCAACTGCAGCCTACTCTGCCAACGGCGCCAACCTCTGCCACTCCTGACTTTGGCCTCACTTTATAAAACGGGGCTTTTGCTTTCCCAGACAGGGCGGGTCTGGGCTCTGACGCCCCTGCCCCGGAGATAGCGGAGTGGGTCACATCTTGAGGCTGGGGATACCCTTTAGGGGACTTTTTTGGGAGGATCTGATGGAAGCAGCTTCTTTCTCCCTAAGCCCACCCAACCCTTTGCCCTCCCCTCACCCAGAGACAACTTCCAGACCCCCACGGCAAGTTTAAAGTAATACTAATTAGCATTTTAGAGCTTTTTACTGACATTTGGTCCTCAAGACAACATTGTGATGCAGGTGGAGTTATTACTGACCCCACTTTCCAGAAGAGGAAACTGAGGCTCAGTTTAACTGGGTTAACTCTGAGAGGCTTTGCCTCACCTTCACGGCTCCCAGGCTGCACAGCTCTCCCTGCTAAAAGTAATCATGGCTTGCTGTTCTCGGTTTGCACATTTTTTGTATTGTCTGTCCTCCGGCTCCTTGAAGGCAGGCACAGCGCCCACCACCCACACTTGTGGAATGCCCAAATGTAGTTGGGAGACCTCAAGCAGATAGACACATCAAAACCCCACCTGTCCTGGGCCGCCCCACCCGCAGGTACACCTCCTGGAGGGCCAGGCACCTGGCAGGTCTGCGGGGGTCAGGAAGCTGTGGGAAGCCACGCATGCAGCGGCATCCGCTTGTGCCCTTCTGACTCTTTCATTTGGAGGGGGTGGTGCAACGGGCTGATGAGGAGCATTATTCCCAGATGGGGAACTGGGGCGGGTGGGGAACAGGGGAGGAAGAGGGCTGGGCTGGCCCTGCTTGCGGCCCGGGAAAGGGCAAGCCATAGAGCCAGATTACTGCTCCAGGGTTCCCAGGCGGGAGGCCGAGCAGGAATCCACAGCCCATCTCCTCATGCCTCCTCATCACTTCTGATGTTTTCTTTGCTACATTAGAAATAAATGAAGACCCGCGAAGGAAGTCCCGCGCGCCGCCTGCGCGGGCAGGGGTCCCCAAGTGGGTCGCGGAGACGGCGGAGGCCTTTTGGCGTTGTTCGACCCCGTGACCGCCGGGGCCTCGACCCGCGAGGTTGGAAAAATTACAGGGTGCACAGGCAGCCTCGGCTCTACAAACAACCAGCTGGGCGTTTAAAGCCCTAAGTAAAGACGAAATCAGACGCGTGGGAGCATTTTTCTTTTAAACAATAAAGGTCATCATTCGGAAAAAAATAAAATAAAAATAAATGAAGACACAGGATGGGAGAAAATATTTTCAAATTATGCATCAAATAATGGTCTAGTATCCATACTAGATAAAGGACTCTTACAACTCAATAATAAAATGGCAAATAACCCAATTAAAAAATGGGCAAAGGATCTGAGAAGACATTTCTCCAGAAAAGATATATGAATGGCCAATAAGCACATGAAAACTTGCTCAACACCACTATTCATTAGGGAAACACGAATCAAAACCACAGTGAGGTATCACCTCACAGCCACTAGGATGGCTGGGATCAAGATGGACAAAAGCCCCTCCACATAGGGTTCTGGAAGGAGAAGACCTTCACATGCTGCATCCTGGCTGGGGGTGGGGAGATGGGAGGGGATATAGTCGATAGGGTTGTAACAGTCCAGTTGGGGAGGAGGGTGGAGAAGTCCCACCCTCACTTGAACTGCCCTCTAAAAATAGGCTGTAATAAATGGAGCCGAGAGAGTCGCCCCTCAGCTGCTGGGGCGCTCCAGACACCGGCTCTGACCGCCTCACGACCCGGATTCTCCAAGAATTCCAGGCACTTCTCCAGGCCCAGGGCCTCAGCGCCCGCCAGGATAGTCTTGGCGACATAGTTCCGGCTGGGATTTAGAAAAAGGGCGTTGAGTCTCCCTGTTAGCGTTTGGACTACCAGAGGATGGAGTCCCTGGAAACCAAATGCCTCTTCATTCTCCCGTTTTGTTTTATCTTCCTGCAGAGTGTGCCTTTTGCTTCTGGCTCTCAGTTAATTTCCTCACACATTAATAATTTAAGGAATCGTGAGGCAAGTGAGAAAAGTTCCAGCCTGGAGAGGTAGAGAAAGCCAATTTTTCTGCTGGGCAGAAATGACTAGACTGGGCAGAGGTCTTACACATGCCATTTGGGCAAATTGCTTAGGCTTCTGAGCCCCAGTTTCCTCAGCTGTAAAGTGAGGCTCATCAGCTACCCCTCTGCTGGCTAATTCACCTCGCCCTTTCCTTTAATTTAGCAAACATGCCTCAGTGCTTATTCCATGCTGCTGTTCTGAGGCACAGTGGGGAGACAGTGCCGTGACAAGTGTCCCTGGGGACGTTAGGATAGTCTGGAGGAAGTCGCCCGTAACTCTGCCCCACAAGAGGCTCCAAAGATGAAGGGACATTTAGGCTGGGCCTTGAGAGGTGAGTAGGAGCCCACCTACAAGGCTGTAAGATGCAAGAAGGGCATGAAAATGTTTAGTTTCACTGTATCGTCCTGGGTTTCAGTCCTAACCTACTTGCCTTGGCCCATTTCACACACCCCCAACCTGACTTCATCCCCATCTCCTGGGCCTCTGACAGCCTCCCGTCTTCCACTGCCTCCTTGCTCTCCTCTGACCAGACATGTGGCACGCATGCCCCCAAAGGCCCACCTTTGCAGTCCGTGTCCCAGAGGCCTCCTCTTGTGAGGCCTGGTCTGGTTCCTCTCTCCAGCCCTCGCCGCACCTCAAGCAACACTCCCCACTGTGCTGGCTGGTGGCCAGGACTTGGGTTTCAGCTTTCGATGTGACTTTACCCAGAAAGCCACCCTGACTGGCCCCCAATCCAAGTCAGAAACTCCCTTTACATGCTCCTTGCCAGGGGAAGAGGAACTGTGCTGTCCTTGCCAGGCAGAGCTGGCCTGCGTCCTTCTCTGCAGCATCCCCTGTGCCCACTATAGGGCTGGGACACCGAGGTGCTCAGGCAAATCAATCAAATGCAAACTAAGGCCTGGGGGCAAGTCCAGCCCCCTGCATGCTTTTTTAAATAAAGTTTTATTGGAACAAAGTCACACTCATTCCGTTATGTATTGTCTATGGATACTTTTGTGCCACAACAAAGTTGAAGAGAGACTGTGGCTCGCAAGCCTGAAATATTTCTGTCTAGTTGTCCACAGAAAAGGTTTGTCAGCCTGACATAATGAAGCTCCCCTGAGGGAGTTTTGCATTAGCTCCACGTGAATTCTCTGCCTGTTCAGCCAACCCCCAGTTCCCTGCCTCAGGGCTGTGGATGAGATCTGGGAAAGAGAGTCCAGGTGTCATGCGGAAGATGGTGATCAAAACGATAGGGCCAGGCCAGGCAACCTTCAGACAGACGGCCACAAGATGGGACCATCCACTGTTCGGAACAGATACTTCCAGAGAGAGCTACCTGCCCAGCACAAAGACACAGGTCCAAGGGTATTAGTTGTTTGTAACAGCAGAACGTGGAGAAGGACACAGGCAACATCTGTCAGTTGGTTATGTAAACTGCGGTACAGAGGAGCCCTACGTTAAAAGAACGGCAGCAGCACCGTACACACTTGCAGCAAAAGGTCTGAGACACAACATCGTGACAAAAAGTCCAGACAAATGTGAAAAGTACAGACAATAAAACATACAGAACACTAGTATGCTTATGTAGCATAATACGCTCATAGACTGTTTCTTTTTATTTTTCTTTTTTTCTTTGTTAATTTTTGGCTGCATTGGGTCCTCGTTGCCTCGCGTGGGCTTTCTCTAGTTGTGGTGGCGAGCGGGGGCTACTCTTCATTGCGGTAGGCGGACGTCTCATTGCGGTGGCTTCTCTTGTTGCAGAGCACGGGCTCTAGGTGTGTGGGCTTCAGTAGTTGTGGCACATGGGCTCAGTAGTTGTGGCTCGTGGGCTCTAGAGCTCGGGCTCAGTAGTTGTGGCGCTCGGGCTTAGTTGCCCCGCAGCATGTGGGATCTTCCCGGACCAGGGCTAGAACCCATGTCCCCTGCATTGGCAGGCAGACGCTTAACCACTGCACCACCAGGGAAGCCCTAGACTGTTTCTTAAAGGAGACCCAAGAAACGGGTACTGGTGGTTGCCTCTGGGAAAGGAAACGGGGGTTCCAGAGATTCCTGGGGACACGCCTCTGCCCTCTAAGCTTGGGACACAGGGTGGGAAGGAGGAAGGAGCACTTTAGAACTACAGTGTTTGCAAAATTTTCAATAATTTTTTAAAAAGCCAGGGAAATGAAGAAATCCCTAATAGACGTAACAATCCAAGGGACTACAGGTCTTCTAGCATCTTCTAGGAGACTCTGAAGCCCACCAGAGCCAGTCCACAGAGACCCCAAATGCCAGACTGTACCGAAGGTGCCTCTTGGGCCACTCTGTGAGAGGCTGTGTCCTATGACAGCCATAAAAACAGGCTGTGGTCAAGCCCATCCGAGCCTCCCTCCTAGTGTCTGTTGATCACTAATAAGTTACTCTTCGCATCACTGAAAGGATCCTCCCCATGTCACAGCCACAGCTCTGTGACCCTCCCCCCAGCCCAATCCTTCACTCCACAGACAGGGAAACTGAGGCCCAGAGAGACGAAGGGATGAGCCCAGGCGTGCGGCCAGGTCCTAGAAACAGTGACCCTGACCCAAGCGTCCTACCTCCCAGGCCACAGGCCCCCACTGCTGGGATGGCATGGCAAGGATGGGGACTGTCCAGCATACAGCCTGGGCGTGGGTGAGTTGTGGGTTCCATATGGAATGGAACTTATTCATCTGAGCGTCGGATGCCATGAGAAACCACAGACACTGCACAGAACAGATAACTCTGTAGCGTGACCTCTCTGGGAGTCCAGTCAGCCCCCCAGAGGAGAAATTTCCCAGGTAAATAAAGCTGTTCTTATTAAGTGCCAAGTTATTTTTAAAATTTCAACCAGTTTTCATAGAAACCTCTGCAAATCACGGACTTCCCTGATCTTACTAAACAAAGTAAACTAAATGACCCTGGGATAACTTATCTTGGGAGCCTGGGGTCACCCGGAGGTGGTGTAGGGTTGTTTACCGTGAACCAGACTATTTACCTGCTCAGGTACTACCTTGGTGACATCTAGCCCCTGACTCTTTCCAGCCTCATTCCCAGCTACCATCCCTCCCATACAGTGACTCCCAGAATGCACCAGGCACTTTCCTGCCCCAGTGCCTTTGCTTATGCTGTTCCCACTTCCTGGGTTGTCCTCTTCATCTGCTTGGCAACCTCTGACTCAACGTTCAAGGCCCAGCCCAAATGTCACCTTCTCTTTGAAGCCTCCTCCAGCGCCCCCGCCCCCCTAGGCTAAGCGAGAACCCCTCACCCGGACTGTGGGCGCCTTGAGGGCAGGGACAATGGCGCTCCATCGCTCTCCCAGTGGTGGGGCTCAGGTGCGATTACTGCTTCACATAACCGGCCTGGTTCCAGACACCTGTCCTGGCACCAGGGGAAATGGGTCCCAACCACAAAAAACTCACTGGTACTTGGGTTGGCCAAGACCTGACCCACGCTGGTGAGATGAAAGCGGCCTTAACGTTAGTGTACCCTAGAACTTGAGAGCCGGAAGGAGTCACCGTGACCCAGTGCAGCCAGCTCTTATTCAGATGAGGAACCTGAGTCCTACAGTCCCCAAGTCAGTCTGGGGCACAGCCAAGAACAAGGCTTCCTTTCCTCAGCTCCTTCCCACTGCTGTGGCAGAGGAAGCCACAGAGGTAGGGAACCATCGTGGTTGGCGGTGTACGGAGCTCTTTTCTTGTGGTCTTTAAATGAACACTAAAAATTCGATGCAGTTGTTATTAATGCCAACAGTTGACAAATGGGTGAACAGTCCTGCAAGGGCCTGGGAAAGCTCCTCCAGGAGGGTTAAAATAATCGAACCCCATGGTTGGGACACAGGGTCAGATGCAAGGAGAAAGAAAACCCCACATGGGATGGGGTAGCTCTGTGGAGTTCTGACAAACCTAGCACGACAATGCTCAGTGACTGACAAAGTCAACAGAACAGCCAAGAATGATCACCTCCTCTAAGAAGACCTCCTAGCCTGGATCCCCAGAGCACTTGTCACCCCTGCCGCACAGCAGATGCTGGTTTGTTATAAAAGTGAAGGAAGACGGGGGTGGCGGCCACAGGTGAGACTGTGTTCACCGCATCCCTCCCCAGTCCGGGCACTCCTGGGAAACACCCCCTCCGCCCTCGTCCCTCTGCTGGGCCCAGCCAGGTGAACGGGACTGCTCGTCCTGAAGCCCCGGGGAAAGGGCCAGCAGAAAACAGACCTGCGGCTTCTAAGTACGGCCACTTGAGTTATGAGTCTATTCAAGAGGATGGGAAATGGCCATCTGCTGGATTTCTTGCAGGATTCAAGGGGCCTGACAACATCAGGAAGAAATTCAGAAGCAAAAAGCTGAACTGCTTTCACCAGTGATGGTCTCCTCCCTGAGCCCCCTCAGCCCCGAAATTACCCTGTCAGGGAGCCCTGCCAGCCCCAGGACACAATCAGAAGTGCCCCTCACACTCAACCCTCTTTTCCTGGCTGGTGGCACAAAGAAGCCACCGCCAGATCTCAGGGAGGGAGGGGTATGACCCACGATGCTTATGCCAAGTCCCTCCCTCGGGGACAGCTCCGGGAAATTGGCTCCAGACTGTTCCAGGGCTGCCCCGTGCCCACTCTCTGTGCCTGAGAACAGCCTAAGCCGCCCCCAGGTAAAGCACACCCCCGTTCTCTCCATCTTGTCTAATTCCCCTTAAAGCCCATCTCACCGCCTGTTTATCCGGCTCAGTTACATGTTCCCTTGTTTACTGTCTATCCTCTACGAGAATGAAGCGTCACCACGGTGTCCCCAGCATCCGGAAGGCACCTGGTCAACAGCAGGTGCTCAATAAATGATGAACAAACAAATCATGTAGAACCAGATTCATCCTGCTTCAGGGCCAGCCACGGGGCCAGCCCCCTCCGTGCTCCCCATTCACATCCTGGTCCTATTCAGTCTGAGCCAACGCCCCTCTTCACATGAAACTGGTTTTCAAAGACACTGCTTCTCATAACCAGGGTGCCCAGTACTTAAGGAACCTGTCAGCTAAAGATTCTCTAAAGAGAGGTACCCCTGGGGCAAAGCGAATGACCATTCTTGATGCATTTGGGTTTCTTTCCCAGGAGTTGCGTTTAACCAGGGCCCACCTGCACTAAAAGGGGTAGAGAGGGGCTGCTAGGCCTTGCCCTGCCATGGACCACCCCGCTGGTGGCACTGATTCTTAACTGTCATGCCCACACCGCTACCAAGGGCCAGCCAAGCCGAGCCTCAGTGGCCCTCTGCTTTAATGAATAGAGCGTTCATTTATAACAAGTGCTTGGGACGCCTGTTTTGCAAACGGATGCCACTAAGTGCTCCGAAAACAACAGCTTCTCTCTTAAGTGGGTTAAACGTTCCCCTCTGAAATCTTCTTTATGTTATTGATTTAAGCAACCCCTTCTCTGGTCCCGGTGGGAGGAAGACTTCAACCAGCTTGACCCGGCTCCACGGATTTGGAATCAATGGGCGCGGGAGATGTGCACCATCTGATTCACTATTTGAATACATAGATAACCAGCACATGTGCGTTCCTGAACATGGCCAGCAGCTGCCCCCCAGGCACAGCCTGGGTGTCTCAGAGCATCCGAGACACATCAGATGTGGGCCCTGCCCTCGGGAAGTTCGGTGGGGAGGGGGTGGGAGGCAACTCACATCGGTAGATGCCAGCCCTGCTTCCACACACCTTCACACAATTCTGTACAAGGTGGGGTCAACATCTCAGTTTCTCACGGAGGCCCTGAAGCCCAGAGAGGGTAAGTAATTTGTCCAGAGACACACAGCCCATAAATGATGGAGCCGGGAGGAGAACCCAGGAGAACGTTGTGTCCTTGCCCCTCCACCAGCAGTTCTCAGAGTGAGGTCCCAGGAACAGCAGCAACCGCAGTCCCAGCTGGGAATTCTGAGAAATGTACATTCTCACCCTCCAGGTGATTCTGACATCTGCAGAAGTTTCTGCAGAAGATCCTGCAGAGGATCTCGCACTACGCCAGGGCACTGCAGTGGGTGATCAATGCAACCATGGGATCAACCTGGCACAGAAGCAGGTATGACTGTGAGCTGATGGGGTGGCCATCAGGGAGGGCTTCCTGGAGGAGGTGAAGCCTGTGTTGGGATTTGTGGCATGACTCGGAATTCACTGAAGGGCACCCCACGTACAGGGAACAGCATATATGGGAGCGTGAAGTGTGGGGATGGGTGCGCTGTGAGGAATGAGGCCAGAGGATGGGGCTGGGGTTTCATCCTATGGGTGTGTGTCGGTGGGGAGGAAGCCGGCAGAACTGGCCTGGATTTATCCCCAGGTTAGTTTTCCCAACGACCACATAAGCACCTGTATACCACTTACTTAATACTATTCTTCATATCAGGCTCGCGTTATATCTGCTCTATCTGTGAAAAGCCAGTCTCGCTGAGCATAAATTGAATTTTCTCATAAAAAGAAATCACCCAAACCAAAACACTTATAAAATCCTGCTCAGATCTTGTTATCAGCAGAAGGCCTATGCTTGAGGCTTGCTCTTTCTTTAAAACAGAGATTAGCAAGTATAGAGAATCCATGTCACAGAGGGCAGTCATAAAACAGAAGAAAGATTCTCTTTATATATGATAGGGAATGAGATACAAGATATATTGTAAGTGAAAAGGCTAAACTTAGAATGCTGTATGTGCCTAAAAAAAAAGGGAAGAAGAATACACACACACACACACCCCACACGCTGATAGACACACAAAGTATCTCTGGATGTTGGTTACCTCTGGGGGGCTGGGGCTGGGAGGGGGCTCACTGTTTGTCTTGTAGCCTTTTATATCTTTCACTGTTTAACCATGTGACACATTACTTCCTATAAAATAAGGAAATAGAATTAAGCTTTTTTTGGAGTGATAAAGAGGCATTAAAGAGATATTAGCCCCGACCAACACTCTGGGCTCAGTGTAATCGGAGGGGCTAAAAGAACTCCAGGAGGGGAATAGCTTTTTCCTGGGTCCGTATGATAGGCTCCATGTCACCCAATGCAGCATCTATGGCTCACCTGGAATCATTTCACGCCCACCTGTGGCCTGGGTCTTACACTTCCAGAAACCCAGGAATCTGAGAGTACACTCTCTGCAGCAAGAAATAACACCCTGGGGGCTTCCCTGGTGGCGCAGTGGTTGAGAATCTGCCTGCCGGTGCAGGGGACACGGGTTCGAGCCCTGGTCTGGGAGGATCCCACATGCCGCGGAGCAACTGGGCCCGTGAGCCACAATTACTGACCCTGCGCGTCTGGAGCCTGTGCTCTGCAACAGGAGAGGCCACGACAGTGAGAGGCCCGCACACCGCGATGAAGAGTGGCCCCCGCTTGCCACAACTCGGGAAAGCCCTCGCACAGAAACGAGGACCCAACACAGCCATAAATAAATAAATAAATAAACCCAAAAGTTTAAAAAAAAAAAAAAAAGAAAGAAATAACACCCTGAAGCACATAAGGAGTTCACAGCAACCTAAGGCTGGGGAGGGCTGCCAGGTGCCAGGGGGACCGAAGGCGGGGTTCCAGGGCCCTGGTCGCCTCCCTCCTCTTGGGAACAAAACCTGGCTGCTGCCTCACTGTGCGCCTCCTGCATTGTGAGAGAGGAGAAAAGGCCCCGGGGGGGCACCTCCTGCACGGAGGCGGGTGCCTGCAGCTGGACGGCCGCCATCTCTAGGAATCACTCATCAAGTCCCGTTATTTAGTCCATAAAGAAATTGAGACACAGAGAGGTCAGTGGCTGGAGGCCACTCAGATGGTCGTGGCAGAGCTGGGCTTCCGACCTGGGGGTCCATGTGTGAAAAGTCTAGGGCTGGGGGGCTTCGCTGGTGGCGCAGTGGTTGAGAATCTGCCTGCCAATGCAGGGGATACGGGTTTGAGTCCTGGTCCAAGAAGATCCCACATGCCGCGGAGCAACTAAGCCTGTGAACCACAACTACTGAGCCTGTGCTCTACAGCCTGCGAGCCACAGCTACTGAGCCCGCGCCACAGCTACTGAGCCCACGTGCCACAACTACTGAAGCCCACATGCCTATAAAGCCCGTGCTCCACAAACAAGAGAAGCCACAACGAGAAGCCTGTGCACCGCAACGAAGAGTAGCCCCAGCTCGCCGCAACTAGAGAAAGCCCACGTGCAGCAACGAAGACCCAACGCAGCCAAAAATAAATAAATAAAATAAATAAATTAAAAAAAAAAAAGTCTAGGGCTGGGAATGGAATCTGACCCCACGAAATAGGAGTAAAGCTTGAGGCCCACACTGGGCCCCTCCAGGCTCCTGGAGCACATCCACCAATGAGCACCTCTTACACAACACAATCCACAGACAATTCTGGTCTCTCTGGTAATTTCCATAAATGACTGTAATTTATGTGTTAATAGCACATATATCAAGGTTTGGAAACCCCTGGAGTGTTAGAAACGTAATTTGTAATTACAAGCACACAACAATTTGTTCAATGTCAGTGATGTGTCCAGTAATTATCACGCTGGTGAAGAGGAACCCATATCGAGTACAGCGGGGTGCACGGGGGCCAGGGACAGAGAGCCAGCGCTGGGGGTGCTGGGCTTGGACCTGGGCGGTTTCCCTCAAGGCCACGTCCTATTCCAGGATCCCTCCTTTCCCTCCCGCAGTGCCCCGTCCTGGGGGCGTCTGCACCCGGTGGGCCTCTCACGGGGCTCGGCCCTGCCTGCGGGCACCCAAGCACAGACAAGTAGGCACCCCTTCCAGGGGGCATTCCTAGAGGAAACTGCCTCCTGCCCTCAGGAGGGGCCCTGTGTACGGGCCTGTTTCCTGTCCTTCCTGGGCAGTCTGGGGACAACGCTACTTCCAGTAAATTCCCTCTTGCTTCGGTCAGCCAGCTTGCTGTGGGCTGCTTGCAATCATGGCTCCAGCTTCTGCCCTTGGTCTCCCTTAGTGACCACCCATGGTTCCGAGGCAGGGATGGCTGGTTGCATTCCCAGTGGCAGGGGCTGCCCTTCCCTGAGCACCAATTGGGTGCTGGGAGCTCCAAGGGACTCCCATCGGGCGAGCAACCCTCCCACCTACAGAGAGGGTACCGTCCACATCTTACAGAAGGAATAGGACTCAAAAGGACCAAACCACTTGCCCAAGATGCCAGATCACACACCAGCCTCGGGGAGCTGGGATGTGATACCAGCGACGGGCCAGGTGTGAGCGTTCCCACTCCGGGACTCAGCCTCGGGTGTGTAGGGTACGTCTTCATTCAACACATGTCGGCTCCCTGTGCGTCCAGCCCCCATGCCAGGTGCGGGGCCCCCGGTGGAGCAGGGGAGGCACTGCCAGGCCCTGCAGGCCTGCCTCCTGGGTGCCCAGCCCTGGCTGGGCCAACATTCCTTGGGCACTCAGTGTGTGCTGACGCACGCCCACCCTGGGAGGGGGCACCTCATTATCTGCATTTCACTGGCTGAGGCTGCAGAGCGGAGATCTGGACCGCAGCACTCCCCTGCACAGGGTGGTTTCACCCAGCTGTTCCCCTGTCAGGCTTGGTGGCAAATTTAGATCGGCTTAAAACGTCAGCTCAGGTCACAGCTGATGGATGGTCCTCGGAGGGGATGAAAGACGGGGTGCTGGCAACTGTGGGCTGGAGCCACCGAACCAGCAGCCTGGGTGCCACCTGGGGTGCGGGTGAGGGCAGGGGGAAGCGTGGCCCTGCCCCAGCCTGACCAGAGCTAGACCCAACCCCACTTGACCTGCGCTGGTCCCTGCTGGGCCAGCCCACCGGTCACCTCTGAGGGGCCGGCGCCACCTGTCGCCCTGCTGGAGAACTGCAGTCTGGCCTTCCCAGCCCCAAGCCTCCTGGATAGGGAGGTGCCCAGCCAAGGGGCAGGTGCCCAGAGGAGCAGCTGAGGCAGCCTCTGGACCCCACGGTAAGCTTCCTCATTCAGATCTCCTCCTTCCGGCACAACCTAAGACACCCTCCCCCCTGCCGCCCCCACCCCCATCACACAGCAGGAGGGCAACTGGATCAGGAAGCAGAGCCAGCACTCAAACCCAATTTCACCGACATTTCTATCTAACAAGTCACTGACCTGCTCCAAACCCTGGCTCCTCGCTGCTTAAGAAATAAGCAGCAAACTCCTCACCATGCCCACAAACCCCTGGGGGTTCGGCCTCTGCCTGCCTCTGCCCTCCGTCTCAGCTCCAGCCTCATACCCAGCAAGTTGGCTCCTGCCCCTGGGCCTTTGCACGTGCTGTTCCCACTGCCGGGTGCATACGTCTCTCTCTTTTCACCTACTTATCCCTGACTCCACTTTCAAGGAAGCCTTGCCTGACCTCCTTACAGGCCCCACTGAGCAAGTCCTCCCAGCCCCTGGCCCATGCTGTTCGTGGGGGCATTTCCCTCTCCTTCACTGGACAGCTCCGTGAGGATAAAAGTCACGTCTGTGGGACTCAGCATTTATTGCCAGCCTGGCACACACTAGGTGCTGGAGAAATATTTGTGCATGAGATGAGTTCACATGAGTCCCTGTCCCCAAATCAACATGCCTTCATAAATAAAGTGGCCCTGCTCAAGGGGCCGGGCACAGAGGTAAGGGTCCTTCATACTTGAGCTTTGGGGGGAGTATTAACAGATGCTAACGTGGAGGGTCTCTGCTGAGGAGTCCTGACCAGGAGCAGCTAGAGCTGCAATGTGGATGCAGGTCTACTCTGAGCCATGGCCCCGTTCCCTGAGGATCCACTGGGCTGGGTTTACCCAAGCTGCTCCCACAGACATAGGAGAGTGTCTGGAGCTGCCTTTCCCCTGGGGTTACCAGCAGAGTCCTGGAGAGAGATTCTAGAAAACTGAGCAGAGGAAGAGCGAGTAAGTGGAGAGCAGGCACCTCTCCTTCACAAGCGAGCATGCAGGGCCTGCGTGTGAATTTGGAAAAAGCGCCCTCTTCTGGTGGACACAGCCTCTCAGGCCTGTGGCTTGGTAACAGTGCATTCTTCCTTTGCCAACTGCTCTTGTGCAGTGCACAACCTGAACATCTGCACACGGGCAGCGCCTGGAGCTCTGCCCCACTGGGTGACTGGCCACCCTCCCGACACCAACGGTGGATCCTGCTCTTGCTTCAAGGGGGCAGGGAGCCTTTCTGATGAAGCCTCCTAGCCACGCACACAGGGTATGTTGCCGCATGTGGCCACCTGCTGCTTTCCTTTCTCAGAGGCTGGGAGAGATAAAGCCCTGACCCCAGCCCTCTGGGAGCTTTCCCTGGCAGAGATAAGAAGCCCGCAGGTCCAGGAGTCACAAGGCCCACAGAGAACGTATCAGTGAGACTTAGCGCTGATCTCGACTGTCTCCCGGAGAGCACCATCAAAGCTCAAGAGGAAGCAGTGAGAACTCCAGCCTACGTCATGCGCTTCTTCCCTGGGCCGGATGGGTGAGGCGTGGCTTGCTGGGTCCTCAAGAAGACAGACCCTCGGTCCTCTCACTGGGGCCACCACGCGCCCTGGGTTTCTGCAGTGAGTCGGGAGCCCAGAGGAGGCTCAAGGTCACCCGATGGACAGCTGGCCGCGGGCTGGGCCTCAGCCAGGTCCCCAGGCTCCACCCTTGCTCCAGACCCAGATCTGCCGGAGTGGGGAGGAGGGGGAGCCGGTCTCCAACTGGGGCCTTCACTGGGCACAGAGGGACCGTTCTTTGCGGCTCAACAATCCCCCTGTTTGCCCCGTGCCAGGCTGCAGCCTCCCTCAAGTCCTGCTGACGAGGAAGATCTGGTGCCAGCGCCCACAAATACGCGGGCCTTCTGCAGGAAAGCAGCCGTCAGGCTCTCTAACCGAGGGGGTGGATTTAAAGGCCCAGAGGGAAGCCGCAGGATAG
The DNA here is from genome assembly GCF_949987535.1 of Balaenoptera acutorostrata. Taxonomy (NCBI): domain Eukaryota; kingdom Metazoa; phylum Chordata; class Mammalia; order Artiodactyla; family Balaenopteridae; genus Balaenoptera; species Balaenoptera acutorostrata. The sequence continues at coordinate 2,425,760 of NC_080073.1, forward strand.
GGGCAGAGCAAGCTGCTGGGTGCTCTCTTTAAAATATGGCAGAGGACGGAGCGACTAGGCCCGTGAGCCACAACTGCTGAGCCTGCGCATCCGGAGCCTGTGCTCTGCAACAAGAGAGGCCGTGATAGTGAGAGGACCGCGCACCGCGATGAAGAGTGGCCCCCGCTCGCCGCGACTAGAGAAAGCCCTCACACAGAGGCGGAGACCCAACACAGCCATAAATAAATAAATAAAAAATTTTAAAAAATTAAAAAAATAATAATAAAATAAAATAAAATATGGCAGAGGAACAAATATATACATAGGAACATTTCTGACCAGAGATACCCCCCAAAATGCTCATCCTGTTTGCTCCGGGGAGGGGGCGGGGGGCATACGTCGTTTGCATTGTATACTCTTATAATGCTGAGCATTTTACCACGTGCCTGTATTTCCTAAGCATGTATTAAACTCATAGGAATAAATGCATGCATAAAGCCCAGGAAGAAAAGAAATGCACAGGAGCTCAGAAATTCAGAGGACGCAGTGAACTCAGGTATTGACCTTCCCTGTAAAAACAAAAGCTAAGTGCCCGAGTGCCTGCTGGGAGCCGCCGTGTTTGGAAGCCCTTTCATGCACGGTGGCATTTCAGAGCGACCTGGAGAGGTGGGGCCTACTACTGTCACCCCCCCCATGGCACAAACAAGGAGACGGAGCCCAAGTCTTACCCACTAGCCTAGGCTGAGCTGGGCCCAGAGCCGCTGGCTCTTGTTCCCACCCTGATGCCCACCCCACCCCACCCCACCCCCCGCCCCGCAAGGACCTAGAGTTCTCAAAGAGCCCGAGGGAGCTGCAGCTCTGCGCCAGAGGGACTGTGCCTTTGGGCAGGGGGTGAGCAGGGCCTGCGACTTCTGGGGTCACGTGGGCAGGCTGCTGAGATGCTGGGGACCGTCCTCCCAGCCCGGGCCCCAGCTGGGCCATAGCCCATCTCCGAGCCTCAGTTTCCTCATCTATTAAATGGGCGAATCTTCCCTCCCTTGCAGGGTTGGAATAAAGAGCACCCGAGGGGAGGTTCCCGGCACATAGACAGTGCTCAGCACACACCCACCTCCTCCCCCTCTTCCCTGCCCTGAAGACTCCAGGAGCACGAAGGTACCGGCCATTGTGGGGGGGGCACCAGGATCTGGAGGGCGGACTGGAGGTTGGCAGCGCCCCCACCCCCCCACCCCCCCAGTGGGCAGGCCCTCGTCACTGAAGAGGATGCGGAATCCCTCGGGAGCTGGTGGGCAGGTGCGTGTACGTGTGTGTGTGAGCCTGGGTGAGTGTGCACGGGGGCCTGAGACCGGCAGGTCCTTGCTCTCGGCCGCCGCCCTCCACCTCCTGGCTCTTGGCTTCCCTCAATAGACCCAGATGGAAAGAGCTTGCGGGGGAGTGAGGCGGGGGGGACATTTAATTTTCCAGACAGAAGTTCCCAGAGCTGAGCAGGGAAGTCACAGCCAAGGGCCCCCTGGCCCTCTCTTACCTTGCTCCAGTGCCCCAGCTGGGGGTGTCCTGAGACAAACAGCGCAGCCTTGCTGGCCTCTGGGGGTCTCCTCTGCAGCCCACAGAGCTGAGCTCCCTCGGCCCTCCCGGGGGTCTGTGCAGTGGACGGTGCGGGTCATAAGCCCTGTGCCCCTGCTTAATCCGCCAGAGCCCGAGTCACCGCCAGCTGGACACGTGACAGGCCCCACAGACCTGTTTGGCAGGAGCAGCAGCTGGTCCAGTGGGGGAGGGCTGTCTGCCCTGCCCTGCCCCCAGGGGCTGTCCCTGCCGGGGCTCCCAGGCCAGAGCCTGCGGTCCTGGGCTCCTGCCTGCCCGGGGCGGGCAGGGCAGGTAGGGGAAAGGGACACACATGTCACCAAACGGCGCTGGGCAGGCTGGGAAATGGGGTGTGCGTGCGTGTGCGTGTGCGTGTGTGTGCATGCGCGCGCGTGCGTGCGTGTGCGTGCGCGCGCGTGCGTGTGCGAAATGGGACCCTTAACTCACGCCCTTTACTAACATCAATTCCTCGTAGATTAAAGATCTAATGCAAAAAGGTGAATTCATGACCACAGGGTAGGAAAGGATTCTTAAAACACAAAACAAAAATAAAGTGAAAGATAGATTTGATAGAAATTAAGAACTCTGAAATTAAGATGTTCTTTCCAAGACCCCAGGAAAAGTGAAAAATGCAAGATATTTACAACACATACAACTGACAAAGGACTGGAATCCGGAATACCTAAAGAATCCTCCAAATCAACAAGAAAACAGGGCTTCCCCGGTGGCACAGTGGTTGAGAATCCCCCTTCCAATGCAGGGGACACGGGTTCGAGCCCTGGTCTGGGAAGATCCCACATGCCGCGGAGCAGCTGGGCCCGTGAGCCACAACTACTGAGCCTGCGCGTTTGGAGCCTGTGCTCCGCAACAGGAGAGGCCGCGATGGTGAGAGGCCCGCGCACCGCGATGAGGAGTGGCCCCCGCTCGCCGCAACTGGAGAAAGCCCTCGCACAGAAACGAAGGCCCAACACAGCCATAAATAAATAAATTAATTAATTTAAAAAAAAACAAAACAAGAAAACAAAAAGACAGCCCAAGGTAGGCAAGAAGCTTGAACAGCCACCGAGGAGGAGATCCAAACGGCCAGTAACCTTACGAAAAATGCTCAACCCCATCAGCAGTCAGGGGAATGCGGATCAAAGCCATTACACACCCACCAGGAGAGCAAAAATGGCAGAGACTGACAACAGGCGGTGTCACTGGGAGTGGGGGGCGACGGGACGGAAGGACCACAGTGTTGGTCTGCTCTATGACATTGAACATGTGCGTCCTGTGTGGCCCAGTTCCAGACAGATGCCGGAAAGGAGGTCATACGTGCACTAGGACGTGGGCAGGTTCAAGAACACAGCCCTGAACTGAAGACACCCTGTGTGTCCATCACAGAGACTGGATAATAAACCGTGGCCTAGCGACGCAGTGGAATACTACACAGCCGTGACGACGACAAGCAACAGCTCCTTGTGACTTTGAGAAGAAGCCAGACCCAACCAGATATCTACAGCCTAAGTCCATGTATAAACAAGTCAACAATAAGAACAAGGCCATGTGGTGAAGAGTTGCTCAGACAGGTGGTAAGACGGTGACAGCAAGAACAATATTATCACAGAAGTCAGGGTGGTGAGCATCCGTGAGGGCCAACAGTTGAGGGGGAGCCCATGGGGTGGGGTGGGGGGCTTCTGGCAGCGCTTCGTCTCGGGGCCCGGGAGGTGGTCTCACAATGTGTGTGTTCCTCTTATTTCTCCCGAAGCTGCTGCATGCCTGTCTTTTCGCCTTTCTGTTTGACGGGTTACCCATCCCATCTAACATAGAAAGGTATGTGTGGTGTGGCACACAGAGGGGACAGGCAGGGACTCCAGCTCTGACGGCAGAGCAGACTTCAGTGCAGCACCACAGGGCAGACAGCCCAGCCACATCGGGCACCTGAGCTGGAGGAGCATACCTGCTGTCTCATTTCACAAACAAGAACCGAGGATCAGAGACAGGAAGGAAACTGCCCAAGTTTGCACAGCAAAGTGGGAAGCCAGCAGGGCCAGGACTGGAATCTAGGTCTCCCGGAGCCCAGATGAGGGTGAGGGAGCTCCTCTCCTCCCCCTTCTGGAAGAGTTCTTCCACTGTAAAGCACCTTTAACACCGACCAGGGCAGATTCATTCTTTTTAGCACTCACTGAAATTCTCTTTGTTTGTTTACTTTTTTGTTGTGGGTCTCCTGCTGCTAAAATCAAAGCTCCTGGAGGGCAAGGCGTTTTGTCTGTGTGGTTCCTGTGCTATCATCACAGGCGCTCCATAAATATTTGTTGAATGAGAGAATCAACAGAGCTGGCATTTCTGTTTGGACTTTGAGGCCTTAGGAATACTGAGTGGCTTCTCAATATCCCCAAAGGAGAAAATGGAAACTAGCTGTATGACATTGACACACTTTCCAGAATTACCTTCATAACTGCCTTAGGAGGTTGGCCCTGTCATCACTCCCATTTTAAAGAGGAGGAGACTGAGGCTCACGGAGGTCCAGGAAGCTAGGGAGCTGAGAGCTGGGACTTGAACCCATCCCAGCGGCAGGCTGGCCCTCAGCTGGTCCATGCACCTGAGCCAATCAGGATCTGCTGCTTCGCCCCCTCCTCCCGGCCCCCAACCCTTACAATTTCCAAAGTGCTTTCTGGACTCTTTCAAAGTCCTTCAGCTCAGGGAGGGGAAGGGACTTGTCCAAAGCAACAAGGAGTTCAGCTCTGACCTCAGGGCTTCCCAAGTTAGTGTGGCCGACAGTGACCCCAGCGCTTCTGGATTGGCCATTAGACTCTCAATTTCCTTCCTGCTTCATGCCAAATCCTCAGGCCCCTTGGCCAAGTCCAAAACCTGGTCCTAGTTCCGAATCTGGAGGAGCCGAATAATGGAGTGTTCCCATAATACCCCGAGGCAATTGGCTTTATTAAAACAGCCTGGCACTGAGCATTTTTCCAAACCTATATTACCATCCTGATAGCTCTCACTAAGTCCTCAGATAATAATTTAAAAAAAAAAAAAAGTCATTGGCTCTGGGAGTCCTGGAGCTAAAATGGCCCTCCAGGGCATCTTGCCTAACCGAGGCACAGGAGTCTTCTCCACTGCCGAAGCTTGCATACCTCCAGTGAGGACAACTCACCACCTTTTTTCTTGTTTGGATCCACCTCAGTTGAGCACAACGAAGACTCACATTAGCCCCTGGCGCTGGGGACCGGCAGGTGCCTCAGCCACTGTTCCGCCCTCCCGACAGGACTTCCTTCTAAAGAGGCAGCAGATGAGGCCCAAACGCATGCACCGGGTCCCAGGACCCCTTCGCAAGCCTTCCTATCTCCGTCCACACAGCCCGCGTGGATTCACGGGGTCAGTCCCCTCTGAGCACCCTAACCCCCCGCGCCCCCCCAGGCCATCTGCGCGCGCAAAGTGCCAAGCTGTTGGGACACTAGGGCCCAAGTCACGGGAAAGACCGCGGCCAGCGGTGGGCGGGGGGTGCAGCATTCTCAGTGGGTCCCACTGGCCCGTGCGGCTGACATCACTGTTTTGATATTACGCTTCTAGAGCCTTCATACACATTAGCGGATGGGTTTGTGGTTTCGAAGATGAAATGGGCTGATAAAAGTGAGACCCCCGTGACAAGGTCGGGCACGGAGTAGATGCTTTAAAAGATGCTTGCTGGGTGTGAACTGTAATCGTACTAGATCAGAAGGCCACATACACTCAGTTCTTCGAAGAGTCACTGAGAACTTGACTGCCTGCATCCTGCCTTTCCAAGCCGGCACTTGTGTGGTAGGGCCACTGAAGAGCTCAGGCAGTGTGGGGGGGGGGCGGGGGGGGCAGGTGTCCTGCAGTCAGGCCTACCTATGTCCCTGCACACTGTCCCCCTCCCCAGTTCAGTGACAATGGGACCCCCAGGGGAGGCAGACACAGAGACTGGGCAGATTTTGCTGAAGAGGTGACACCAATGGGTGAAGGCTGAGCAAAGGTTTCTGGGTGGCACAGGTGGGGTGGGCATACCTGCAGGACCCCGGATGGGCAAGGCTGAAGGCTGGGCCCAGTGGGAAGGCAGCAGGCACTGGAAGACGCTGCTCCCAGAAGTGGGTCTGAGTCACACTTCACAGTGTGGACACCAGGTCTGAGCAATGCCAGTATGTGGAACCCTGGGCCTCATACAGGAACCCGCCCCAGCGCCTTCACCCGGCCTCTTTCATGCAAGAATCATCATCTCCTGATAGGAGCAAGCAACCCCATTCCCTACTCCCTAATTATGAGGGATGGGGTTGGGGGGGTGATGAGACATCTGGTCAACCCTCCCACCAGAGGCCAAATTCATAGCCTCCCTAACCAATGAGTATTCAGCTCCAGCTTGCACACCCCAGTGACGGGGAGCTTACTACGAGAACAAAGGATGGTTGTGCTCTTCTAGGGACGCCTAGGTGCTTAGCACCCCAGTAGTTAGAACACTGGTTGGAAGAAAGCTGAGGACACAGAGGGTTCCAGTGCTGGCTTGGCCTTGGCATCCCCTCTGCACGATGGGGCCAGGGGCATGACTGAGATCACAGTGTCATTGTGGGGCTGGCAGCCACGGGGTGAGCAGAGAAGTGCTGGAAGGGCAGGCAGCCACGGGAGAGGGTGGCAACTCTACTCACGAGACTCAAGATTACTTAATGTCTGCAACCTGTGCGGGAGCCAAGGTCCCCCTTCCTTGTCCCTCCACTGCAGGGACCTCTGGGGGAAACACCGAGTCCTCTGAGCCTTCCCCAGGCAGCAGCTCCCCAGGCATGGCTGGACGGCGGGAGAGTTGGGGCCACTGGGGTGCTGTGTGACCTTGGCCATGTCCCTGCCTCTCCCTAGCCTCGGTTTCCCCATCTCTAATAGGAGATCGGCCCCCAGATGCTCCACCCGGTCGGTGCGGATGCTCAGTGGCTGGGCCGTGGCCCTGTGGCACCCTGATCACCTCTTAGCTTGTCCTTTCCTGTCTCCGGGGCGTCTGGGGCTGCTGCTTTTCTCTCCTTTCAAACCCAACTGCTGCACATGGGCTCTCTGGCCACACGCAGTTTCAGAGGCTTGGCCACCGTGCCAGCCCAAGGGAGGAGCCAGGCATAAAGCTGGGGGCAGGGAAGGGTGACCAGAGGTCACCTTCGCTCCGAGTTGCTCCCAGGGGCTGCGCAGGCTGGCACGCACGCTGTCTGGTGGTGCCTGACCACCGAGCGGAGCAGGGGCTCCCCGGTGCAGAGCAAGTGCCCCACCCCCACCCCATGATGGAGCACGCCCAGAGCTAAACGCACAAAGCTGACCAGGCAGAGGGGACCGCTGGCCTGCAAACCTCATCTCTCGCACAGGCCCGGGGGAGGGGACACCCACTGTCATCTTTCTGCTCCGTTTGCTCTGGAAACAGATCAGCTGTGACAGCCGAGAGCTTAGCAATTTAAAGGGGCAACTGCGTGGCAGAAACTTAGGGGGGGGGGTGTCCCCATGACTGTGGGGGGCAGGGGAACAGCCTGGCCACACCTCTGGCAACCGGCCCTGCCTCCTCACAGCCCAGGGGCAGCTAGTTTGGGCAGGGCTTTCCCGCACTCAGAGCCCCCTGGTCCAAGAGGGCTCCCCCCCAGGCTGGCAGGTGGAACAGAGTGCCCTGATACCTGCGCCAGCCCCATCGTCACTTCTCAGACTCCTGCTGCCTCCTGCCCCATTTGGGACTGGGTCCGGAGATCGCAGTGGCTCTTCCAGCCCCCAGGCACAGTCCCTTCAACCGACTCCTCGCCCACTGGGGGTCTGACCCACAGGATCCCCAAGACTACCAGCCAGCCTCTTGCCCGCGTGGTAGTGGGAGGAGGGGCTGCCCAAGGTCACGCAAGGGGTCGGGGCAGGGCTGAATTCGGGGCCAGCCATCGAGCCCGCCCCAAGAGCGTCTAACTGGCTCACAGCGAATTCCTGAGATGCCTCAACCTCCCGCCCGCAGGCTCCGGACCCTGGACCCGCGGCAGGATTTCTCCGCGGAGAGGCGGGAGCACGGCGGAGGGGGGAGAAAAGGGAGAGAGTGTGTCTGTGTCTGTGGGGGGAGGGCAGCTTCCCCCTGCGACCCTCGGGACCTGGGTTCACGTTTCCCAGCCCAGGCAGCCAGCTGTATAGACGCGGAGACCCTCAGCCCCCCTCCCCCCAGATCGCGCCTTCCACGTCCGCAAGGTTTCGGAGGGGCGATCCGCAGAGCCGCGGAAGCTCCATCTCCTGCGACCCAGGGAGCGACACCGCAGAGCCCCGGTTCCCAAAGCCCGGCGCCGCCGCCCCCGCCCCATCCCCGCGAGCCCGGCGCCGCGGGTGCCCGACCCTGCAACCCCGGGGCCCGCCGCGTCCCCGCGACTGCGGCCTCGGCCCTCGTCCCGGGCCCGGCTCCGCAAAGCCCCCCGCCGCCCCCGCTCGGTTCCCGAAAGCCGCTCGCGCGTCGGGGCAGCCACGACCCCCGCCGACCCCCGGCCTGGCCCCCGGCCCCCGGCCCCGGCCGCCCCGCCCGCTGCCGCGCGCGTCCCCCGCCGGCCCGCCTCCTACCTCGCGGGGCCGCCCGCAGCCTCCGAGCGCGCGCCGTCCCCGCCGTCCCCGCGGCGGGCAGGAGCGCGGGCGGGCGCGCGGCGCGGGGGGAGCGGGCGCGCGGGAGCCCCAGCCCGAGCCGGAGCCCGAGCCCGAGCGCCGCCGGCCTGCCGGCCTGCCTCCGCACAGTGACCTTGGCGTGCGCGGCCTCTCCGCGCCCGGCCTCAGTTTCCCCGGATACGGGTGTGGGCGCGGGGACGGGTCCCGCCCCGGCCGCCGACGTCACCCGAACCCCGGCCAGTTGAGGGCGCCCGGGTCGGTGGGGCCGCCGAGGGGACTGGCCGGGGAGCGGGGTCCGCACAGCCAAGTGCGGCGGAGGGGCGCTGGGACCCCGGCCTTTCGCTCAGACTCCGCGAGACCCCCTAGGTAAACACCCGGGAGCCGCAGCCGCAGGCCCCTCCCACGGAGAGCTGCGGTCCCCGCCGGCCATGCCCAGCCACCCCCCCAAGCCTCCCCAGTTCTCAGATGAGAAGACCGAGGCCCAGAAAGCGGCAGCCACTGGCCCAGAATCGCACAGCGCGGTGGTGGGGCTCTGTGTCCCCTCCAGGACGCGCGCTCCTGGCATTTTGGGGAGGGGGGTCCGGGCCTGCCGGCGCCGCCCCTTACCCCACAGCAAACATGGACTCGCCACCCACTGAATGCTGGGGACGGGCCTCGGTGGGGCGGCACGGCCTCGGAGAGGGACCAGTCCGCGGGGAAGGAGTGGAGTAGGCAGGAGAGGCCTGGCCTGCAAGGGGCAGGAAGGGGGACGGCACTCCAGGAAGACTGTACCCAAGGAACAAGCAAGCAGAGGAAGGCGCGCTGCCCGTTGTGTAGGGAGATTCTGACAGCCGTGAACACCAAATTAAGGAACGCTTCCTTTCGTGGGCAGTCAGGAGACCCCCACCAGGTGGGAGCAAGGCCGGCCGCAGTCTGGGCTGGGTTAGGGCGCGCCCCCTGGTGGCCAGAAGGGGCGAGACAGGAGGCCGGGGGACGGGCCGCAGTGGTCCAGCCTGGCGAGTGATGTAATGAGTCAGGAGACTGGAGTCTCTGCGGGCTCTGCCGTCTGTGGGCTGTGTGACCTTGGGCAAGGCACTTCCCCTCTCTGGGCTTCTGGAGGGGGGAGGGAGCCTGACTTTCCACTCTGAAATGTCATGACCCTGGCTATTGGGGCCAGGTGGGAGTAGGCAGTGGACCCCCCAAGGAACAGGCAGATCAGAGGTGAGAGGTGGACATTCTGTTCAGCATTTTAGGAGGTTAATTTCATTTACTTGAGGTGTAAACTATTATCCCAATTTCAGAGACAAGGACAGCACAGCACAGAGAAGGTAAGTCAACTGCCCACACTCACATGGCTGGCTAAGTGGCTGAGGTGGGATTTGAACACAGGCCTGTGGGGCTGCAGAGTGTAAGCTAAGGGGGGTGCCTGACCACCTCAGTCTCGTCTCGCAGCATTTATGAGCACCTGAGCTGCTCCTGGAATATACAATGCACTGGTGATGGGCAGAGACGGATAAGGAACGGTCCAGCTCCCGGTGGGTCTTCCTCACCACTGGTGCTCACAGCAAACATGACAGTGGTCCCCCTGGGGGATGGGCTTTCAGGGCAAGGCATGAGCCCCCCCCCCCCGAAACCCTGTGTTACACTCTCCTGTATCACTGGACATTTTGTTTTTAAAAACTATGAATTAATTTTATAATTTCAAAAACTTTAAAAAAAAAAAGAGCTCTTGAAGGAAAGATTCTTGTAGTTTTAATAATTAAAAATGCTTTCCTAGAGAAGCTACATCCTTTTGTTGTCAGTGCCAGGAGTGAGTTACCTGGCTGGCAGGAAGGCAGGTGAGAGACCTGGGAAGAGCAAGGGTTTTAGAACCTGTTCAGCCTGGGCAGGTCCCACCACCTTTCTGAGCCTCATGTGAATTCACCTGTAAAACAGACCTGATGATAAAAACCCTCACCCTGCCTCTTTCCAAAGGCTGCTCTGAGGATCAGCTGTGATAAGGTGTGAAAAGGTTGTGTAAAATGTACTGTATAAATATTTGTATTCCCAGAAGCTATGGAGGAAAATATTGATAAATTTTAACTATATAGAAATGAAAACTTCTAAATGGAATAAAACGTACCACAAAGTTAAAAAAGACAAAGGGTAAACTTAAAAAGAATATCTGCAGCACATATGACAGAAGTTAATTGCGGAAAATGAGATGAAAGTTACTTTCCCGGATACGTAAAAAGCTCTTTCAAAGCGATAGGAAAAAGATGACTAATCAATTAGAAAAAAGAGCAGAGGATAGAAACAAGCGGCTCAGGGAAAGATACTCAATCTCACTTGTAATTAAATGCATATTGAAGAAATACACACTGAAACACAGCATGCCTGTCATTTTTTGTGTCTACCAAGTTGGCAGAAAAGAACAAGTATAATGATGCTTTTGCTGTTGAAGGTGGGAGGAGATGAATGCACCCAGAGTACTGGAGGGTGAGGTGCAAGATGGGGCGACCTGTTTTTGAAGGGTGATCTGGCAAAGCCATCCAGCGTGCTGGCATAAAGACGCAAGGGCAAGTGCACACAGCACTCTGTGTCAGTCAGCAACTAAGAAGAGAGACACCTCTGGTGTCCAACACTGGGGGAGGGAGAGCTGGCATGAACACACCCACAGGCAGGGACTTCATGGGAATATCTCCAGGAGGCATTTCTGCTGAAAAATGCAGGGGAAAGAACACTGTGTATGCTGTGATCTCTCTTGTGCACATCGTAAAAGGTTATACATATATGCGTACTGTAATTTCCTACTTCTTCTCCCCGAGAAGATACCCACATACCCAAACAACCTGCTATTGATGGCTGCCTTTTGGGAGGACGGTGGGGTGTGTGGAATGCGTGTGGGAGGAGCTTTTACTTTTCATTTGATACTCTTCTGAGGGCTAGTTGATTTGTAAAAAGTCGCCAGGGATTATCTGGACATAGGCACCGGCTCACGGGCTGATTAAATCTTCTTCTTTATGTGCCTTTAAAAAATTAAGCAACTGTCTTTAAAGTGAATAAAAATTATTGGAGTCTTCTTGTTACCTAAAGCGCGCCAAAGAGGGATTCCTCGACAGATGCCTGTTATGATACATCCGTACGGTGGAAACCTACGCAGCGGTCAAAAAGGATGCAGCTTCTGTACATGATGGACAAGGAACAATCTCCAAGGTATTTTTGTAAGTGGAAAAAGCAAGGTGCAGTACAGGGTATGGCATGTTACTTTTTATGTAAAAAAAGAGCGGGGTATAGGGTACCTGCTGGTGTGTGGATGTGTTATCTCTGACAAAGATGCTTAAGAAACTGGTACAGTGGTGCCCTGGGGAAGGGTGTGGAGAATTGGGGGCCAGGGTGGGAAGGAGAATGGCTTTTCACTGAAATGTTCCATTTAAATATTTTTTGCGCCCTCTGCATGTACTACTGTTTAAAAAAATTATGTTTTAAAAAGAATCATTTCTGAGACTGCACGCGTAGTTGGGAGGCCTGCTCTGACTCGGGCTGGGGCTAACTCCCTGTGTGACTGCGGGAGGATCGTCTTCCTCTGAGCCTCGAGGTTCCCTCCATCGAGCAGGCAGGAAGCCTGAGATAAGGCAAGTGCCAAGGCTCCGTGCAGCTCTGACGTCAGACCAGCCCGAGAACCTTCTCACTGGAAGAGCCAACCTGATGTGGAATGCTGCCGGGAGGTGGGGCTTCCCGGCCTTGGGCTGTGGGAGCGGAAGCCGAGGGTCAGCTTCCTTGGCCTGTGGAATGCATGACTTCTGAGCCCCCTCCAGGCTGGCCACCATGCTCTTCCCTTTTCCTTCTCCCACCCGCAGTGCCCTGCCTGGAAACTCCCGGTTCATCTTTCCTCTCCAGATCAGCCCTGGCAACAATCCCGTCTGTCTGGTTGGAGATCAGTTCCACGGAGCAGGAAGAGATGAGCCAGCACTGGGCACCATGTGGGAAGGAGATGTCAGTGGGGGCAAAGCCTCCTGCAGGGAGACTGAACCACTTACCCCACCCGGGGATCAGCCATGGCCTTGATCCTGCTCCTTCCCTCTCCCCACCCCCCGTCATTACCCAGAACATTCCCCATTGCCCAGCAAACCAAACTGATGCTTTTCAGCGGGACATTCACAGCTCTGCACTTTCTGGCCTCAATTTATCCTTCTAGCCTGTCCCTCCACCCATCATTGTCACTTATTTAAAGCAACTTTCAAAAATACAGCTTCAGGGCTTCCCTGGTGGCGCAGTGGTTAAGAACCCGCCTGCCAATGCAGGGCACACGGGTTCGAGCCCTGGTCCAGGAAGATCCCACATGCCGCGGAGCAGCTAAGCCCGTGCACCACAACTACTGAGCCTGTGCTCTGGAGCCCGCGAGCCACAACTACTGAGCCCGCGTGGCACACCTACCGAAGCCCACGAGCCTAGAGCCCGTGCTCTGCAATGAGAAGCCACCACAATGAGAAGCCTGCACAGTACAATGAAGAGTAGCCCCTGCTCGCTGCAACTAGAGAAAGCCCGCGCACAGCAACGAAGACCCAACAAAGCCAAAGATAAATAAAATAAATAAATAAATTTATATATATTAAAAAAATGGCTTCAATCACATCCCTTCCTTGTTCAAAACCCTTCTAAGGCTCCCCATGACCTGGAGGATAAAGTCTAAGCTCCCAGTTCAGCACCAGAACTAGTTTCTGCCTCCCTGCCCACCCCCCCCCATCTTCAGCTGCTTCCCCCAAAGTCAAGCTACACTTGAGTGTGAGTATGCCACGCTATTTCACAACACTGAGTATTTGCACATACTATGGCCTTTGGTTCATCAATATACAAAGAGTTCTAACAAATCAATAAGAAAACCCTGAAAATAAAAGTATCCAGCTGATTTAACTAGGTAGCTCAGAGAAGAAGAAATACAAATGGCCTATAAACATACCAAAAGATATATAACCTTACTGATAAAGAATCACATACCATAATAATGAGATACCATTTTCACCCACCAAATTAGTAAAAATTCCTAAAGAGTGCTTTTTGCCTGTTAGCTCAAGTCCAAACTAATCCTTAAGATCCAGCTGCAAAAATGTCACCTCCTCTAGACGTCTTGGCTTGCACAATGCCCTGTACACCCTGACACAGTTCTTAGAACAGGACCAGGCACATAGAAGAAATTCAATAACCGTTAGCTATTGATTGTAAAAATAACCACTGCCACGCTGTCCTGTAATCATCAGCTAATGAGTCTATTCATTGCCCAAAGTCCCCGAGGGCGGGGATGGAGTAGGAATCATCTGTTTTGCCAGCATCAGCACAGGGCCTGCAACAGAGCCATGCCCAGTAAGTGGCTAAGCACTGGGGACAGGTGAGGTGTGTGAGGGGGAGGGACGGCTGGAGCCGGGAGCCGTGAGCCAGCCCTCGGGGCTGCTCTGTTGGGGAGAGGAGGTGCTGTGGAGGAGGGGGCGGGGTGCAAGGCCAGGTGGTGGGAACACGCGGTGTCCACTCTGCGTCAGGCAGGAGCTGAGCTGGGCTCTTTACCCACACTGTCTCTATTGCTCCTGCTTCTAGAGATGGGTGACGCCCCCTCCATTTTACAGGTGAGAAAACTGGGCGGGTGCTGGACGACTTCCTAAGTGGCTCTTATTTACTCCACGTGGCCTCCGTGCTGGCTTGTGGGCACTCACAGATGCACGGCTTTGGACACATCACTTTCTCTGTAAGGGCCTCTACTTTCCCGTCTGAGAGATGGCTCTATATTAAGGGTTTCTCAAACTTAAGAACTCGGTGGACCCCTAAGAATACAGTTTGCAACGTTCATCAGACCCCACTTTAGGGAACACTGCATCCAGAGTTAAATGAGACCACACTGGAGGGTCCCTTGAAGACCACGTGTTCAAAAACAGAATAGGAAAGGCAGCCGCAGAAACCAGACAGCAGAACTCAGTTTTTAGAGAGCCGTCCAGGTGGTCTGGAGAAACTGGAACCCTCACACAGTGCTGGTGGGAATGAAAAATGGTGCAGCCGCTTTGGAAAACAGTTGTGTGTTTTTTGAAAAGTTAAACATAGAGTTACTATCTGACCTGGCAATTCCACTCCTTGGTATCTACTCAAGAGAAATGAAAACATATGTCCACATAAAAACTTGTATGTGAATATCCCTAGCAGTATATTCATAATAGCCAAAAAGTGGAAACAGCCCAAATACCCATCAACTGGGGAAACAACCTAAATGTCCATCAACTGGGGAAACAACCCAAATGTCCATCAACTGAGGACAGTAGATAAACTAAATGTGGTCTACCTATACAACAGAGTCTTAATCAGCAAAAAAAAAAAGGAATGAAGTTCTAACACCTGCTACAGCATGCCTGAACCTTGAAAACATTAGGCTAAGTGCAAGAAGCCAGTCACAAAAGGTCATTTACTATACGATTGCATTTATATGAAATGCTCAGAAAGGCAAGTTTATTGACAGAAAGTAGATTAGTGTCTGTCGGGGGCTGGGGTGGGACAAAAGAGTGATAGAAAATAGACACAAGATTTCTTTTCAAGATGATTTGAAATGATTTAAAATAAAATTATGGTGATGATTACACAGCTCTGTAAGTATACTAATCATCATTAAACTGTACACTTAACACAAGTGAATTTTATGATACAAAGTAAACCTTGGTAAAGCTTCAAGAAGACCCATGATGGGGCTTCCCTGGTGGCGCAGTGGTTGAGAATCTGCCTGCCAATGCAGGGGACATGGGTTCGAGCCCTGGTCTGAGAGGATCCCACATGCCACGGAGCAACTAGGCACGTGAGCCACAACTACTGAGCCCGTGCGTCTGGAGCCTGTGCTCCGCAACGAGAGAGGCCGCGACAGTGAGAGGCCCGCGCACCGCAATGAAGAGTGGCCCCCACTTGCCACAACTAGAGAAAGCCCTCGCACAGAAACGAAGACCCAACACAGCCAAAAAAATTAAAAAATAAATAAATAAATAAATAAATAAAAAGAAAACCCATGATGACTAAATGCAATGCAAGATTCTGGATTGGGGAAAAACTTGACATAAAGGACATCATTGGGATAATTGGTGAAATGCAACTCTAAATTGTATTTTATTTTATTTATTTATTTTTTACTTTTTGGAAACACCCTGTGGCATGTGGGATCTTAGTTCCCTGACCAGGGATCGACCCACCACCCCCTGCATTGGAAGCTCGGTGTCTTAACCACTGGGCCGCCAGGGAAGTCCCTAAATTGTACTTTAGATCCTAGTACTGTGACCGTATTAAGTTTCATGAATCTGGCTATTGGATCGCAGATATGTAAGAGAGTGTCCTTGCTCTTAGGAAACATGCTGAAGTATTATTTAGGAGTAAGAGTCATCAGGTTGCATGTTTGCGATGACCTCTCAAATAGTTCTGGGAGAAAAAAATGTTTTTGTGAGAGATTGAAATTTTGTGAAATGTTACTTATGATGAAGTTGGGTGAAGGTTCTTTCTTTTAATTCTTGCAGGCCTTCTTCAAGATTGAAATTGTTACAAAATAACTCTTAATGAATCCACACGTAAACATATCATTGAGTGGAACTTGAATACCCCTGAGAATAAATCCATGGCCCCCAAAGGAGAAAAGGCACTGATGCAGTTGTGAACACACCTCCCACAGGGGGTGTCCCTGCTCATCCCATGTCTGGGTGCCCCGCCACACCCCTCCACTGCCCGGGCGCTACCCATCCCATTCCTGGAGATTCCACCGATCCCCAGGCTGGGAGCCCCTGAATTATTTTAGGGGTTCTTGCATCCCATATACGCTGCTGGTAGACCAAACAAATACTACGTTTCACACGTTAACATCTTTCAAACCAAAACAGATGCTGTGCGATGAATAAAATGCACATACTTCACATTCATCTAAAATGGGTTCTCAGCGGCTCACCGTGATTTTTCAGCCACGGATACTAACCCTTGTGTGCACAGGTCGGGGGGGTATGTGCGGGATTTGGGGTGATGAGAAGGCGCCCTCCCTTGACCAGAAAAGCCTGGCAAGTGCACACAGAGCCACCCCAAATCCCCGCGCCGCTGCTTCGTGGCGGCGAGGACACGGTGGGAGCGGCGAGGGGGAGGCCCTAGGGCTCCCACCTCAACAAGTCTCCGGGGGCCTGGATGCCCAGTTCCCACTGTGGCACTGCGTTTCCCCAGCCCGCCTGCTCCCAGCGGGGCGGGAGCCTCTAGAGGGCAGTGACCGGGATGGGGCCGAGCCACTTTGAGTCTCAAGCGGCCAGCACCGGGCCTGGGTGACCATGCAGGTGAGGGCTGGGTGAAGGGGGCTGGCTGGGGGCCAGCTGACTCCTGGCTCTCCACTTCTTAGCCGTGTGGTCACTGAGCACTCGGAATGGGGCTAGCTGGGGAGCTGACTTCTTTAAAATTGGAATTATTTTCAGTAGTTGACATTTGAATAGCCATCTATGGCCAGCGGCCTCTGTCCCGGGCACTGCAGCTTCTAGAGGCTTACCAGACACACAGAATGGAGCCGACGCAGAAGGTGAGACCCCCTCCATTCCCAGCTGGGATCTGGGGTTTCCCCCAACCCAGCAAAGCCTGGAATGCCTGGGCAAGCCTCACCCCGCACCTGGCCTGCTTCAGGGACTCGCCCGCTCAGTGGGCCCGGAGCTCCCTGCAGGGTGGGTGCCGAACCAGGGGCTCTGCACGCCGTGGCAACGTAAGGGGTCTTCAAGGGTAGTTCTACTGGGTAATTTTTGGCTCTGTATCCAATGACTTTAGAACTTGCTCCCCTGACCCCAACCCCTGTAAGAACCTGGCAAAATCCTAATGACGCATACTCTGTGACTGCAAAATACGGCCAAAGATTCCCTGCATCCCGGTACCCAGGCCCCTCAGCTCTGGGACTCGCCCCCTCCTCCTCCTCCCACAGGTGGGGTCCGTCTCCCCGCCCCCTGGCCATGGGACTTTCCTTGCATAGCAGAATGTGGCGGGAGGGATGGTTGAGTGAGTTTCGAGGCTGCACCTCAAGAGCCTTGAGGCTCCACCTTCGCCCCCTTGGAACGCTGCCCTCAGATGCCATGGCCGCTGGCTGCCCACGGGGGGCCAAACTGCCGGGGGGTGGAGAAACAGAGGTGCCCCAGCACCAACTGCAGCCATGTGAGTGGGGCCACCTGGCACCTTCCGGTGAGCCCAGGGGGACCAGCAGGGCGGCCCGGGTTCTAGCCGGCACGGTCACACACTGCTGTTGCAGCCCCGACATTTGGGGTGGTTTGTTACACAGCAAACACTAACTGAAACAGGAAATGGCATGTCCATCACTAGTGTGGCTGCCCGGGGGTGGGGGGGTGGTCACAGCTCAGGGCCCAGCCCACGCCCCAGAAGGCAGGCCCAGGGGCCTAAAGCGTTCCCTGGAGGGGTGGGGGACCCACAAGCGGTGTCCCGGGCCCCAGGGGAACTTACGTGCCCTTTACACAGAACAGAGTCCTGAGCGGGGCTAAGGGAGGCAGCCTTTGGGAGACGCCCGCACCCTGCACCGAGCTGGGCTCTGATCGGCCCGGACTTCCCGAAGTGCAGAGGGCTTCTGGGTCGGCAGTGCCCTGCAGCCCAGCCTCTCCTGGGGCGTTTACGGGACAAGGTTACACAGCCCTTGCCGTGGGTGGCTGTCTTTCTCCCCTTTTACAGGGGAGGAAACAGACTCAGGAGCAAAGGCGCTTGTCTGAGTCACCCTGCCTGTACTTGCCCTCCTCCAGATCCGGCTTCTGGGTCCAAAAGCCTCCACGCTGCGGGCAGGGGACACCCTGCAGACACTCCTCCAGCTCCCAACTGGGGCCACAGGGGAAGGCAGCGGGAGACTGCCACACCGGGGACGGGGATACCGACCCAGCCCGATGCAATGAGCATGCGGGCACGCGGACGCCCAGGAGAGGCCCGGGGAGCTGTCAGCAAAGGACTCCGCCTTCAGCAGCCATGCGGCACCCAGAGGCAGGCACCACGGGGGCCCTTCTCCCATAACTGGCCCACCAGGTGATGGAGCAGTGGCGGCACTGGCTGGGGGCCAGCTGCCACCTGGGAGAGGGGACGCCAGGGATCATGGTCTGACCTCATCGCTTGGGCAGCGCCTGGCACACTGCAGGTGCTCAGCTGAAAGATTTACCAACAGAGTAACTCACTTGATCCCCTCCCAGGGCAGGAAGGGGAGTCGTCGGGGAGGGGACGTCCAACCGCCCAGTGGGAAAGAGACGCCCCAGAAAATCCCATCCCGTGGACAGGGCATTCCATCAATCTGCTCAGTGACCCCTGAGGTGGTGATTCAAAAGCCATTTCCCAGATAAAGCAACTGAGGCCCAGAGAAATGAGGTGACTTGCCCAAGGCCATACAGCCTGGACGGCAGAGCTGGATCTTGGGCCCAGCTTCCTGGGATCTATAGCTGTTTGTCCCTCTGAGTTCACCATGCAAAGGAAGGAATCGTCACGGCCAACATTCACTGACACCTGTGAGGTGCCTGGCACTGCACCCGGTCCTTTCAAGGTTTTCTCATTTGCCCACTCTGTGAGGTAATTGTAGGCCCATTTTGCAGATATAACTGAGGCCCAGAGCAGCTCTGTGGCTTGCCCTAGCTCACAAAGCAAGGCAGCAGGCCATCTAGGGCTGGTACTCACACCGCCAGACTTCCCCAAGTGGCGACAGCAAGGCAGAACACGCTGTGCCCCCAATGCCTCGGTTTCCTCTTTGTGCAAGGAAGGTGTGGGCAGGATGACCTCTGACCTGCTGTGATGTCATCAGGGGGGCGGGACTCTCTCCTGGGAAGTCTTAGGGCTGAAAAGGGAAGTGAGGAGCGGCTGTTTCCCCATCCCGCCCACTCCCCACCCTGGCCCTGTGCCAGATGGGCGGTCACCTCCCTTTGACCACCTCCTCCGGAAACTGCCCCGGAAGTGCGCCTGTGCCCACGGCAGGAGCATAAATCCAGCCTCCAGCCCCAGAACCTCACACCTCACACCCTCCTGCTAAGATCGCCCCAATCCGAGACCAGGAGGCACAATAATGAATACACACATATGTGTGTGTGTGTGCATACTCACATATCACTGTATATTTTCTCTACTTCAGGAAACATCACAGGAAAGCTGGGCTGGCAGTGTCTTGGGACCAAGGGGCTGAGATGCCCCGTAGCTGTATCCCTCGGGGCTGCCCTCCTCTCTGCCTGCGTGGTACCAGCCTCCTGCCCATCCTCTGCCTCCGGTCCCCCCTGCAATCCGTCCTCCATCTGAGGTCCTGAGGCATCTTCTTCAAACCCAGATCTGATTACCATGAGGCAGTGGAACAGATCGTTAAGAGCCTGGGCTTCGGGGTCAGGATGATTTGAGGTGTGAGGCCATTTGTTAATGATGTGAACTTGGGCGAGTGTCTATCTCCCTAAGCCTTGGTTTTCTCACCTGCAAAATGGGGACCGTAAGAAACCCTAGCCTATGGTGCTGACAGGAAGGGATGATGCAGGTCAAGTCGCCGAGCACAGCGCCTGGAGGGTCTTATCAGATCACAGTGGGGAGGCTGGATGTCTGCACCTGCCCAGCCTCCCAGCCCACTTCCAGTAAGGCACCCCAGTTTTCTCTGGGGGCTCCCCCTCCTCCACTCTTAGTCTATCTAATTTGTGTCCATGGACTCCATCCCTAACTTGACAGCACCCCGCCCCCTTACCAAAGTCACTGGTCCAGGGATAGGCATGTGACCCAAGCCTGTACTGGGAGTTTGTTGCAACCGTTTCTGTTGGGATCATTAGCTGTCAGACTATTGTAAACCTGGAGCTGTCAGTCCCATCACGAGCAGGGATACTGCCTGGGAATGAAGTCGGCAAAGAAGAGAAAAAGACACCAGTGTCCCTGACACATAGTTTGAGCTCCTGAATCAAGCTGTACCTGAAGCCCTGTTTCAGAAGTAGAGGGCAATAAACTCAGCCTTCAGCTTAAGCCAGTGTGGGTTTTTGTTTGTTTTTATCACTTGCCACCGAAAGAATACTGGTTAATCTAACCTCCCTGCTCAAAAGCCCTGATGTCGCCTCTGTGCCCACAGAGAGAGCGCAGCACTCCGGGCTCGCGGCCCACCTGCCTTCCTTTTTGGCCCCAATCTGGCCCTCATCCCTTCCAGACCCAACACCACCCAACTCTGACTGCTGCTCCCCAAACACACGGGGACTCGACCTACAGATTCCACCCACCATCTCCTCCCTCTCCACCTGCCCAGTTCTACTCACGCTCCAGACCCAGCTCAGATGCCTCTGCTTCCCTGAAAACCTCTCCTAAATGCCACCCCCCCGACCCCCGAAGAGCCACTGCCATCCAGCTCTGGCCTGCCGCCACTCTTGATTACATCCCTCGGGCAAAGTCCACTAGTGTTTTTCTTTTGTCTCACTGGATCTTTTAGGAAAAGAACACCCTGGACTGACTTGGGATTTGACAAATTCAAAATCTGCTCTTAACTCACCAAGTGCATTTCCTGAACTTCAGGTCTCACTGGCCTGGTGCCTGCCCTCAAGGGGCATATATACCCGGAACCAAACAATTTCCCATTTGGCTCAAATCCATGGTTGCAAAAACGACAATTTAAAAAGTGTTACAGTCAAACTGGGAACAGTAGTTTTACTCAAGGTAATCACTGACCTTTACGCAGCCACTGCTATGTCATCACACGTGGACACGCCCAAGTATAATGTTATTTAATCCTCACCTTGTGAAATGCTATCCTCATTCTGCAGAGGAGGAAACTGTGGCTCAGAGAGGTACAGGGGGCTGCCCAAGGAGTCACAGCGAACAAAGGGGGAGCTGGGATCTGACCCTCCATCTTCCTGCTCCCACCCTGGCTTATCTCAGACACCCGTGAACACACTTTAGGAGCAGTTTAGAAGGAGTTTAAAAATTCGCCGCCTAAAGCTCAAAACCAAGCTGGTTTCCCGGCTGCTCGGAGTGGGTGGCCATCCATACCCCACTGCGGCGCTGGGGTCTCTGGCTTCACAATTCACACCTGGCCTCTGGCTCTGACGCGCCCCTGTTTTGCAGGCATCAGGTTTCAGATTTACCGTGTTTGCTGCCAGTGTGATGAGAGGCCTGGTGGTTAAGTCTTCTGGGAAGGTGTTTCAACACACAACTGCTTTGAACACGGTGACTTCCCCATGCGACCCTGCCACGGTGCAGTCCTGCAGCCTCTTGATGGCAGAGGCCGCTGAGCCCGGCCAACGGGTGAGCAGCACCTTCTAACTTTGCAGGGAAATACGATTGATTGGCTTATTTAGAAAAGGCTTGTTCTAATCAAGCACCCGGTTCATCCTCTGCAAAGAGGGGATGAGGAGCTTCCAGGGGCTGTTGTGTGGCCAGAACGAGGCCAGATGGAAAGTTACAGGCACACAGTAGGTGCTCACTAAGTGCTCTTTCTTTCTTGTCCTCACCGCCTAGAAGCCGGGCCATCTATCACCCAAATGCAGGCCGTGTCGCTCCCTCATCGCCACTCCCCAGGCATCCTGACCTCTGAGCCTAGGCAGGAACTCCAAGAACCCAGCACAGCCAGGTCAGCCCCACCGTGTGTGGATCCTGCGCTGACCTGAGCCCCAGACTGGACCCCAGGGCTCCTGCTCCCTCACTTCTCATTCCCCGGGCCAACTCCAAGACCTCAAAGTCTAGCTGAGCTGCCACCTCTTCCAGGAAGCCTTTGGGGAACCTGTCCGGATGTAAACTCTGACACTCCTCCTCTGGGCTCCCACAGGCCTTGGAGCTCACCCCTGCTCAGCTCTGATTGCCTGTGTCGTAACTTCCTCTTTTCCTGTCCCATCTCCCCCAGGGCACTGTCAACATCCCAGGACAGAAACAGCATGCGGATCGCCACAGCCTGGCCCTGCAGCCGGCCCGTCGCAGGGTTGGGGAACACTCCCGACACGCCAGGCACCCACATGGAGAAGGCCAAAATGAAGACAGTAGAGAGAAAGCAGGGTGAGGGTTGAAAAGTCCAAACCCATTACATAAATTGAACTCCTGGATCCAGCCATTCCTGAAGCTAGTTACCCCTAGACTTTTCAGTTCCATGAGCCAGAGGAGCCCCTTCAATGCATAAGCCTGTTTGTTTTGGATTTCTCTGTCACTTGCAATTAGAAGGTCCTCTACTATGAGGCTTGGCGAGGTGACCTGAAGCACCCAAGGTCACATATCCAAGAAAGCAGAAGAGTGAGACTCACACCAAAGTCTGGGCTCTCAGCCTGCTTCAGCAGCCTGACCACAGCCCAGCGTCCAGGCCCAGCACTCTGGGTGCAGCCCAGACACCCTGCTCTGCTGGGCTGTAGCCCTCTCACCTGTTTCCTAGAAGCAGGTGATGTCACGCTGATAGGGATTTCTGGGCACTGGTTTGCTCATCCATCGAATGCGGCTACCGACCCCTCCTTCACAGACTCTCAGTGAAGGTCAGAGGATGCCTCACGCTCACCTGGCCCACATGGGGGGGGGGACTCGGAGTGGAGGCCACGGTGTGGACCCTCCTTCCCGCCCTCACCTGGCGGACGGCCTGCAGATGCTGTGCTCAGCAGACACCCGCCCCAGCTCGGGGGCCACATGGAGCTCCAGGCACACCCTGCCCACGCCTGGCCAGTCCTCCTGCCGTGGCAGTAGCCCCACTTCTGGGCAGGGGTCTTGAAGGCTGAGCTGCTCTGGCTCTCTGATGGTGTGGGTGAGGGTCCTGCATAGCCCCAGCTCACTCCAAGCCCAGGGGAGGGGCTCCAAACAGGATGAGGCCAGCAGGCCTCTGGGAGATGGACCCGAGGCGGCTCGTGGACTCCGTGTCCCCCGCAGGCCATGCCCCGGGGGAAAGGGTCACCTGGAAAGTATCCAGGCCCGAGGAAAACTCTCCGAGGATGTGGGCTCTTCAAGGTGTGGCAGGGAAGGAACGCCCATCAGACCTGAATGTATCTGGTGACCACGAAGCAGTCTCCTTCTATGCTCGAGCGAGCGGAGCCTGACCTGGCCCCCACAGGCAGGGGTGCAGAGCCGGGACCCCAGCCAGGGTTATGAGACCCTCACGTCTACACAGCCTCGACCCACTCACTCGGAGGGTCAGGAGGAGGGATGGTTGGGCACGAGGACCGATCTCAGCAGAGCCACGTTGAGGAGGGTCACGTTACAGCTGGGACTTAGTCTGGGGACTTCCAGAAGTTTCAGGGGAGGGAGCGGCTGGGATGCCCTACAGCCCTCCTCTCAGCCCGGCTGCAGACACGAAGCTCAGCCCCGCTCGCCACGCTTCTGCTCAGAGCCCCAGGCACCCACGACCCCGCGCCACTCGGGCCCTCTGTGCCCGCCACCTGCTCTCCAAATCAACTTCACATCTACCTACGTGTTCTTGATTTTTTAGCTTTGCTTCATCCTAAGCATTGATAACTGTGAAATCATGAATCTGGTATGCTAGCTGGCTTTGTTTCAAATAGACCACGTGGACCTATGAAAATAAATCACGTCCGCCCTGGTGCCCCTCCCCTGCTATCCATCCCCCTCCCCTGCCTTTTTACCTGGTTCGTTTGTCCCTTTTGGATCCCCAGACAACACAGTGCTCGGCACACAGTAGGTGCTCAATAAAAGTGGAATCCTTGAACTTACGGACGAGCGAGGTGCTGAGACCGCACGGAGTCGTGGGGTGCTTGGCTCCTGGCTCCGTGGCCTGTGCGCCGGCGAGGACGGGCCGCCTCCGGAGTGAAAGCAGCTTGTCCGAGGCACCAGCACAAGCGCCGGCCCCAGAGCCCCGCCTGCCCTCGGGGTGGCCTTTGCCCGGCCGGACCGGCGTCCACCCACCTGGCCAGGCTCCGCAGCTGTGCCCTGGAGCCCAACGGAAGCAGCTCACTGCTGGAGACGCCGAGCCGGGGGCCGGAGCCCTGGGCTCTGAGCGGCCTGACCGCTGGGGTCCTCCGTGACCCCTGGCCCTCTGGGCCATCAGGCAGCTCTATGGATGGGTCAGAGGAAGACTTCGCTGACCCCAGCTCAGAGGGCAGCCTTGGAGCTCTCACTCCTGCAGCCAAGCCTCCCCCACCCCAGTCCCGGCTACTGGGGGCCCATGGGGCAGCAGCCCCTCCTCAGGACTGGAGTCCAACCCCTGCAAAGGGAGAAACGGACCCAGCAATGGGGTCGTCATGGGATCACTGACCCCTGTCCCCTGCACTTCCTGCCCCGACAGAGGCTGCACGATGCACCGAGGGGCTGGGGGTAGCTCCAGGTTCAAACCCCAGCTCCCCTATGTACTCCGGCTGGGGGACGCCGCACGGACGCCCTCACGTCACCAGAGGCGACAGCCATTCTCCTTCCCAGTTGCTGTGAGGGTTGGAGGGGGAAGCAGGACACGGCGGGGAATCTCCCCGAGGGGCAGGTGGCCCAGGTCCCCAGCGCGCCGAAGGGGACTTCCCGAGGGACGGCACCAGCGCCTCTGCGAGCTGCTCGTTCTGCGCGTGCAGAGCTGCCCACCCACCAGGGACCGTCCCCGAGTCCCTCCCGCCCCGGCTCTGCAGAGCCTCATGGCTCCACGCTGGACCATTTCAGAAAGAAGGTGAAGCTGTCGGCGGGGCTGGGGGCTGCCGAGGGGACACGCGCTGGGCCATTGCGGGGCTCGTGGGGGGAGACCTGCCCAGGCAGTGTCCTCTCGGGACAAAGCTGACCCTGATGGACTGACAAACAGGAAGCCTGGGTCCCAGAGCCCGGGGAAGCCTCCTGCCACCTTGGCCCAGCCTCCCCGTGCTCCAAGTGTGTGCCCCTCGGGCGAGGGAGCGGGGGGGATGCACCGACCACACTCTGGGGGCCTCTGGGGCCTCAGTTCACTTGGCTGTAAGTGCGCCTGGGCCAGAGTCCCTCTTTCTCGGGGGTGGGGGGTCGTGGGGCCCCAGGCAGAGAACCAACCGGCCCAGGTAGGCTGAGGGGCCTTGGCCGTCCTCCCTCCAGGGCGTGGGGTGGGTCTAACCCCCAGGGGAACGAGCGGACTTCCCTCCTGCAGCCGTAGCCGCCCTTCCAGGCAGCTGTGGGGAAACACCTGGGGCTCCTGGGCCAGCCGGGCCACACCACCCAGGCAGTGAGAAGGCACAAAAAACAGTTCCAAGAAACAGCCAAGACCCCAACGAGCGCGCCAGAGACCCTCACCCCAGCCGCTGCCCCGAACACTGGCGGCCCCTCGCAGGTCACCCAGGTGGCCAAGCCCCTCTCCCTGCTCCTGGGCAGGCGGTGGGTACTCACAGTGTCACCAGGGAGAGGGCGGCGGTCTTCCTGGAGCCCCGGCACCCTGCCTGCCTCCGTGGCCCCTCGGGACCAGCTGTGGGCCCTCCCCCCGCAGGGCCTGACCGACTTCCTCCCTGCTCAGCCGGCGTCCAGGAAACCACGCCCCAGGCACCCTGGGGCCCCCGCCCGCCCCCGACAGGGCCCGGACACTGCCCAGCGGGCTCCTTCAAGGTCTGGCCCGTCCAAGGGGCCCCAGACCAGGCAGGCCCCAGGGGCTCTGCTCAATAAATAATACAGCCTCCTGCCTGGCCGGTCTCTCGTGGCCGATCGCGTTTCGGGGCCACTCGAGTTTCGTCGAGGCTGCTTTGTTCAGAGCGCCGGCCCGGCTGGGTCTCTGGCCACACGGAGCTAACACTCTCACTGTGGGCCAGCCTGAGCAGGCAGGACAAAGGCGTATGACAGGTGGCCCTGGAGGACACTACCCTACTTACTCTGAAAGCTGCTTCAGCCCACAGGGGATTGGGCATGGCAGGGGTCGGGCGGTCAGCCTGCCTTCCTTGTGGCCGGGCGGGTCTCTGAGGCCTCCACACGTTCAACTCCCCGTGCCCACACCAGTGGGGTCACCCGGAGAGTCCCTGGCCACTCCCCGCCACTGCCCGGCCCATCCCCCATTCCTGGAGGCCCTGCCCAGGCCCCTCCTCCAGGAAGCCTTCCCCACTGTGGGACCGATCACTGCCACCTTCTGCCAGTCTGTCTCCTTGGGGTATCCATCGTCATCTAGCTCCTGACTGGTCTCTCCAGCCCCGCCAGCCCACACCCTGTCCCCTCCACCGTCTCATTTCCTCGCAGCAGTGATTGTTTTAAAACAGAAAGCACGTCATGTCATTATCCTGCTTCAAACCCTGCCCTGTCTCTCTTCCAACCTCAGTCAACTCTCAAGTCCTCAAAAGAATCTGGTCCTGGACCCTGGGGACGGCGCATTCCTTCCCTCCCTGACCCTTGTCTCTAATGTTACGCCTCTGGGTCTTTGCACCTGCTGTGCTCGCTGCTGGAACGTTAGTTCTCCCCCAGCTCTGCACAAGCTCACTCCTTCCTGCCGCTCTCAACTCAAGGCCACCCCCTCACATAGGCCTTTCTTTTCTTTGTCTTGTTTTAAAACAGTTTCATCGAGATACAATTCACATTCCATAAAATTCACCCATTTAAAGTGTGCAATTTACGGGACTTCCCCGGCGGTCCGGTGGTTAGGGCTCCACGCTTCCACTGTGGAGGGCACGGGTTCGATCCCTGGTCGGGGAACTAGGATCCTGCATGCCTTGCAGCACAGCCAAAAAAATAAAAAATATAAAAATAAAGTGTGCACTTCAATGGTTTCAGTATATTTAGAGTGGTGCAAACATCGCCACCGTCTAAGTCTGGAATATTTTCATCATCCCAGAAAGAAGCACCCATTAAGCAGTCCCTCTCGGCCCCGCCCCAGCCTAGACAACCACTAGTCTATTCCTGTGTCTGCGGACTTGCCTCTTGTGGACATTTGCGCAAGTAGAACCACACACTCTGCGGCCTTTCCTGACTGGCTCACGTCGCTCAGCCTGGTGTTCTCAAGGTCTGTCCGTGTCATAGCGTGTACCAGCACGTCACTCCTTTTCACGGCTGCATAACATCCCGTTGCACGGATGGACCCACTCATCAGCTGAAGGACACTTGGGAGGGGCCTTTCTGGACCACCCAGGTCACGTGGCCCCTCCTGCCCCTTCGCTCTGTCACGCCTCCCAGTTTAACCCTCTTCCCTGAATCCCTGTCTGAAGACCTCTTCATCTGTTTTACTGTTTGTCTCCCGTCCGAACCTCAGCCCTGTGAGACCCTGGCCGTCCACGTACTCACTGCCGGATCCCCAGGGCCCGGCGCACAGTAGGCGCTCAGCCTTTGCCACGCCTGCTGGGGTTGCTTGGCCCCCGCCATCTCCCTGCCCGGCTCTCTGAGGGCAAGCGCGCTCCCACCAAGAAAGGTCTCCCCAGTGACCCCGAGAGGGAACTAATAACGCCAGGCCTGGAGCCCCTGTCTCCTCCTCCTCTGCCCTGGGGATGGTGCCCCTCCCAGGTGGTGGTGAGAATGCAGCGTGGCTGCACAGAGGCGATGGAACAGTGCGTGATGGGGGGGCAGGCCCGCAGGGCTGAGGCTCAGGGAGGCCCACGTATGAGAGGGGAGAGCAGCTGCCAGAAGAATCCACGTGAGCTTTGGGCAGCGCCCAGAGCAAGGAGGCGGCAGCTCCTCTGCCCTGCCTGGGATCTCCCGCCCCGGCTGCACTCGGCTCTTGTGCCAAGAGAGGGACCAGGAGAGCCTGGCGTGTGTCCACAGGAGAAGGAGGTGAGGAGGAGACTGGAGACACCGTCCCCAGCCTCAGGGAGTCCTGGCCACTGCAGGCTGTGTCAGGACAGGGGCGGAGGCGGGCTGGGGGCCTGAGCACAGGGCCAGCACCCCCAACCCAGAGTGGGGGGTGGCATCACAGGAAGAGAAGTGCCAGCTCCAAGTGGGAAAGGATCTCCACGCCCGAGAGCTGCCCAGGCTGGGAGGCAGCGAGCTTCCCGCCCCAGGAGGTGCACGCAGGCCGCCCGCTGAAGGGCATCAGATGGCTAATTGTCCGGGAAGCTCCCTGGGAGCTCGGCTGCCAGCTGCTCACCAGCCCTCCTCCCCGGATTCACCACAGCGGGGGAGGGGCCGGGGGCAGGGTCTGCATCCCAAATGGGCTGCCCCGCCCCGCAGGCAGCTCAAACGCCCTTCTGGCCCCCAGGGCACAAAGCAATCTCTCTTTCTCCAAATAATGCCAGATGCACCAGTGATTTTCCGGCCTGACCCCAGAGGCTGAGGGTTACCTGCAGCGCAGAGGAGGGGCCGTCACAGACAGGGCCCCACCCCGGAGGTGGGCGCTCAGAGACCGATGCACGTGGCACCCACCCCACAGGCAGGCCCGCAGGCGTCGACTCAGCTAATTCCAGAACCACCCTAAAAGTCACTCACGTGGTAGAAAGGGCTGAGCTGCTTCCAAACTCAGGGCGGCCTGACTGCCAAGCCTGACCTCCCCCGCCCCCCCCCCACCCCCGCACTGCATCACCGTCCTCCGGACGCAGACGGACACTCGACGCTTGGGAGGGAAGGCAGGGGACGGGGTCAGTGTGCCGAGCCGACAGAACCCCCTTAGGATCTCCCCAGAAGCCCGCCCGGCTGGCACCGCTCCCCCCTCACTCTACAGGCGAGGAAACGGGCCCGAGAGGTTCAGCATCTGGCCCGTGACTGCGCACCTTACAACCTACCGCTGCTGGCTGGGACGCCGTGTGCCCAGCTCCCGGGAGATCCGTCCAGGAGACGCCCCGAGCCCAGGGGTCCCCTCTCGGGGACCTCGAGCCAAGTCCCAGGGGTCCTGCCACCGGCTTCTCGGCTGCAGCCACCGGGGCCCCGGGCAGAGGGCCAGGGCGGGCCAGCCAGCGGCCTGTTCCCCACTCACCTCGCGCTTTTCCAGACATGAGCGCCCCAGCCAGGGCGACCGGCACACGTGGAGCGGAATCTGAAGACGCAAGTGGAAAACTATGCGCTGTCGATCACAACCCTCCAATTTGTCCCTGTGGCCGCCGCCAGCCCCGCCTGGGGCCGCAGACCTGCTGACTCAGGTCTCCCACCCACCTCCGGCAGCCAAGGGGGCTGGGATCCCGCCGAGGGCCTGCTCCAGCTGTCTGTCCGTCTGTCCATCTCAGGGAGTGGCCTTCGCCCTCTTGGGGGCCCTCCAACAAAATGGGGTGGGGGGTGCAGAGAGCAGCGTGTGTGTGCTGAAGCCTGGAGCCCACCCCGTGCATCCCACACCGGGACCACCCTCCTTGCTGACCACACAGCGCCCTGTACTTATGGGCGCTAAGTGGGGGTTTGGGGAGAACCCAGGGCCAATTACGGTGCCCTCACCCACCCCAAGCCGGTCCTCTGTCATTGATGGCCAGGCCAGTGTGCATGCTGGCCCTGCACTGCAGGCCTGCCTGTCGCTTCTGTGCGGCCAGCAGTGCCCACAAACACCGAGTGGGCACTGACCTCGAGCCCCGCAAGCCCTCGGGTGGCTGTGCAATTACTCCCACCCTGACGATGAGGAAACTGAGGCCTGGAGAGGCCAGCCTGCAGGGCACCATGAGGCTGGGCTGCGCCTCCTCAGAGCTGGTGAGCCCCTGGCAGAGCACGGCAGGGCCTCCCGGGCCTGGGCCCACTGCATCCTGTAAACAACCCTTGAGGTTTCCAGAGCGCCAATCCCCGGAAACCGCAGGAAAGAACAAGACGCAGGAAAATCCTGCTGCGGTTACAGGGAAAGGCACCCAGGGACTCACTCCCTGCCTGGCCTAGCCTCCAAGGTGCCCACCTGAGGAGGTCTGTCCCAGGGTTTGAGGAGGGACAAGCGGCTGCTGACTCACTCCAGGGGTGAGCTTTCCTCTCCATTCCTACAGCCAGCCTGCATCCCCACACAAGAAAAAGCCTCAGCCCTCACTGTCTGCCCTGTTTCCCTAAAGCCAGGCCCACGGCCTGTCCCTGCAATGCCTCTCACCCACCCATCTACCCAGGATGAGGCCCAGGGTCCCAAACACTCTCCCCCAGCAGCAGAGACAACTGTGGTCCTGGAAATGATAGCTTCTTATCACCGTGAGAGTGACCTGGGTGGCTGGGTTTCCCTTTTCCCTTTGGCTGCTAGGAAGCTCAGCAATTTTCATCTCAACAAAAGGACCTCAGGACCCTGCATATCTCTGTTCTGTTCTATTTTTTTTTTCCTGCTAGGTCATGACATCCTGTTCTAAATTGTGTTTTTCCTGATCCTGATGTTTTATTATTTATTTTATTGTAGGTATTTCATGTAAGTGGTCACAAATATTTTGGGAAGGAAAGAAGGAAGGCAGGCAGGAAGGAAGGAAGCAAGGGAACGTTTATATAGTTTACATACCAGGTAATGAGGGCTGGAAGAAAGAGGGGGAGGATCTTCCAATCCTTTATCCTTCCTAAAACCTCCCCTTGAAGGAAAAACACGCCCGAAGGAAGGTGTTATCCAAATAGGCGGGGCCTCTAAGCCCTTCCCAACCCCTCGACAGATGTGGAGCCCAGCCTTGTCTGAGATCACACACAGGATCCATTGGTCGCTGCTCCTGGCTCTGAACCCTTTCAGCAGCTGCTGAGGCTGGTGCCAACCCGGTGGTGGGGCTGGGATTGGTGTTCTTGGGGGTGGGGGGGGGGGGAGTGCCCCCTCCCCAGGGGCGGAGCTCCGCTCTACCTCCTTCTCCACCCCCACTGCACCTGGTTCCGGGCACCCCCCAGCTCACGGATGGGGAAGTCAGCAGCTACCTCTTACCCAACGCTGGCCGCGTGCCAGGCCCCACCCTCCGTTCCCACACTTAATCCTCCCTTTGAGCCTCTAAGGATCTGCAGGTGGGAAACTCTGGCCAGAGAGGTGAAGCCACTTCACCCTCAAAAGCCAGTGACCCTGGGCTGCCTGGTGCCCAAGTCCGGGCTCAGCGACTGCGTGGGCAACAGTGTGAAACAGTCCTGCCCGCGTTCTGAGCCCATCTCACCGAGGGGCGACAGTAAGGGAGGCTGGGGACGGGCCCAGGTCACTCAGATGTGCCCGAGGCTGGTGTGCTCCGTGGTAAGCGCAGTTCCCGGGCACGCTAGGGAGACTGCCAGCCACGCCGAACCTGCCAGGCATCCTCCGGGGCACCTGGGCACCCCGGACCCTTGGCCCACTGTCCCGCTCCCTCCCCATCAGAGGCTCGGAGGAGAGCGCCAGGGTGGCCTTTCGTGCCTCCTTCCCTGCTCCCCCAGGCCGGGCTGCCCTGGACCTCGTAGAGCCAAGGCAACTGGCCAGCCCAGTGACCGCTTGCCTCTGCCCGCTGGGGGAGAGCCGGGCACGGCTGCATACACACACACGCCCCCTGGTACCTGAGGGTCCTCACGGAGATGCAGTACTTCCACATAAGGCTCCACACAGCGCTGCCACCGCCCTTCATGCCTGGCTAGAGGGGAGCGGGCGGCCGAGGGCCCACGGCGCTGCCCTCCGGCCCTGGTCTGCTCTGGGCAGGGGGCTGGC
This sequence comes from Balaenoptera acutorostrata, assembly GCF_949987535.1. Classification (NCBI taxonomy): domain Eukaryota; kingdom Metazoa; phylum Chordata; class Mammalia; order Artiodactyla; family Balaenopteridae; genus Balaenoptera; species Balaenoptera acutorostrata. Next base: position 2,457,189 of record NC_080073.1, read on the forward strand.
TCTCAGGTCGCTTCCTTCTTCATGGTGGGAAGAAGAAAGAAAAGACCAAAGCCTGGGGAGGAGGAGTGCTGGCTCCACAGGCCCCCGCAGGTCTCAGCCGCCGGCCTTGCAGTCCCCGGGCAGCTGCTCCAGACCCTCCTGGCTGAGCGGCCCTCGTGCACCAGACCCCGCGGCTCCTGCACAACCTTGCGCCTGCTTCCTGCCAGGAGACGGCGGTGGCCCGGGGCCAGGGGAGCAGTGAGTCACTCAGGGCGGGCTGGGTGAGGGGCGTCCGCCTGGAGCCCAGGGTCTGGTCCTGCGTCCAGAGGCCGGCCTGGGACTGGGACAGGAGAGGCTGAGCCCGAGGAGGGAGGTGGGCGGGGAGGCGAGGGCGGGCCCACATCCTCCCTCATCTCCCCAGAGGCCTAAACCCAACACCCGCCCCGCTGCAGCCCTGCCCACCGAAGCTCTGGCCAGGATGCGGAGAGGGGCTGTCTGTTTCCTGGGAGAGCGCCAGCCCTCGAGGATCTCCGTCTGGTGGGGGAGATGGGGTTTCCAGCCCTGGCCAGGCCACCTCCCTGCTGTGTGACGAGCCTGGGGGTGGCTTGCCCCTCCTTGGCCTCATTTACCACCACCCCACCCCTCTGACCTCGGCCTCATGGAACCCCGAGCACTGGTCCAGAACTGACTATCCAATTCTCCCAGCTGCTTTCCGAGGTGCATTTTATCATCAGCTCCATTTTACACGCGAGGAAAGTGAGGCACCCACAGAGGTGGTCAGTCACCCAGGCCGCAGACCTAGGCGATGGCGGAGGTGGGATGTGAGCCGTAGGATCCGTTCGGGGTGCACGGGTGGGCCAGGAGGAGGGTCGGAGGGCTGAGCCCCTCTCAGCAGTGGTGGGGTCTGGGCCTGAGCCGCGTCTGGGGCATTTCCAGGCAGGGCCCCAGCTGGAGCCTCTGCCCTCGCCCCCTGCCAGCTGCTCCCAGGCCCAGCCCAGGGCAGGCAGCCGGGGCTTCCCAGGCGAAGCCCCTGGGGACAATGACTCAAGCTCAAGGTCAGTGCTCCCAGAACCCACTTCTCCCAACCCACGGCCCCCAGGAAGTCCTCCAGAAGGCAGGTGGGCCCAGACCCCGGCACCCTGCAGCCCTAGGCATCACACCCAGCTGCCAGTGCCATCACGTCCAGCGGCCGTCAGGGCCCCCACTTCACCCACGAGGAAACCGAGGCTCAGAGAGGGGCATCACCTGCCCACAGACAGTCAGGGAGGATGGAGCTGGGCCTGACCGGGTCTCCGGGTCAAAGCCTTGTTCCGTCCCTGGGCCCCCCGCCCTGGCCTGTGCAGGATGGGAGTTCTGTTGTGGATTCCAGCCCGATTCCCACAGTCAGGACAGTAGCTGCACGCTTGTCTCTCCCCCAAGCCAGGAAAGAACTTTTTGTCTGAAAGGAAGATAGGCTTCTACAAAGGCCATGGCCTCCCTGGGGGCCTCGTGAACCCAAATTCTCACTCTTTGTTATCAGACACCACCACAGTAGGCCCCTACCTGCCACAGGACCTCCTCCACAGCACTCTGGGGAAGTGGCTGCCCATCCTCAGCTTGAACACCCTTGAATACCCCCAGTGACAGGAACCTCACTACCTCTCAAAGTTGCACATTCCATCATGGGCCGCCACTGACCTAGGGAAACTCTCCCTTGGATAGAGCCTCCCTGTCACTTTTCATACTGGCTTTACTTCCTGTGCCACACAGAGCAAGATCTCCCTTCAAAGGTTTATCTGGTCTGTCCTCCTACTAGTGGAAGTTTCCTCAACATCTTTTGTGGGTGGGGGCAGCCCCTGTCTACACATCTCTACCCACCCCTATATTCACACATCCATTCACCCATCCACCTGTCCAACTAATCATCCATGGACCCATTCAACCATTCACACGTCCACACACATCTCCCTCCCTCTGTTCCAATCATGCATCCATTTATCCTCTTATCCAACTTCCCCAACGATCCATCCATCGCCTCAGCCATCCACCGCCTCACTCACCCTCCCGGCCTGGGCCCCTGTCCCCACAGGGTCACGAGGTGTAACAGGTGGTGGCAGCAAGCTCTTCCTCCTCCTCCTGTCTTCCTGAACCCTCCTCCTGCCAGCCCCTCGCCTCTTGCTTGGTCCCCAGGTTTCCATCCATGACCTGTCATGTCCCTGGCAAACTGGAGCCTTTTCTGTCTCTGCCCCCAGGCCTTGTGTGGCCCCCAGGCTCCGATTTCCCATGTCTCATGGGTCCTATTGCCCCAGGCTCTGGGGCAGACCCCCTGGTCCTGGGCTCAGCACCGGGACACCCAGCGGAAGAAGTATTTGTCACACGCTTGCTCTGTGCCAGACACCAGTCATGGCAGGCACCCAGTAGAGGGGAGTACGTGGCACTTTTGCCCTGGAGGTGATCTTAGAGTGCCATTTTTAGGACCAGAGGCCCAAGTCCCTTGCGGGGGCCTCCTTCAAGTCCCTCTCGTCCTGGAGGACACACCTGTCCCATCACCAAAAGCTCTGGAGGTCCTGGGCCCCACTCTTCATTCCTCCTCTTGGCTGTGTCCACCTGGTCCATCTCCTTTCCAACAGCACCGAGTTAGGGCTTCCCTCGCTCCACTTTACAGATGGGGAAACTGAGGCCAGGGGAGGCGCACGGCTTTCTCAGCTCCCAGGGAGCCACTTGCTCCTCAGAAGGCTGCTCCTTGGTGAGGATGGGCTGGGGAGACTGTATGAGGGTTTAGGAAACCCTTGGGGCACAAGAGGAGCTCACTCCATGGGCCCACCCAGCAGGGGCCAACCCAGGCGCCATCACCCACGCTCTCCTTCACCGGTGGCCCATGACGATCTGCCTTTTGAACCCCTGGCAGCCCCACTCCATGGCCATCACTCTGGTCCAGCCTCGAACCTGAGCTGCACACGGCCCTGCACCGGCCTGATACGGGCCCCAGGGCTGATGGCAGTGGAGGCTGTCACATGGCAGAGGGCCCGGTGGGGTGGCCCTGGGGGTGTGCGGGGGCTGCCCACCGTTTCCACACTGCGCCTGTCATGTCCTCTCTCTGCTTCCTCCATCCCCGAGGGGCGGGTGTCATTATCCCCATTTTATGGATGAGGACACAGAGGCGCCACGTGCTTCGAGGTTCCCTCGATGCCGACGGTGGCTTGTCCTCGAGAACGGGGGCCGACTCCTGGTTCATCTCCGATGCCCTTGTCCCTACACGCATCGTCCGCTGAGCCTCAGTTTGTTCCTCTGTGCAATGGGACAAGCATCCCTCCCCTCCCGGCCGTGGTGACAGATAAGTGCTACCAGGCCACAGAACCGTGTGACCCTGGGTGCGAGACCTAACCTCTCAGGGCCATCTCCTGCAGGACCGGTGAGCTCACGTCAGCATCACGTCGAGAGCCCCTGGCACCACTGGGCACGTGTGAGGTGCTCAGTGACTGCTGTGCCCCCTCCCCCCCCCCGTAGGACACAGGGCCACAGCAGCAGGCGGGGGAGGGGCATGGAAACCTTCACACTCTCCGCTGGTCCCTCTCCCAGCCTCACGGCCAAAGCCAGACTCTGCGGAGAGCTGCCCGGGCCTCCACCCTCGGCCCAGTGACTCACATGGCCCACTGGGGGTGAGATCACTGCCACTCAGGCAGAGAAAAGGACACACCTGTTCCCTGGGAGACGCCAACGCCATGGTGAACTTGGCCTGCGAGGGCTTCTGCTCACTTGAGGGAGGCGGCAGCCGGGGGCGAGGGGGGCAGTGGGTGAGGACCCGGCCGGAGGACGGGGGCTGGGGGTGTGGCCCGCCTCTGGGGGCCAAGTGAGGGTCTGCGAACCTCAGTCCAGCCTCCAGGCCCAGTGGGCTTTGTCCCCTCTGCTGGCCTGGTGAGGGGCATCCGTGGTCTTAGGGCTCTGAACCCCCCCCAACTCCCACCTCTGACTTAAGGGGCTACTCCATGTCGCCCATCTCATCCAGCAAATGGGTGCCCCCAACCCACTCCCTGGCGGTGAGTTGGGGGTGATGGGGTCTCTGAGGCCAGACATCGGCCCCCTCCCCCCGGCTGGGTCCGTGCACAGCCTCTGCAGGCTCACCCTGCCTTCCGCCTGTCCCGTCCCTCCCCGACCCCCCATCCACCATAAGGGTCCTTCCAGCACCCAGCACCCTCCCCACTGCTGACCTCGCCAGGCAGGCAAGGCCCTTTCCCATCTGCCACCTGCCCTCCACTCTGCTCTGGGCCATGGACTGCGTCCCCAGGCACCCCGTTTCCGGTGAGTGTGGCCAGTGGGAGGCGTGGCAAGAGCACAGGCGGAGGAGCTCACTGCCCCACCCCCTGCTGTCCTGTGCCCTCTGCAGCCGCGGTGCCTGGTGCCTGGTCTCGGCACAGGGCTCTCTCTGGGTTCTCGTAAAGGCTCCCGCGCCCGCCCTCAGGCCCAGGTAAGGCCCCCCTCCACCGCTGCCAGCCCAGCTGCTACACCTTCCCCTTAACCCCGCCCCTGCGCACAGACCCCCCACGGCCAGCACGGCGCACCAACTCCTAGTGCACCCACTGTTTCCGCCAGGACTCCAAACACTGCCCTTCAAGGTGCAACTCAAAGGCCACCGCCTCCAGGAAGCAATTATTTGTTTATTCGTTCCTTCATCCATTCCACACGGATTGATCGCCAGACACCACGTGAGGACTCGGTGAAGAAGATGGGGAGCCTAGCAGGGCGGACCCTCTGGTGGGAGGGATGACCAGCACCAAGTGAGCAAGTAAATAAAGATGACTTCGGCAGCGATCGGGGCCTCAAGGAAGAGAAATAAAGCAGAGTTTCTTGCCATGAGCTTCCCCTGGTCCCCCTCTCCCACCCACATGCCCCCCATTCGCTGGGCCGGGGCTGCGGCCTTTCTCACCCTGCAGGACCCGTGTCCGTCCCTCTGCTCTGAGAGCCTGCGGCGGGGCGGGGAGGGGAGAACGTCGTGACTCAGCTCTCTGCACACCATCCGAATCAGCCTCACAGCAGCCTAAGTGGTAACGGTCCTTACCAGGTCCGTGTTCCACAAACTCACAAACGCGGTCCCAACACCTTGCCTGGGGGATGATACCCAAACCCAGCGCTGCCCGCCTGACTCCACAGCCGAGCTCTTTCTCCTGCTTCAGGCTGAAAGCGAAGTGCATCACCATCATCTATATTTGCAGACTCTTCCAGAGGTGCCCAGAGCAGGGCCCAGCACGAGGCCGGTGCTAGACCTCCCTCCAAGTGGGCTGAACATCAAAGACTGTGATCGTCCTGCTCCTTAAGCAGCGCGTGCCTTGTGGGGAGGGGGCCCCGGATGCCTCAGTTTTCCAGATGGGAAAATGGAGGCCCAAGGCTGCTAAGAGCATTCAGTCACATGGCATGATGAGTTCCACCTTCTCCTCTCAGGCCCAGGAGGCCGCTCAGGGGGCAGAAGCCAGAGAAGAGTTTCAGCAGGTCCATCGTGGGGGGCAAGGGGGCCAGCGGCCAAGCCCCCACCTGGGCATGCCCCCTAGGACTGAACATCGCTGTGGGTGGCCTGGCTGTGGACAGAGGGACCCCCCGAGGGCAGGGTCTGACATCAGCAGTCAGTTAAAGTGACAGCCAGCCCTCCTGGGCTCTCTTCTGAGAGCTCCGACCCAGTTCCCTTTTGGCCCTGGGAGGGCAGACCGTGCCAGGGACCTTCAGGGTCTGTGCTCAGATCTGCCATGTAGAGAAATCAGATGACGGAGGCGATGGAGGCCCGGCCCAGTTCCCAGCATTGGAAATGGAGAAACAGAGTCTCCGAGGTGTGCAGTGACCTACCTAAGGTCACACAGCCTGGGGGCAGCAGATCTGGGGTCCCGACTCTGAGTCCTGTGTCCTTCCCAGGCTGCTGAGCTGCACTGGCCCTGGGGTCTTTACAAGCCACGCCACACACCCTTCTCCCCCACCTCAGAGCGCTCATCCGCAGAACAGGGAGAGAAGGAGAAGCCGCCCCCGCGGGGCTCTGTGCACATGAGCGCCCCTGAGGGCCGAGGCTGTGTGAACGTGCTCGTGGGGTGTGGTGCTGGGTGCAGGCTCGGGACTACACAGCCACACTGTTCTTATCTTCTGGTCTCTGAATGGTCTGGGTGCGGCAACCTTCCCAACCTCCAAGGACACGCATCTCACTTTCATCCAAGAGAAATAATACCCAGTGGTTACTGGGTGCTCACTGGGGCCAGTGCCCTACGTGTGAGGAACTCAGCGAATCCTCAGGCTCATCCTATAAGGCAGCTTCTACTATTATCTGCAGGGCGTGGAAACCAAGGCACAGGCAGGTGTACAGACATGCCCAGGGTGATACAAATAGGAAATGGGAGAGCAAGGATTTGAACCAATTCTGCTCCCAAGCACCCACTAAAACCACCATGAGACACGGCTGTCCTAGTCCGGCATGGAAGTCCTTCCCAAGGTCTAACCTGAATCCCCTTTGCTGTAGGCTGAGCCCTTCCCTAGCTCCTTCTTAGGCGAAGGGGAAAAGCTCCGCCCATGTCCCCCATTCTGTGCTGAAAGGCCTAAGTTCTTTGGCCCCTGGCTCCCAGCTCCCTGGGTCCTGGCATGCGGGTCAGGTTACCCCAAACAGGAACCCTCCCCTTGACTGTGCGTGTGCCTGCGTGCAGAGGCCTGGTGAGGACCGCCCCACCCTGGGCCAGGACCTCACCTCCTCACTTGCTTCCCGGCATCCTGTTTCCCAGCGCCCAGCCCTGTCGGGGCGAGGCCCTGCCTGAATCTTCTCTGTCGCTCATCTCCATGCACAGGCAGTTCCCAAGGCCCTCTCTGTGGACGTTATAGCATTTAATACTATTTAATGTTTTCCTTTAAGATCAACTGGTTTAAAAAGCCGTACCCTAGTCTGATCAAGCTTCTAGGTCTAACTCCCAGGTTGTAGGAACTACAGGAGACAGAGGAACAAGCTGACGAGCGGGCAAAGCCACGGCATCTGGTACAGGCATGTGGTTTACGGCGAGACTTTGAGCGGAGGGACTTTAAACCGGCTTCCAACTAGGTTCAAATTTGCAAGAATGAAAAGTTGAAAACAATGCACAAAATGCCAAATGCACTGGCTTTTGCCCCTGAATACGGTTATTTTAAAAGGAAACTTTAGATCACTCCCCTACATGGAAAACTAGTATCACTTGCTGTAAGTAGAAGGTTACCATGAAAACAACACAGTGCGATCCGATTTCAGGAGGATTCTGTGTCCTGCCAAGGGTGCCTTGCAAACCTGCCCGCCTCTGTTCCGTGAAGCCCTGGGCGATAGGTGAGCGCCTGCACTCTCGTCCTGGGCCCACCGGGGACACTGGGCTGCAGGTAGGTCCCCGAAACACCTTTTCTCACCTTCCACTTTTCGTGCATCAGGGAGGGAGGGGTGGTGAGTGCGGGGGCAGAGCCCCTTCCTCCCCGCCCCCCGGCAGCCGGCAGGCAGTCTCTGCAGCAGAGAGGGGCTCGGTGGGGACTCAGCCTCGGCGGCAGCCTGGGCCTTTCTGAGCCACACAATCCACAAGCTCAGAGCTGGGGCAGAGACGGAGAAACTGAGTCCCAGGCGGGGCAGGCACTGCCCAAGGTCACATGCAAAGTCTGGGGGTGGGGAACCAGGAACGACAAAACTCCAGGTTTTCTGACCTTCAGCCTCATGACCATCGAACCTTGTTCACAGGTATTCACTGAGCACCGACTGTGTGCGAGGCACAGAGGATGGGGGGCACGGGGGAAGAGGACAAAGTCCCAAAGAGCTGACACTTAGAGGCGGGGGACAGAGGACAAAAGCTAAGCAGACCGAATGAGATCATTTCCCATGCTGATGAGGAGGATAAAGAAGCCAAGCTGGAGGGCGTGAACGATGGCAGCCGGGGAGGTGGAGGAGGAGGTACCACTCAGGCCGGGCCCGAAGTGCCGAGAAGGAGGGAGGGGGACACCTGGGGCCCGGGGCGCCAGAGAAGCAAGAGCCTGAGCAAGGCAACCAGCCCTCAGCAAGTCCTGACTCTTGTTTTTCAAACTTTGTATTTTAAGTTAATTTCAGACTTACAGAAAAGTTGCAAGAAGCCTACAAAGAATTCTGTACCCCCTTTGCCCAGATTCCCCCCATGTTAACAGTGTATCCTGTTTATCGTATTCCTTCTCGCCATACGTGTGTGCACACACACACACACACGCACGCACACACACGCTTGCGATCAGAATTCTCTGAGCGTTAAGTCGCCCCCCTCGAGTCCCTGCTACGTTGATGTGTTCCCTGAAAACAAGGACGTTCTCTGACATAACCGAAGGACAGTTTTCAAGGTCGGGACATTCACATTGGTTCAATACTACTATCTTATCCTCAGATCTTATTCAGAGTTGCCAGCTGACCTAGCGACGTCCTCCACGGAGAACAGTCCCTGATCTTAAGCCTCCTTTGCAAACATGCGGAGGGAACTGCGTTCCCAGGACGGCCTTCAAGGAGAGCACCAGTCTGGCCCTTCGGGGGTGGACCGTTCAGCTCAGAAGCACGCAGGCCCAGCTCTTCCCTCCGCTGAGTTGCCTGGACACGCGGAGCCCCTCAGGCAGGCTGACCCATCCATCCGATGGCTGCCAAGACGTGGCTCAGGTGCAGACGGTCACTCAGTGTGGATTAATCTCATGTACTCAGTCCGGCAGTTATACTGAAGGCAGGAAGTGTCTGTCAGGGGGAGCCCAGTGGGTTCTCGTCCAGGCAACAGCATTCCCCTGAATAAACTCTCCACGACCGACCGTAACACCCATCTCCCGCCACCCTCCGGCCACCAGCGGGACCTCGCTAAGACACAGAAGGCCTCCCGCAGGGGAGAAGCGGTCATTCGGAAGTCCGGAGCCCTGGAGCCCACCCACGCCTGCAGCGTCTGCTTTACCCACCCTCTAGATGCACCTGGCAAGGACACACTGGTGTTCCACCCGAGGACATTCGCTCCTCTCTCCTGGGCCGGGTTCAGCTCCGGCTGCTTGATTCTTAAACATTCACCGATTATTTGGCCGAAGACAAGCTTCTCAAGGCCCCCGGCCACCGGGTCAAAGTGAGCCTTCGGCGTGCTTCTCACCCACGCCGCACTCTGGTCCAGCAGGAGCGCCTGAGCCAGGACGACACACTTTCGGGGAACAACGGGCATTCTGCACCGCCCAGCACACACAGCACTTCCTGCCTGCCTGCCCATGGTGCCTGGGGACCGGCCCTCCCGCACGGGGTGCAGTGCCACTGGAGCCCCTGTGTCTCTGGTTGGCCTCACGGGATCTCTGTTGCTCACCCCCAAAGACTCTGTCCGATACAACGCTCTAGCTCCACCACCCTCACTTCCTTTCCATGCCTTTTCTGCCAAGGGCACTGCTTCCCTCTGTTGGTGGGGAAACCCTCTTCAGCCCTCAAGACCCGTCTCTGCTCTCCAAGAACCCCTTCTGGCTTTCCCAGCCGAAATGCTCGCTCCCTCTCCTGAATAACGTCCACGCTTTCTTTGCACTTACTTCATTAATAAAAAGAAAACCCCCCATTTACCCAGAGCCAACTGTTTCCCAGGCACCCTCACACCCATTGGGTCCTCTCCCTAAGTCCATTTCAGCTCAGGACCTGAAGGTCGGAGAGCAGAAATGACTGGGGTGTCACTGTGCCCTGAGACGGTCCCAACTTTGATGCTCTAATGAACAGAACGCAAGGGAAGTGACGCTCTGGGACTTCTGAGACCTGGTCATAAAAGCTGGCACGCCTTCTACTTGGCTCTGTCTGCCCACAACCCCCCCCCCCCCCCCCGCCGCTTTCTCTCTTTTTCTCGGGACAGTTGCTCTGGGAACCCAGCCACCACGCTGTGAGGAAGCCCAGGCCGCACGGGGAGGTCCCGTCTAAGCGTTCCGCTCACAGCCTGCAGCAGCTGTGAGGTGAGCGGCCGGGTGGGGGAGGCGTCTGAGGAATGCAGCCCCCCGTCTTCAAGACGCCCCATCTGGTGCCGAGTACGACAGGCTCCACCCAAACTGCAGACCTGTGCGAAGAGCAAACACTGTCATCGTAGGAAGCCACCGGAAGTGTGCGGTAATCTGTGACGGAGCCAGCGCAGGCGGAGAAGCTGCCCAGAGCCAGAAGGGGCTAGACAGTGAGGACAAGTGCGGCCGGGCCGCCTCGTGGAGCTGGTCACGTGGAGGGCACTCACCACATCCCCTCTCTGTGACCTCAGGAAGGTCACCTGCCCTCTCTGGGCCGCCGTTCCCTTGTCTGAAACATGGAGAAAAGAACAGTATCTATTTCAGGAGGCTGTTGAGAGGATTCACGGAGACACCATGCGCACAGCATTCGGCACCTAGACGAACACCCACGGAAAGTAACAGCAGTCCTGACGATGATCAAAGGGACCGGCTAGATCGGATCCCCAGCCAGCCTGATGTCAGCGCCCTCGCCGTCCCCTCAAGTCACAAAGCCTCGGGGACTGAACCTGCCGGCTGGGAGCAGACGCCTGGGCTCCAGCGTGTGTGCGGGCACCCTGCAGCCTCCGACCAGCCCTGCGTCTCTGTGCCCAGCTTCCTGGGCTGTGTGCTCAGAGCTGCCAGGCCACCGCGTTCACTGACTGTGACTGAGGTTGGGGAACTCTCTTCAAAATGAGTGTCTTCACACTGTGTTTTCGATACCCCTGGCCTCCGTTATTTCCAGCAGAAGGGGCTGGTGAAACCTGCCCATCAGGAAGCAAGTTGACAGCTGGTCTAACCCGAACTAGTCCTACATCTAAAAGCAGATGGGGGTACCCACCACGTGCTTGGAGGGGAGGCGCCAAAGTCAGGTTGTGGAGCGAGAAAACACGGAGTTACAACCACCCTTGAAAATCCGTGACCGCGGAGGACCTGGAACTACACAGACCGAGGGAATGGCACGTGATGTCTCAGCTTGCTCTCCAGGATGCCTGACGCTGTGCAGAGCTGGGGTGGACACCCACACCATTTACAGTCTTCTCCTCTCTCTCTTTCTCTCCTTTATACATTAAAAATATCATCCGGCTTTTAATACCAAGTGTAGGTAAGAATGTAGAGACACGGGACCCTCACTCATTGCTCGTGAGGAGGCGCACTGCTACACCACTTTGGAAAGCAATTTTGCAAAGCCCAGTAAAGTTGAAGGTACTCATATACCGCCCTGGTACAAACCCTACACACGCCACACATGTGTGCAAGGTGCGAGTGAAGGAACACTTACTGCAGTCCTCCCTGGAGCATCAAAAAAATGGGAAACCACCGAAATCTATATCAACAGCAGAACAGTGGAATACTTTACACCAACAAAAATAAACATGAGAACTATACACAGCCACACGGATGACTCTCACCAATAAAATGTGGACTGAAAACAGCAAGTTGCATCTTGAAGAGCTATCTGTACACCCATGTTCACAGCCGCATTACTCACAAGAGCCAAAAGGTGGAAGCCACACATGTCCGTCAGTGGATGAAGAGATAAACTAAATGTGGTCTACGCACAGAATGGAATATTATACAGTTTTGAAAAGGAAGCAAATTCTGACACCTGCTACAACATGGATGAACCTGAAGGATATTGCGGCGAGGGGAACAAGTCAGTCACAAAAGGACAAATCCTGCATGACTCCACTTACATGAGGTCCCGAGAGCAGTCCAATTTATAGACAGAAAGCAGGACGGTGGGTGCCAGGGGCTGGGGGAGCGGGGTGGCGAGTGTTTAATGGGGACTGAGTTTCAGTTTGGGAAGATGAAAAAGACCTGGAGATGATGGCGGGGATGGTTTCACAAGAGCGTGAACGTACTTAATGCCACTGACCGGTACACTTAAAAATGGACAAGATGGTCAGTTTTTCGTCACGTGTATTTTACCACAATTCAGAAGTTTGGAAAAGCAAGTTGTAGGTTATGACATCATGCCTGTAAAGTTCTAAAACTTGTAGAATGAGCTTTGTGTTAGCCAAATTATAAAAATGTGCATGTGAAATAAACACAGCAAATGGGCAGGGTGGGGGCACTACTGCTTAGGTTTAGCTCTGGGGAGATCGGGGTGAGATGGGATTTGAGGGAGGCCCACAGGGGCCGTCCACCGCGTCGTAACCGTTTATTTCTGAAGCCAGGTGATGGGTATACCACTCTCTACTTTTTCTTCCCACCCGAAGAACTGTTTCACTAACCAGAGTGCCCTGAGGTCCGCCAGGCTCTAGGGCCTGGGGACAGGGCTCTGTGCCTCCCAGGATGGGCTCTGGGCCAAAGCTAGGGGCTCTGCGGAATGGCCATCGCCCCAGGCAGAAGGCAGAGGTGCCAAGAACTTCCTTTGCATTTTCTCGTTGAAATAAGCATCTCCGCTCCTCCTGCGGCCTCAGCCTCTGGCAGGGCTCCAGGATTATTTTACATGAATTTAAGATCATTAATGAAGAATAATTAACAGCTTCAAGGGAGCCTGGCACACCCTGTGTTTAGAAGTGGTTAATTATGCATTGTCTGCAAAACACCCTTTCCATACTCGAAAGTTTTGGGTCGCTGGTCTAAACAATGGAATATGGCATCAGGAAAAGAGCCAAGTGGTTCCACGCTCCAAGTTCCTGGGGTTGGACCTCTTTGGACAGAGGTGACCACGGCTCCCTAAGCCCCCTAAGTGAGGTGCCTTAAGTGCTTCCCTGGCACTGACACTGTCAATCCCCCGGAAGGGGCCATGGCAGGTGGGCTAGCTCCCTCCCCCACCATCGCGAGCAGTCGGAGCCCTGCCAGGATGCGGTCTGGCCGTAAAGCTGGAGTCTCTCGTCCACCTGACTGATGCGTCACCGTTATTTATGAACACTGGTCAATAGAAAGAGGACTGTCCCCAGCCCCGAGCATCTCATTTGCCAGTCAGAGCTCCTTGGCTGGCCCTGAGCAGCCTGTGAGATCCCTCGGTCCCCCTGACAGGCCATGTGACTCTGGGCCAGCCACTTCTCCCTCATGAGTCTCTATTTGTTCACCTGGAAAATGGGACAATTACATCCTCCCCTTCACGGGGTTGGTGGGCTTAGAACGATGCCTCCCACGTAGCAGATACTCCGTGAGCCTCCGCATCACACTGCCCACCCGGCCTCCCTTTCTAGACTCATTGCCTGACAGGCACCCTACACTTCAGCCTCATCTGTGACCATTTCTGAACCATGCCAGGCTCGGTCCTACCTCCACACGTTTGCTCATGCTGTGCTCCCTGCCTCCTGTCCCTTCCTTATCTGGAAAAATCCTGCTCCTACATTCAGGCCCAGCTCAAATGACACCTCCTGCAGGAAGCCTTCCTAGATTTCCCCCAGGCCAGACAGCCTCCCTCATACTGCTGGTATCTTTGTGCCACCTCTATTTATCCCCCATCCTCAACTTTCATGGCTTGTTAGTGGGTCTCTTCCCCCTCGTAGGCTGGGAGCTCCTTGGGGACTATGTCCCATTTGTCTTCCGGTCACAGTTGGGCCTTGAGAAAAGAGCACCTGCTCTGAATACGAACCTCCCATGGTGGGAGGGGCCAAGGGGGCTCTCACTGGTTGGCCTGGAGGCTGAGCCAGGTCTCTCACAAGCACCACGTAACTCCCAGAGGGACTCTCAGCTTGCTACTCCCACCCTGAGAGCCCCTCTGGGCTCCCCACTGTGCACAGCAGGAGGCCCAGCCCCTGGTCCGAGACTCAGGTCCCCGGCACCCCTCTCAGCTCCATGGCTTCTCACCACCACCCAAAGACACATGCCCTTTGAAAGCCTCTGGGGTTTTTCACATGCCTTTCCCTCTGCCTAGAACACCCATCTCCCCCTCTCGGCCCAGCCAACTCCTGCAGACACTGTGTTGCCCGCTCAGCTGTCACCTCCTCCAGGAAGCCCCACATCCAGATCCACTTCTCCTACCGTGTCCACCTGAGCCCCCGTGGGGTGGGGACATGCTTCCTTCATCCCTCTCGCCTCAGGACCCTGGCATACTCCTCTCCTGAGCTGCGGGGCACTCGAGACAGAGTCTACCTTGGAACAAGAGAGACCTGGGGCCAAATCCTGTGGCCACACTTACTTGTCTGCCTGCCCTTGGGTCTCACCTGCTCAAAGGGGGGCTTCAATGCCCCTCTTGCAGTAGGGCTGAGGATTGACCAAAGTGTAAAGTTCACCCTCGGCAGACACTTAACAACTAACAGCCAGAACATTCCAGGTGCCCCAGGCCCATAGGAACAAGCTCCCTGGATGGTGGGAAAGGCTGGTCCACCTGCACGAGTGGAAGATGCCCCAGGTACAGCTGGTGCTGATCAGATGTGGGGTGGGCCTCGCTCCCTGGCACCCACCCAAGAGCGGGGACTTCCTTTCTGAGGCCGCTGTGAGACCCTCAGGACCTGCCCCCTTCGGAGAAAGCCTTGGAAGAGAAAAGAAAAGCTCCCACACTTTCCCAGAACGGCTCGCATGCTAATAGCCATGGACTTCACAGAGTGTGAAATCAGGAAAAACGAATTCCCTCAGGATAGCCGGTATTCTAACTCCCTCCCCCAAGGCCTTTAATTACAGGCCGTTGAAGGCGCCCTTCCTGCTGGCCTGGGCACCAGTGTTCCTCAGCCAAGGTGTGTGTGTGGACAGAACGCACGTGCGGAAGATACTGTCAGTTTTACTAACATTCGGGGTCATGCCCGCATCGTTTCAGGGAGTAGTCCCCAAATGCCACTACCCGTCAACAGGGCCAAATCCCTAAAGATGGGGAAATTGGGGCTCAGAGAGGGAAAGTGACCTGCCCAAAGTCACAAAGCAAGTGGAGGGACTTGAACTCTGGTCTCCTGACTTCCACACCAGGGATACCCTCATTCTGCCCAAGTAAGGCAGATACCCTCATTGCCCCAAGTGTGTCTCAGATCTCTGCTTGGGATGGAGGCCGTCAAACCCCTTAGTCACATGAGCCGCCAGTGAGGTCAGGGGGCGTGGACCCTGGCAGGGCCAGGCCAGGATGGAGGCTGCCCTCCTGTGGGGTGACAGTGCTCCAAGCAAGTCCGCTCCAGGGCCAATCTCAGCAGCAAGGAACAATGAAACTCAGCGCATGGCCACAGAGCACTCGGGGGGGGGACCCCTTCTCTGCAGAAATCCTACCAGCTTCAGGGCTGGAGGAGGAGGAGGGTACAATTGAGCCAAGTTGCCCAGTGGCCCAGAGCAAACGCCAGCAGGGGCCCTGCCCCAGGACGAGGAGGCCCTGTGGTCGCCAGGCAGGGGACGGTCCCGCCAGCTCGGCTGCCCCACGGCAGAGGCCCTCCCGGGGCACGTACCTTTTATAGACTCCGTGCAGCGGCTGCAGGCACAGGAACTGCCAGTAATCCAGGCAAAAGGCCTTGAACTTGAGCATTTTCGCCTTTCGGTCTCCTGCCGGACCCCCGTGGCACCTCCACCGAGACTTGGAGAGGGGCTGAGGGAGCTGGGGGACAGGCCGCTCCGGCCACCCCGGTCCCCGCTGCCACAGTGGCCCCACTCACATGGCCCGGTGCTGCCAGCCGCCCCTCCAGCACAGCCTCCGATACAAAGAGCAGCGCACACAAAAGCCCAGCGACTCCTCCGTCAGGCTCGCCCAGGCAGCCTCAGGCTGCCGCCGCCGTGGGGGGCTGGAGCTTCTCGGGGCTTCCCCGGGGGTCCCCAGGGCAAACGGGGGCAGCCCTGGCTGTGCTGAGTGGTGGGGGCCCCCGGCCCATCATCCTGGGGGCCTGGATGCCGGGGCTCCTGACGGCGGCTCCGAAAGCTCCCTCTTCCAACTGGTCCCCAGGTCCCCAGTGGCTGCGCCGGCACCTGGCCGGGCAGTGGCCCAGCCGCCTGCCTGGCCCGAAGTGGCCGAGGCTGGGACGACCAGGGGTGTGGGGTGCAGGCAGGGAGGGGGCGAGGTGACAAATGCCGGCCTCCTCGCCAGGTCAGTTATGTTTGGCGGAATCCCTGCTCGGCCCCGAGAGCAGAAACTCACCACGTCGCCACATGGTTTCAGTGCTCTGAAAGGCAGCGGAGAAAGACTGACAGGGCCACCGTGGTTGCCTGGGTGACAGGGACACATTGATAAAATCTAAAATGGAACCTCGATGACAGCCGCTCATTGGCTGCCGGGAGGGGACTCCCGACGCCAGAGGGGGGGGCCTGGGCTGAGGGGCCGTGGCCAGCGGGGCATTGTCAGGCAGGGACAGGGCCACAGGCAGGACGGGGGGCTCTGCGGCCCGGGACCCAGCGTCACGGGCGGCCAAGCAGAACCAATGGGCCCCTCCTGGCGGGTCTGGCTTCTATTCTGGACGCCCTGCGGCCCTTTCCCTACACGCTAGACACAGGGATCTCAAATGGCCCTCCCTGCTCCACGCGGGCCCCCTGCTGCTCTCAGAATAAAGGCCAAACTCCCGACTGCCCACCGGCCCTCAGCGCCCCGACTCCTGCCCACCGTCTGAGCTCTCTGAGGCTCCCGACGCCCGGAGCCCTGGCTCCTGTCAGGTCCCAGAAGCCACCCCCTCTTCCAGGCCTTCCGGGCAGCGCCCTTGGCCAGAGGTGCCCTCCCCGGCCCCTCTCCACCCACCGGATCCTACCGCCAGCATCGCGTCCGAGCCCCCCCGCACGCCCTGCCCTGACTTTCTCTGCGGGAAGTGCCCGCGCCTCTGAGATGATCCTGTTGATTTACTTATCTACTCTGTTCCCACTGCAGCGCAAGCACCCCGGCCCAGCCCGGCTCAGGGCAGCACCTGGCCCACTGCAGGCGCCCCATCGTTTGTTGCAGGAGTGAAGGGTCCTGGAGAGCGGAATGGAAGGGTCCTCCTGAGCACACCACACTCACCCCGCCTGCTACTCGGGGTCCCTGGTTTGCTCCACACTGTTGACAAAGCAGTGGTCCCATCGCATCCTTGTGAGGAGGGCTCGCTCCCCCTCCCCCAACCGCAGATGAGGAAACAGAGCTCCGAGAAGACCCCATCACCGTGTGTGAGGGACGACGTCCAGGCCCATCGGCCTCAGACAGGAGTGGCTGCCGCCAGAGTGCTGGGCCTGCGTGTCCTGTGCCGGCGGCCGGGCGTCCAAGGCTGGGTGCGGACCCGGGCCTGATCCCAGCACCCCCCGCGTCCCGGCAAAGCCAAAAACAAAGTCACCGGCCTCAGGAGGGAGTCTCCTCCGTCCACCATCTCGGACGCGCTGCTTCTAGAGCAGTGGCTCTCCCCCCGGGGCGATTCTGCCACCATCCCCTGCCCCAAGCAACAGTGGCCATGCCTGGGGACACTGTGGGTTGTCACAATGGGGAGGGCGGCGCTACGGGCCTCTAGTGCATTTAGAGGCCGCCAAACACCCCACAGTGCACAGGACGCCCCCCTCCGCGAGGAGTGATGCGGTCTAGCGGCTCTGCAGGGTGGCTCTCCGTGGGAAGTGCCGCCGTGGATGGCTAGAAGGGAAGGGCGTCCGCGGTGGCTCAGTCGAGCGGGGAGCGTGAAGCCCAGTGAGGGGAAGGGCACGGACGCACCATCAGGATGGCCGAGCTGGACGCGGCGTGGGGCACAGTCCACCAACCCAGCCTGGGGAGAGGGGAGCTGCTGGGCAACTGGGCTGGTGACAAGGCAGGCGAGGAAGGAGGGCAGCATGGCGGTCTGCCGAGGGTGAGGGGCCTGTCTGCCAGCCCGCGGGGCCAGCCTCCCTGAAGGGCCGTCCGCCCTCCCCCAATGGGACATCAGCTTCCCTCTCACGCCTGTGGCAGAGGAAGCCGGCTGTTCCTTTGAAAGGAGGCAATTACTGGCTGGGACCTTTGTTTCTGAATTTCCCAGGCTGTAAGCAGGCTTCCAGAACCTCTGTGGGACTGGCCACCAGAGCCTGAGGGCCGGCTTTCTCAGAGGCTCCCACAAAGCAGCAAAGCCAGCGGCCCCGCTGCGCATAAAGGGCAGAGGCCAGGCGGTCGTGCCAGGGGGGAGGGGGCGGCTGGGTCTGGCACCAACAGTCCTCTGGTCCCTGGATCTCAGTTTTCCTCATCTGTGAAATGGGAACACTGAGCTGGGCTCTGCCTGTGTCCCAAGGGGATGAGGGCAGATCTCATGTAGCGCCTGTTGCTCCTCAAACGTGCTGGGAATGCTCCACCTCTGAGCCTTTGCACTGGCCGTCCCCCTGCCCGGAGGCTCCTACTCCAGATAGCTGCACGGCTCATCCCTCGCCCGCCTTTCCTTCTGGTGTCTGGCTAAACAGCGCCGCCTCCAAAAGGCCTTCCCTGACTACCCTCCCATCACTATCCTCTTCACCCTGCTTTATTTTTCTTCGTAGCGCTTGTGGACAAAAAATGCGGCTGCCACTTCAGTAAACAGAGAATGCTGCTGCCATCAAGCCGTCAGCCGCTGTAGCACCCCTGAAGGTGCACCCTGAGGGGATTCAAGATGGAGAAAAACAGGAGACCCGCCCTAGATAGTGGAGATGCACATCTAAGGAATAATTTCAAGGACTCTTGCACCAGTCCCATACGTAGAAAAGCACTAAAATCATTAACTTGAGATGTCTGGGTTTTTGTGATTAGCAGTCATCTTTGGTGGTGGAGCACATTTTTCCCAGCAGAAAGCCCTCTATCTCCTGGCTTCTCCCTTCCCTCTTGGCAGCAGGTCCCTCGGGGCTGTCGCAGAGCTGTCTCCCAGGCTACAGTCCTCAGTAAGGTCCAGATAAAACATAACTCACAACTTTTGGGCTGTGCGCTTTTCTTCAGTTGACACACTTGTCACCACCTGACGTATCATATTAAAACCCGATTTCTCTGTCTGTTTGCTGCCTGATACAGTAGCTCTGCAAAGGCAGCAGGACAAGTCCCTGTGGTTTCCTGAGTCCCCCCATACCCGTAGGTGCTCAGGAAATAATGGCTGAGAAGCAGAGGGGGAAGGCAGAACCAAGGGGCCCTGCTGTCTTTGCTCTCTGAAGGTGCAGGGGGTCATTGGCTATGAGGTCAAGTGTGGCCAGCCTCAAGCAGCAGTGGTTACTGTGGCCACTCCCTGACCGTGACCACCATCACTTATGTGCCCGAACTGGAGTGAGGCCGTGGGGGTGTGTGGACCCACGTGCAGAGGGACGGTATAAGGGTCCGAGTGCCGAAGGAAGGGAGCGTGCAGATGTCCGGGAGTCTGCGTGTGTGTGTGTGTGTGTGGTTGTGCAGGAAGTGTACACACATGGGCGAGGAGTGTACTACAGCGTCAGGCAGTGTTCACACCAGGATCTGGGTTCAAATCCCAGCTCTGCTCACCAGCTGAGAGTCCTGAAAAAGTGACGCCTGTAAAATGGGCCGATAGCTCTGCGTGGCCGTGCAGAGGTGGGACGCTGCCAGCTTCCAGCCAACAGAAGCGACAGCCCTCCCTGCTATGTGCGCTGTGCCTGCAGAGCGTCCGTGTACGAGGTTACACGACAGCGTGAACGTGTGCGGACCACCCGATTCTCCGGCCTCCAGCAGTGCCCCTGGGGGTGCCCAGCCCCGAGCTGCTCAGGGAAGCCGTGCCTGCGTGCCCACCCCCGCCCTTCTCACAGCCTCGGCCGCCTCAGGCATCTAGCTGGTCACCAGACCATCTCATCCCCATACAGCGCCTGCCACCCGACAGCTGGGGCCCAGCCCCTGCTTGACGGCTCCAGTTCGGGGCGCACTGCCTTTGTGCAGGAGCTCCCTCTCACCGAGGCCGAGCTCCCCAGTGGGACTTGGGTCTGCCGTCCACCCGCCCCCTCGCTTTCCAGGCCCTGGGTCCACATCCACTTCTCAGGGCCTCACAAAGTCTGCCCTCTCCTGGGAGCGGGGACCCCCAGCCCACTTCTAGTCACCCCCACGTGTAGCGCAGACGTCCCCTCCCAGCCCCCCGTTCATGCCAACCCCACTCAGGACCAGCTGCCCGTTCCTGGTCTTCCACACCCACCTGCTGCCCCATCCAGGGGCCTCCCCTACACCACAGTCTCCAGCCCTTCCTTCTGAAGACGTCTTACAGAAACATCAAGATACAAGACGCTCAGACCACCATCCCCACTTCCACCAAGTACAGTGTGGAAACTGACAGACACTGTCGGCTTCTCCCTTGGGCTGCAGCCTTGGTCGTCATGGGAGGCACGGCTGTAGGCCGGCCCTCGGGGGACCACCAGCCTTGAATCTCGGAGGAACTATGGGCTGAGCCACGGTCCAGGAGGGACCGCTCCTAGCTGGACCTGATCTCAGGGGATGTGTCAGCACTATCTCCGGGCCCTGGGGGAATTTTAGGGCCAAATGGGGGGCTAATTTCCCCCATGGCCTCTTGGGGCCGACCCTAGGTGCTGATGGGGAGAGTGGGCCAGTGGTCCTGAGCAGGTCCAGGGTGGATGGTACAACAGTACCTGTATCGGTCAGTGGAGAGGCTGCTTCCGGTCTCCAGGGAGCTCCTGAGGTGGCAAAAGTGAGACAGGATTACCGATGACCCCAGACAACAAGCTCCCCGCCCGTCCGGGGGGCCATGCCAGCGCAGGCCACGCTGGTTGGTGCCAGGTCAGGGCCTGGGGCAGGTGAGCAGCCCTGGGGAAAGCCTGTGGCCCCACATGCAAGAAACCACGTGCTTCTTTGTCCTCCGACAGGTCAGCCAAGACACTGCCCCGTGCCCACCCCACACGCCAGTGCAGGGGCTCAGCGCCAGGGGGCCATCGGCAACGACACGTCCAACTGCTCCCCGTTCAATGGCGACGCCGAGGCCCAAGGTCCCACAGGGAGTCTCCCAGCGGAGGCTCTCTGCAGGCAGAGCTGCACCCTGGGGTGTGGCCTGGGCCTGCCAGCTGGCAGGTCTGTCCACAGCCCCCGACCACAGACAACCCCTTCCCAGCATGAGCTGGCCTCTGCCCCGTCACGCTCTTCTCATCATTCCTGCCCCAGGGCCTTTGCACTTGCCGTTGCCCCTGCAATGGAATGCTCTGTCCCCATCACATTTGACAGCTTTCCAACTCCAGGAGGCCTTCCCTGTCTATAGCAGCCCTCCCCCGCCCTTCAGTACCCTCGCCCCCAACTCGTTGTCTTTCAGAGCCCCACGTGAAACAGGCCGAGTCATCTATCTGTTCGCTTATTCACTCCTGTCTGCCCGTCAGACTCCCCTCCCGAAGGCAGGGCCCCGTGTGTCCTGGTCATTGTCCCACCGAGGGGACCGGCCGTGACGGTGCCTCCTTTGATCTGTCAGCTGCTACAAACCTGGTCACAGGTGGGGAGGGCAGTCGTGGGGGGGGGCCCTGCTGAGGCCCCACAGACACCCGTGAGGAAACAGGCTCCAAGAAGGTAAGCCCTGTGGGTCCCCTGTTCTAGAGATCGGGTGGCAATGAGACTCAGTGTGTTTGCCTGAGACCAGCATGTCCTCCCCAAAGAGGCCCGGACCACGGGCAGGGCCCAACACCCCCACGCTGGGAGCCCTGGCAGAGAGGCTCGGGTTCCCGCTGTGGGTCTGGGCTCCAAGCCAGCCCACCTGGGGGGTCAGATCCCACCCCACCCCCGACCAGCCGCGCGTTTGGTACAAGTGCCTCTTTGAGCCTCAATGTCTTCAGTAAAACGGGAGTGAGAGTACAAAGCTCCTGCGGGCAAATAATTGATCTGAGCCGATGTCGAGAAACACGAGCCTCTGCTGGCTCTGCTTGGCGCTACGCCCGGTGACCGAGGCCTTCGGGTCTGGGGGTGCCTTCCACGAGGCGGGGGCCCAGCTCCCCAGCACACCCTGTCCCTGCCCTCCTGGGCAGCGGCTGCTGTGACACAGGACACGCCCCTGGAGGTGGTGTCATTGGGCTGCACCTCTCCTCCGATGCCACGCTGCTTCCCACGTGGGCCACAGCCCTCCCGCTGTGGGTGCCCCGCATGCCTCTCCGCACCCAACACCCAGACGTCCAGGGCACCTGCTCCGAGTGGGCCTGAGCTCGGCACCGTGGGCCCTGGCCTTCTGGGCCACCACTGGGAGCCCACCACGGCTCATCTGAGCTTCGGCCTCATTCCCTGACCCTCCTTCCACATCCCCGCACTGACCCGTGAATCTGCTACTTCCCGTCCGGCTGAAGCATCGCTGGTTGCCGGACCCCACGTGCAGCAGATGGGATGCCCCAGGACCTGCCTCAGGCACCCCCCTGCTCCAGCCTCAGCTGAAGAGGCCACAGACGGCTCCCCCCTCCCCTGGAGCCAGAGCCCACTGGGGGCGGCGCACCATCGGCTCAGCCCCTCTGCCTGTGTGTCAACAGGCCTGGCCGGGGATCAGGAAGAACAGAGGACATGAGGGATGGCGTCAGGATGCCCTCGAGTCACTCTGCCAGACTGTCACTGTCCTGTGCCCGTTCTGGGGAGGACAGCGGCTTTCGAGGATGGAGAGGGCACGGCTGGCCAGGCAGGCCTTCCCTCCCTCCCGGGCCAGGAACCGTGCTGGGAGCTGTGCTGGGAGAGGTGAGGAAACCCGGCCTCCTGGAAGCCCCAGTTCTGGACAATTCCACACCTGGCTGCTCAGACATGCAAGGTTAACACCAATGTGATGTGACAGGGACACAGCCAATGGTGCTGGGGTTCCTGGAGCCCACTCTGCCCAGGCCCAGGGCTGCCCTCCCCAGCTCCAGTCCTGCTCTGACTACATCGTGATAACAACGGCACCACCTCGGCCTGCCACAGACAGTCCACCTAGTGAGCGCTAGGTTCTTTCTCCAAATGCTTCCTCTCCTAACCCCTGCGTGAATCTCACAAGGCACACGGAATCATGACCCCCCTTTACAAAGGCTGACCATGCAGCCCAGGGGCTCCCTGTACCTGGAACACCACTCCATTCCCTGCCTTTTCATCCTGCAGCAAACTCCTATTCACCCTCCAAAACCCTGCTCAAAGGTCAACTCCTTTGTGCAGACTTCTTTGCCTACTTTATCCCCCTAATCAGACTCCTTCCTTCCTTCCTTTTTTCCTCACTCCCTCCTTCCCTCCCCCCTTCGTCTCTCTCCCACTCCTCTAATGACAGTGAGTATTTTTTGAGCAGTTCCTATGGACTAGGTATTGGTATTAACAGTTGACCAGTGTCACCTCATTTGGTCGTCACCACAGCCTGTGAAGGAGGCATGGGGACACCCCACCACATTGTGACACTCGGGTCCAAGATACGGAAGGGTGCAAAATAATTCTCCCCCCAGGCAGTAGTGTCCACAAGGCACACACGTGAAGACGGGGACCCTCCCAGACGTGCAAGGCTGACCTGGCCTGCTGTGGCCCAGCTCTAAACCCTGTGACAAGCGGGGGTCCCTGCCTGGGCTCCCCACTCCTCCCCACCCATGTCCCGCCCAGGGAACCCCTCGGTGGCCTGAACCCCTCGGCGGTCCCCCTCTCGGAGTGCTGCTGACCCTGACAGCCCAGCTGGGACTGGCTCTGATGGGGACCCTCCCTCTGCCCGGTGCCCTGCCGGGTCCACGCAGCCTTGTTGGTCACAGACTGAGGCCCGCTCTGCCCGTCACCCTCCTTCCCTGCTCAGCCCAGCTGCCAACAGGAGGGGCACGGCCCAGCGCCCGAACTGGGAACCAACGGCCTGGGACATGCCGGAGCCCCTCTTTGCCTTGGCCTCCCCACCCGGAATGAGGGGCGGCGGTAACAGCTCCACCTCACACAGTCGCTGTGAGAAAGGTGAGGTGCTGCCCACGGAGCAGAAGCGCCCTGTATACCAGAAGGTGCAGAGCAGGTGTGCCCGCGGTACCACACGCTATCATATGAGTGCATCCAATAACGTTTAGTGGGATGTTAGAGCCTAGAGGTTACACCGTGAATTCTAGAGCCAAGAGGGCCGGGGTTCGGATCCCAGCTTTGCCACACACTAGCTGTGTGACCTTGGGCAAGTTAATGGACCTCTCTGTGCCTCAGTTTAGGGTCCTCTTTTATTGTGTTTTAGGAAGATTAAATAGGTTAATACATTTAAAGCACTTAGAACAGTGCCAGGCACAGAGTCAGTATTCCATAAATCCAGCTACGACCAGTACAGAACTCAAAACAGTAGCATATTATGTTATGCATTATATGAAGGTGTGATACGGACAGTATACGAATGATCTTAACGTGTTGTATTAACACACCGATTCTATATTAACAGATGTTTGTTTTACCCACGTATCTAAAATCCCCATTTATAGGGGAAACGGGCTGTGAGTGGCGACCGCGCAGTACCACGGTCTCTTACTGAGGTGTGGTGGCCCCAAGTCCAGAGCTCTGTCTGCTCTGCTGGGCTGCGACTCCTCCCCCTGCCCGGGGGCCCCAGCATCTCCGGAGGCCCCTGGACCAGGCTCGCGGACGCGGCACTCTGGGTCAGCTGGGCAGGGCTCCAGCCCTCCTCCCGCCTCCAACTCAGGCTCCGGGGAAACAGCCCCTTCCGGCCACCCTGGACAAGGCGACTGCCCTGGGGACAGTCCCTTCTGAAGCCCCTGTCCCCAGCCCTACATGAACAGGCTCCTGGGGAGGCCACTTCCTTCCCCCTCAGAGTAAAGTGGCTGTTCCAATCCTACTCCCTGGCATGGCTCCAAACGGTGGCCGGCCACCTACCAAGTTCAAGAACACGAAAGACGGCTCTGTGCTGTGAGTCAACAGAGGGTCCCCTGGATGCGGAGGAGGGCTATGACGGGCAGGGCCCGAGGGGGCTCCTGGGGGGCTGGTCAGCTTCTGCTTGGGGGGTCTAGGTGCTGGTTACGTGACTGTGTTCAGCTTGTTCAACAAGGTGTACGCCGGATTTCAATAAAAATTTACATTAAAAAAAGCAACCAGCCTGGTTCAGCCCCAGCTTGGAGCAGCAGTAAAAACCCAAGGCCTCAGAGCTGGTGGTCTTCCCCTCCCGCCACCCGCTTCCCCCGCAGCAGCTGTGTGGCCTTGGGAAAACCCCTTCCCCTCTCTGGCCTCAGTTTCCCTCTGCTGAATGAGGGAGCGGCAGTGCTTCCATCCCCGGCCGTGCGGTAGACACATGGACGCTTCTAAGAAATACAGATGTACTGACGCCTGGGCCCAAATCCAGACGGATGAGTCAGAACCTCTGAGGGCCGTGCTCCTCTGCACCTTGGGTGTTTTGTTTGTTTTTGTGTTTTTAACTCTTCACTTTGAAATAATCACAACAAGATTCACAATAAGTTGCAAAATAAAATGTACAGGGAGGACCCATGCAACCCTCCCCCAGCCTCCCCCAGTGATAACACCGTGCACCAAAAAATGCTGCCCACCATCAAGCCACCGGCCACTGCAGCTGACCTGACACGGCGCCCTGAGGGGATTCAGGATGGAGAAAAAGAGGAGACAGGCCCTAGAGAGTTAAGATGCTTATCGAAGGGTAATTTCAATGAGCCCAGACTCTTGCATCTTCCCATACACAGAAAAGCACTAAAATCATTAACTTGAGAAGTCTGTTTTTTTGTGATCAGTAGTCATCTTTTGATGTTGCATGCATGCGTGCGTGCATGTGCGTGTGTGCATCTATGCAATTTCACCACATGTGTAGCTTTCTGTGACCCCCCCACGATCGAGTTCCAGGACCGTCTATCACGTGGCACTCGCATGCCACCCCTCCCTCCAGAGCCACACCCACTTCTCCCCCAATCCTTCACTCCCAACAGCCACCAATCTGTCCATCATTTTGTCATTTCAGAATGTTATACAAACTGAATCGTACAGGATGTGATTTTTCAAGACTGGCTTTTTTCACTCACCATAATTCCCTGGAGGTTTATTCAAGCTGTTCATGTATCAACAGTCCCTTCCTTTTTACAGCTGAATAATATTCCACAGCATGGACGTACCACAGTTTTTTTTATCCATCCCCCCTGGGAAGGACATCTGGGCAGGTTCCAGGTTGGGGGGCTGTCAGGGATAGAACCGCTATGAACCTTCTCCTACAGGTTTTTGTGTGAACGTAAGTCTTCCCTTCTCTGGAACAAATGCCCAGGAGTGCCACAGCCAGGGTGTTTGGTAAGAGTACACTTACTCTGAAAAACCCCCTTCTAGAGTGGCTGTACCCTTGTACATTCCTAGCAGCAATGCAAGAAGAATCCAGTTTCTCTGCATCTTGGCCAGTGTTTCGTGTTGCCCCTGTTTTTACTTCCAGCCGTTCTGATGGACGTGCAGTGAAACCTCACCGTGGTTTTAGTTCAAGTTTCCCTAACGGCTTACAACGTTGACCATCATTTCATGTGTTTATCTGCCGCCTGCCTATCTTGTTCGGTGAAACAAAGGTGCACCTTCATTTTTAAAAGCTGCCCAGGGCTTCCCTGGTGGTGCAGTGGTTAAGAACCCACCTGCCAATGCAGGGGACATGGGTTCAAGCCCTGGTCCGGGAAGATCCCACATGCTGCAGAGCAACTAAGCCCATGAGCCACAACTACTGAGGCTGCGCTCTAGAGCCCGCGAGCCACAACTACTGAGCTCACGTGCCTCAACTACTGAAGCCCACGTGCCTAGAGCCCGTGCTCTGCAACAAGAGAAGCCACTGCAATGAGAGAAGCCCTCGCACCGCAACGAAGAGTAGCCCCCGCTCACCGCAACTAGAGAAAGCCCGCCTGCAGCAACGAAGACCCAATACAGCCAAAAATAAATAAATAAATTAATTAAAAAAAAAAAAAAAAAAGCTGCCCAGATGGGTCTAACATGGAACCAGCTAATCCTCTAGGGCCCTCCGAGCCTAGAAAGTTCTGTTAGTTTTACTTTTTATTTTTAAAAATTATTTATTTATTTGGCTGCGCTGGGTCTTAGTTGCTGCACATGGGATCTAGTTCCCCGACCAGGGATCAAACCCGGGCTCCCTGCATTGGGAGTGTGGAGTCTTAGCCACTGGACCACCAGGGAAGTCCCAGTTCTGTCAGTTTTAAAAAGAACATGTTCACGGGTGTAAGAAGTCTTCCTGGCACCCTGTGCTTTCTGGAAGGGCCCTAGGCAGGGTTCCAGACTGCCAAAGGTGGCTCTGAGCCATTGTGCTCAGGCCAGAGGGTGACTCTGTTCCTGAGAAGAAATAGGGAGAAAACAGAGAGAGGGGCACGATGGGCAGAGGGCAGGCTCTCCACGTAGCCCTCGCCCACGGGAGTCTGCTCAAAGCCCACAGGGGCCTGAGTGGCTGGTTGGCAGGGAGCAGTGGGAGAGGGCACGGCCTGGGAGGGACCTGGGGCAGGGCGGCTCCAGGCGCTCATGGGCCCTGGGTTGGAGTTATTTGTGGATTTACCGCCATTTCCAGAGGGGCAGGGGAGGCCGCACGCCTCCCTTTTACTAAATAATACATAGCCACTGCGTCAACTATGGAAAATGACAACAGAGCACAGCAAGGAAAATAAAGCAACCCACCTTCCCAGCTGCCCGGGGATTTGCCGGTGTTGACGTCTGAGGCCTCTCTAAATGTGTGCCTGGGACGGGGACCGAGCCTACGTGCGTTGTGGTTGCACAAAAGTACATTCTGTTCTGTGGCCCACGTTCCCCGCTCACTTAACACGTCTCCGTGTTTTTAGGTCGTCAAACATTCCTCTGCGTCACCCTCTGGAAGCGGCCCGGAACCCTGGGCCCACTCCCCGCTGCCCGCATCGGGGTCAGGCCTGGTGTGTCTCTCCCCATCCTTGGCTGCTGGGCTGTCCCGTCAATGAGGTCTCTGTGCAGGCGGCGGATGTGTCTCTAGGACCCATTCCTGGGATTTCTCGGTCAAGGGGACGGATGTTTACACGGCTCTGGGTACACACGGATGCAGACCCAGGGGGCTGGACCAGTGCTCTTAGGGCAGTGACGGGGGTTGCCTGGCCATCCCCAGGGCTCCCGAAGTTTCTGTCTGGGGCAGAGACTGGGCACCCCTGCTCCTGAGCCCCCAGCCAGCCCCAGACAGAGCGCCTGCCCGGGGCGGGCTCACCCCTCGCCGCTACCCCGTGTGTCGCTGTCCTCCTTCCCCTCTGGGGCTCCGGAAGCGGGGACACAGAGGAGGTAGGAGGTGGCCAGGCTGCCCTGAGCTCTCGTCCCATCATCCCCGAGGGCCGAGGCTGCTGTCTCGCATCACCCGCCGGGTGCCCCGCTCTGGGCTGCCTCAGACGAGGAGCCTGGGGCCGCCTCCTGCCTTGGAGACTCCGGTGCGGCTCCCGGGAGCGGACGGACGGACGGACGGACAGGGGGGGCCTCGTAAACCACGCCGACCTGAGGAGCTGCCCTGCTGGCTCTCCTCCCCCGCCCCTAGCTGTCTTGCCCAGGCCCCCAGCGCCTGCCCTGGGCCTGCCTCTGAGAAAGCCACAGGGGCCCTGCCCACCCACCCGGCCTTCCTGTCCTGGCTCTGGGCCCCAGACAGCCCTGCCTGCAGGCACAGTGAGTGACTGTCCCCGGGCTGGCCTCCACGCCCCTCCGTCCTGCCAGCCTGCCCTGCCCAGGAGCTCAGCCCGAGTCTGGAAAAGTCTCCGCTGCGGGGGGAGGGGGTGTCTCTGCCCAGGGCCCCCCTTTCCGGACAGAGGTGTGGAGAGAGAGCTAGGGCGGCGGGCAGCGGCCCTGGGGTGAGACCTGGGGCAGGGGGCACCAAATCCCCCTCTGGGCCTCATCTGCACCACGAGGAGGTTTGTCTAGAGAAGGGATACTTAGGGGGCGGTGGCGGTGGGGTGTCTCAGGCCACTTGGGACAAGGATTTGCTCATCCCCCCCTCCACGCAGCCCCCGCCTTGTGCCCAGCTCTCTGAGACCATCATCCTCACTCATGTCACCCTAACAAGGAGCCCACTTTACAGATGAGGAAACTGAGGCATCATCAGAGCGCAGGGAGAAACACTGCGAGTAAGATGCATGGCTGCCCATGGAGGGAGGGGCGCACCCCGGCTGGGTCTCTCCGACTGCGTGTGTGAGTCAATGGGGGGCAAGGGCGGGGCTCCCCTCGGACACAGTGACTCAGCCCAGACCTCGGCTCAGCGGGGGCAGCGTGCAGGGGGTCAGCCAGGGCGGGGTCTGAGTGTGTTCAAGGGGAGGGTCCCAGAGTGAGACAGGGAGGGGCACAGGGGGGCCTGGCTTGGCGAGAGAGCCTCCCGGGCTGCCCCCACCTGCCGAGAAGCACCCCCGAGACCCCAGCACCCAGCATCCCAGCTTCTTCTGTGACCCCGAAGCTCCCTCCAGGAGTCTCTTCTTGAGGCAGAGCACCGGCCGAGGGCGCAGGGCCACCGGCCGGGGCACGTCCAGCCTCTCCGGCTGGTGGGAGTAGGGCTGAGGCCTTGCCACTCGGCCAGGCGCCTGGCCGGGCCTGTGACCAGGGCCCTCGGGTGCCGTGTCTGGGAGCCACGTCCTGTCACTCTTGGACCTGGTTCGCTGATGGGCAGGGAGAGCAGATGCCTCAGTCCAGCCCAGCCGGGAGGGGGTCCGACCATGCTGGAACTCTCTTCAGATGCCAACATGATCTTATTTTACCCTCAAGCCTGCCCGGGGAGCTGGAGTTTCGTATCCCCATTTTACAGACGAGCAAACCGAGGCTCAGAGGGACTGAGACCTGCCGGAGGACTCCCAGCTGGCAAGCGGCCACACCAGGTCCTGACCTGGGTCCTCTGCCCTCTGCTCCAGAGCCCCCACTGTCCACAGTCATCCAGGCAGCTGACCCCCAACCAGGACGCCCGGACCCCACTCACCCTGAGGGTGAGGGATGTGCTCACAGGCACACGTTTCCTGAGAGCACCCCTTCCTTGGGGGGGCGTCCCTCAGATATCCAGAAAACAAGCCAATTCACCCCAAAACCAGCAACCTACAGACTTGACACATTTAATTTTTAAATAGCTAATGCACTCTCATAGTTCATAAGTACAACAAAAAAGATATCAAGTGGAAAGTCCCCCTCCCAAAGGTACCACGTCCACCAAGGTCCCCCTGTCCCCCAGGGAGTCCCACCACGAGCTTCTTGTGCCTTGCCACAGAAATTCCTCATGCAGACACAAGCAGACGCGGACACACGCAGCTGGAGGAGTTGTGCACATGGACCCTGGACACACGGCCCTGGATTTGTCCGAATGCCCGGTCCCGGAGCTCGCCCCTCAGGCTGGGGCACGGAGGCCAAGTCTGACCGAAGTCTGAGCCAGAGGAAGGACGGGGCCCCAGCTCCACGGCCCCTCCGGGGGCAGGGTGAAGGGCAGCCGTCCTCTGTGGCAGGGCGAGGTTGGGGTACCCTGCCTGAGCAGAGCCCCTGACCTGGAATGCTGGCAAGGGCACAGTGGATTCCGCCCAGCTGCCTCCCCTTCCAGGTCTGACTTGGGGCCCACCGGACAGCATCCCAACCACAAACACGCTTTCGGATCCATGCTGACCTCACACGGTCGGACAAATACGCAAACAAGACACCTCTTACCTTACATCTGAAACTCTCACAACATTGTAAATCAACTCTATTTCAATTAAAAAAAACAAGACACCTCTGAACCATCACACGCGCACATGATTGCACAGCACACGTGCACACACGACTGTAGGCACGTATGCGCGTGCAGGCCCTCCTGCAGGCGGCTGGAAGCACCCCCCCGGCCTCGGGCCTGGTCTCGGGGTCACACGCGAGCAAGAGTCGGGCTGGGATGTACCCCAGGCCCTGCACTCAACAACCACGGTCAAGGAAAATCCGCCAAGGTCTTTCCATGCAAACCGGGTGTGTTAATTCCCTTTAGTTGAATGAAAGTTAAAAACAACACGGAATATTTCCAGAACCCCCTGGAGCTCAGGGCTTCTGGGGAAACTTCAAGGGTAAACCGAGGCTGGGGCGCTCGAGAACAATGAGGCCGCTGTGCTGAGTGCCGGGCACCACCTGGCTTCTGCCCTCGCAAACGCCCTAGTATCTATCCAGGAGTTTTGTTTTGTTTTGGTTTGGTTTGGCAGTGGTCTTCACAGGCCTCACGGGGTCCCTGCTCAGCCTCCTGCATGCTGGCACTGTGGCCGTGCCGTCCACGTGGCCCCGTTGCCGCTCTGCAGCACCATCCCTCTCAGGGTTTACCGAAAAGCGCTGCAGGCTGTGCACCGGGGGACGGCGCCAACCCCTTCCAGGCCTACCGGGATGTGCGCCTGGCCCGACGCGGGCGCAGACGGAACGTTTGTCCCAGCCAGGTTGTCTCCCATGTGGTTCCTGAGGCCACGCAACTGTGGCATCTCTCACACGCCCTGCACTTCCATGACCCCACCGCTGGAGGTCCCCTGAGGGGCTGGAGTCTCCTGGACACCCTGCAGAGGAGCAAGCTGGGTGCAGAGCGGGGAAGGGGCTCATCCCCCGTCTCAGCAAGTGAGGGCTCCTGGGTGCCCTCTTTGACTGCAGGGCGTGGGGACTGGGGAGTGGGTGGGGCAGGAGGGAAGGGACGGGAGTTGGGTTTGCACAGCTGCTGGGGGACCTCAGCCTGCAGCAGCAGGAGGCCGACCCCAGCTCTGTGGGGGGGACGCTTTCTCGAGGGCTGCAGAGGGGCCTGGAGGCAGAGCCTTGGGGACCACCAGCCCCTGGGTCCATGGTTGTGGTGGTCCCTGGGTACAGGGGGGGTCCTAACCGACCCCCTCTGTTCACGAGGAGGCGGAGAACTCAGCCTGGAGGCCACGGGCGGGGGCGTCTGTTTCAGGGGCAGCAAGATGCCATCACAGCATGCGCTGTACCCCACGCGTCTGGCCTCTGCTCAGGACGCAGACTGTTCTTACAGATGGCTGAGCCCGGGAGGAAGGCCTTGGGTGCCCTCGGCCCACGGGGTGGCTGGCGGCTACAGCAGCGGGATGTACCCTTGGCCAGCTGGGCGGGGCTGAGCCCCGGGGTGCAGGGCAGAGTGGGTGGACGGAGGAGCAGCGTCCTCACTGGGGCATGAGAGTGGGGGGCGTCCCAGCCTCTGACCTGCCCCCCCAATCTACAGGCACACCAAGCTGGTGCTCCCCGGCCCGTCCCTGCCCCCCAACAGGCATCTCCCTGCACCGGGGGGCCCATCTTGGTGGTGGCACTGCCACCCACCCAGACCTCCGAGCCAGACCCCTGGGCACGGCGGTCTGCATGCCTTTGATGCCTTCCTCTCCCCGCCGCCCCCCGGCCTCAGGCCGACCTGCAGCATGCACCCCCATCACTCTGCTTCGTCAGCTGCCTGGGCCCCCCTATCAGACACCTCCAGGTTTTCCCATCACCCCGTGGCGGCGCTGGATAAAAGGAAGAGAGAAAATAAACTTCAGGCTGAAGGCAACAGCGCGGGGCATCCTTCACTCACTGACACTGCAGCTGCCCCATGCCAGAGGGCCCAGCTCAGGGGCCACCCCCGCCGTGCCCCCCCCCAGGGGCTCCACCCTCAGGCGGTATAGGGATACCTGTGGCGCAGCAACCGTCCCCGGGTGCCGCTCCAGGCGTGGGCACCCAGCCGCAGGCCCGGCGGACGCAGGCAGGCGGCAGTCTGGTGGGAAAGCTGGGATTGAAAGGACAAAGGCGGGCAGTGGACAGAAGCCAGGCATGTGGGCACAGGAGGAAGCAAGGGGGTGGGGAGGCGGAGGGGGCGGGGAACGGAGACCCCGCAACCTGATGTCAGAGGGACAGACGTGGCCCTAGGAGAGGGTGAGCAGCTGGGCTGTCCCCAAGCCCGACTCTGCGCCCTGGCTTTGCACTGGGCCACCCCAGGGAGAGCCCTGCCTCCTCCGGTACCATGTCCCTTCTGGACCTGGGGCTCCTGAGCCGGAACACCTGTCCAAGGGCTAATGCGAGGCCAAGGGCGTGTGGGGGGAACAAGGACAGGATGGAGGCAGGGCTGCTGGAGGGTGGGGTCTGCCCTCGGACTCTGGGGTTGGGAGGCTCCTGAGGCCAGGAGGGAGGGGCAGCGAAGGGCTGAGCCCAGGACCCAGCCCCTGCCCGGGGGGTCTGGAGCTGAGCCCTGCTCTGCCTCCAGGGCGCTCTGTAAACTGGGAAGTGCGGTGGACAAACGTGAGGGTGCTGTTTCCTACAGCTGCAGGATCCCGGGCATCATTGGCCCCCGCCCTGGCTGAGGGGCTGCTCCCGCCTGAGCACCCACGTGCTGTCTGCGGTCCCCTCAGGGGCCGGGAATGGCCCATTTTACAGATGGGGACGTGGGGCCCGCGGCCGGCAGCAGGGCACACCTGCCCCCAAGGGGGAGGCTCGACACGGCCAGGAGGGGGGTCCCCTCCGGAGGTGCTGGTGAAAAGGGCGTGAGGTCGCTCTGAAAAAGGTGATGAGTTTTCTTGGGCAACACACAGTGCCCCAGGCAGCTTTTAAAAAATTTTTAGTACATACCACCCGGAAAAGAGGGAAGACGAATTAACAAGAAAAGAGATTCTTGTTTATAGGTCCCAGTTGGCTAAGAAAGAGGGAGATGGGAGAGCCTGGGTGCGGGGTGGGAGGGCCAGCCAGAGCCCTCGCGTTCGGGGCCCCGCGGGCTTACCCAACACACGCAGCCACAGAGACCCCGGAACTCAGGTCAGTGACTCCGGCTCTGCTCCGGGGCCAGGGCCCAGCCACCCAGCCGAGGGCCTGCCTCCCTGGCGCCTGGCTGTGGGCGTCCGCCCAGCGCTGAGTTGAGGCTGCCAGCTCGGCATGCTGCCCTCTAACTCCAAGCATACCCCGTGCACCGTCTCCAGCCTCAGTTTACTGCCCCCTCCCCAGTAAACACACATTTGAACCCCCTCCGAAACGCGCAGTACAGTGGTTCAGGTGGAGCTGACCCCGTCCGCCCAGCTCCAGGGCTGGCGAATCAGCACACGGCCTTCTCGGGCCATGGACATGGTCTCAGGAATGACCACGAACCCCAGGGCTGACCAGCAGGAGGTGAGGGGTCCTGGGGGGACCAGAGCCCCCACGTGGGAACACATCCCAGGCGGAAGGCAAGCAGGAGAGGGCAACAAGAGCGCTGGAGCCCCCAGACCCAGCCACGCCGAAGCCTGAGCCCTGGGCCATTGACCAACAGTGACCATTAAAATCCCTTCTGCCTTGAGTTTCTGTCCCTTGCAACCCGGAGACTTCTGGTTGATACACTCCCTCCGCCCCAGCCTGGCTTCCTTCCCCTTCCCAGGCCTGTGTTTCTAAAGTCCCAGCCTGTCCCCAAGTCTATCCCTGTGCAGTAAGCGTCCAGGGGAGGAAGGTGACAAGGATATTTATAAGTTACAGACCCACCATGTGGGTCACTGAATCCTTATGGCCACCCTGCAAAGTTTGAATTATTGGCCCCATCGTACTGAAAAGAAACCTGAGGTTCAGAGAGGTTAAGTCACCTGCCTCAAGTCACACAGCGACTGGGCAGCAGATAAGGGGTTCCATCCGAGTAGCTACTGAGGAAGGGGGAGGTATCGGGAAAAGGCCCTGATCACCCCAATACCTCAGCCCCCACTTCTGCTCGGCCCATCCAGTTTCGGGGAGCTCGTCCGAGGTACCAAAATCACTCAGCAACCCCGGAGATGGTCAGGGACCGAAGCCCGACCAAGGATGAGGGATCTGAGGGACGCCAGGGCGCCTGCGGCCATGCCCCCTGGACTAGGTAGGGCCGGAATTGATAACAGAGCAAATGTGAGAAGACACGTGTTATCTTGGCCTGGTGAGGCCTTCGAGAGCCGGGCTGAGGATTCCAGCGAGAGCTGCACTGATTAAAAATGTATCGCTTCCCTTATTAACCATTCCAAACAGATGCCAGGACCAGCTTGACGAGGAATGAAATTAGCCACACCTGATTGCCGCCCGAGGAGCCCGGGGGCTGCTCCGATGGGACCCTCGCACGGGGACTCCTCCGGGGTCATGCGCTCCCGGGGACAGGGAGCAGGGGGCAGGTGGCATCTCGGGCTCCTGGAGCCCTCAGGTCCCCAGCTCATCCCCAGGAAATCGGATAAACTGGAGGGAAGGCCAGGGACCCCCGCTGGGTCTGTCCAGTGAGCCTGGCCCCGAGGTGCGGGTGGGCCGGGCCCCGAGCCAGCACCACGCGTGGGCTGGCTTGGACCCTGCCACCCGCAGCCTCGCCGGCCTCGTCCCGGCTGCCCTGCAACCTGTGACAAGTCCATGTGCCAGAAGCCAAGCCACTGAACGGTCAACGTGCAGGAGGACAAACTCACCAAGAACACGCGCTTCCTTTAACCTTTCAGTTTTAGTCGGCTGGGTTCATTTTAGTCTTCAAAATGGCACTTGAAGGAACGGCCAGTCTGTGTCTGTCCCAGCTCCTGCTGCTGGGTGGGGGAGGGACGTGGGGGCCGAGGGCGGGAGGGCCAGCTGCCCGCACTACCGCTGTGCTGGCGGCACTGGGCAGCAGGGCAGTCCCGCAGGTCCAAGGAGCAGGCCGCCCGGCCGAGGGCAGCTCGGGGTGGGGGGCAGGGAGCCTGGGGCCCAGCTCCGCCAGGGGCTCTGGGAGCATGGACCAGACCCTGCTCCAAGGTCTCAAAACTGGGTGCCAGGGACTGACCAGGCCCCAGCTGGCAGCTAAAGGGAGGAGGCTGGTCCCAGTGCCCTGGTGGGGTTCAGCCTTGGGGAGAAGGCTTGTGACCACTCAGGCCTCCCACGGAGGGACTGAGACAGGGTGTGGGGTGGTCGCGGCCTTCCTGTCCCACAGTCACCAAGGGTCCAGCTCATCAGACCCAACATCTGCCCCGGGCCTCTTTTTTCCAATTAAACTTTTAATTTTGAGATAACTGTAGATTCACCTATAGGTGTTAAAAATAATACAGAGAGATCCTATCTATACTTTACCCTGTTTCCCCCAACGTCCTGCAAAACTACAGGACAACATCACCAGCACAATGCTGATGGTACCAGCCACCATCTTGGACAGATTTCCTGTTTGATGCCTACTCGCGTGTCTCTGGTAGCGGCGGGAGGGCTTAGTTCCACGTGGTTCTACGTGCATGTTCACGTCAAGACGCAAAGACCCCTCGTCCAACCCCCCCGCCCTTGATAGCTGCAACCTGTGCTACCCTTTCTCTGGTCTAAAATGAAGTTCATGAATCATATGATCTATCTACACACATATTTTAAAACAAAAATCAACAGAATGCCCTAGTTGTAACAATACAGAGAGAAAAACAGGAAAGTAGTTTATAACGAAGTGACCTGCGTATCAGTGGTGGGCACGCAGGGAGGCAGTCAGTTGCCCGCCCCTCTGGGTGACAGCGGCTACACACCCAGGCGGGTACAGGAGTTTGCTCGCCACTCGGGTGCCACGAGGGACGCTGCGCTTGGTGCCGTGATGCTCTCAGTGGTGACAGCTCTTGGCAGAGCTCTGAACATATCAGAGTCTGATCTTCCCCTGACTGTGAGGAGAGCAGCCGCATTCCTGGAAAGGTCAATGTACGTGACAATCACGCGCAATGTGTTTAGTGGATTAGGTGTCACGTGGAGTGAGGTGCAGGTTCAGATAACCATGCACGGATTTTCACTTTCATGAGGATCTGGGGAGACATTCGCAGGTCTCGGCTGTGCAGGCCTGCCCCCTACACCGTAGGGAACCAGACACCTCTCCTTGCATGCACCCCGAATGCTGCCCACGTGCCCAGCGGCCCCTGCTGAAAGCCCCTAGCACACTCTCTAACCCCACACTGGCAACTCCACCTGTGTCCGTGTCCTCTGGGCAGGAGTCGCTGCCCCCCAGAATGCAGTCCATGCCCAGCGCTGAACAGAAGCTAATAAATGTGCCAACAGAACGGATATGGAAATGACAGCCAGCCCAGGACAAACAGGCTGCTGGGAGGCCTGGTGTGATCTTATCCTCGGATGCCCCAGGACCAGACCCGCCCACCTCCGCTCTCCTGCCCCGGCTTTGCTTCCTTCATGGAGACCACTCTGCCAGCCACCGGTCAGGGCTTCCCGCTAGAGGGAGAACATCACCTCCTTCAGGGGCTTGCTGGTTACCATGTCCCCCCAGGGGGCCCTCAAATCCAGAACTGCAAAGCAGCGATTGGAAACTCTTTGTGTAACTGGCTGGGTGGTTGAGGCACTTCAACAATAAAGTATTTACATCGACGCACAGAACTTCCCCAGAAGGACCCCAAGAAACTGGACACAGTGGCGGCCTCTGGGCAGAGGGGCAGGGGAGGGAGGTGCCTTTGCACTGTGTACAGACATTTTTGTACCATGTGGATGACTTATCTCTCAATTATATGAATAAACAAAGAACAGCCAAAAAAGATGGAAACAGGTATTATTGGTGTGATTAAAAACTTCTGAGCACCTACTGCGTGCCAGGTACCCCCAAGGACCCAACTCCTTGGGCTACTTATATCCTGGAGGACTGGATTCTGGGTGGGGAGACCAGAGCCTCATGTCCACGCCCCCCCCGACCCTCCCCTGGGACAGAAACTTGGACAAAGGCAGTGGAGGCATCAGCCAGCAAGTGTCCAGCAGACCCAGCCCTCCCCAGACAATGCCAGGGGTCCTCGGGGCTGAGTGGTCCATCAGAGAAGGAGGCTGAACTTTACCACTCACACCTGCCTTTATTCAAGAAAGGGTAAATCAAAACCACAGTGAGGTGCTACTTCACACCCTGAGGACTGCTATCACAAAAACAAACAAACAAAAAACACAAAACAAAATAGCAAGTGTGAGCGAAGATGTGGAGAAATTGGAATACTTGTGCAATGGTGGTGGGAATGTAACATAGTGCAGCTGCTGTGGAAAACAGTATGGAGGTTCCTTAAAAAGTTAAACATAGAATTACCATATGATCCAGCAATTCTTCTGGGTATATACATAAAAGAATTGAAAGCAGGGTCTCAAAGATATATTCGCACACCCATGTTCAATTATTCACAGTAGCCAAAAGGTGGAAGCAACACAGGTGCCCACAGACAGACGAATGGATCAACAAAGTGTGGTCTATACACACAATGGAATATTATTCAGCCTTAAAAGGAAGGAAATCCTGACACAGGCTGCAACATGGATTAACCTTGAAAACATGATGCTAAGCGAAATAAGCCAATCACAAAAAGACAAATACGACGTGATTCCACTTATATGAGTTCCTAGAGCAGTCAAATCCATAGAGACAGAAAGTAGGATGGTGGGCGCCTGGGGCCTGGGGCAGGGGAAGGGGGGCTCGTGTTCAGTGGGGACTAAGCTTCAGTTTGGGAAGAAGAGAAAGTTCTGCAGATGATGGTGGTGATGGCTGCACAACAGTGTGAATGTTCTTAATGCCACCGAACTGCACGCTTAAAAACGGCTAAACTGGTAAATTTCATGTTATGCGTATTTTACCACGATTTTAAAAAGAAGGTTATTGGTGTCTTGCCACGCCAGGGCCTACACGGACGCCAGGAAACAATGGCAGGGCCTCGCCTGGGAAGCTCCCAGTCGGTGGGGGAGGCGGAGAGGCAGGTGGCTGGGGACAACGGAGGGGCCTGCACTGTGGCAAAGGGGAGGACCGGTGACGGGGAACTCGGCGAGGAGACAACTTGCCTGGGGAGCCGAGAGAGAGGCGTGATCGGATCTCGAGGTCTGAGGTGAGGGGGAGAAAGGGCCCGCCCAGCAGAGGGACCAGCAAGGGCTCTCCCGAAAGGGCAGGCAGGACGGGCGTGGGGTGGGCCTCTGGGGCTGTATTTGTCGTGTGTCCCCGCTTGAGACTGTCAGCTGCAGGCGGCAGGGCCTGGCCCGGCACACAGACTAGGTGCTTGACAACCACTGTGGAGTGAGTGAGTGAATGAGCTGGTGGATGACACCCCCCACCCCCACCCCGGGGACCACAAGTGATACACAGGACGGGCTGTGTGTGAAAGAGCCAGAACGGCTGACACTCAGTTTCTGCTTCTGGTAGGCCCTGGCCCCTCTCCCCTCAGCCTCCTGTGTGAGTCCGCATAACAGGACCATCAAAAGCTGACCCTGCCGCTCTCGTTCCAGATGAGGTCACAGGCCCAGAGAGGGCAAGAGGCTGCCCCAGGGTCACACAGCAAGGCAGGGGCAGAGCTGGAGCGCAGCATCCTTCCCCTGCTCTGTGAGCTCCAGGGAGGGCCAGGGCCTCAGAGACCAAGGGGCAGGGGTGAGTGGAGGGAGAGAGAGAGAACAAGAGCCAGTGAGCAGGTTGGGGGGGAGGGAGGAGCAGACACAGGCTTTGCGGAAAGCAGCAGGCCTCAAGGTGAGCCTGGTGGGCACTTAGCACCCAGCAACAATGCCTCCTAGGTCCCTGCAGGTGGAGACAAAACCAATTTCATCCGCAGGCCCCAGATGCTGGGCTCCCTGCCGCTGCCAGACAAGGCACCCTCAGCGCCCTGGACGAGGGCTGGAGCCGTGGCCACGTTCTAGTTCCAGGCGGAGCACGCATGGGGGGAGGGGCAGAACCCCGTGGCCGGAGGTCAGGAACCTGATCAGGGACAAGGCACCAGGGGCCATGTCTGTCACCTGGCTGTGCCTGGCCGCCCTCCGGCCCTGCTGTCTGCCCACCTTCTGTGCACCTGCGTCTTCCCTCAAGGGCGGACAGAATGGGGCTGCTGAAGAGTGGGGTCTGTGGAGGAAGGACAGACCCCACAGGAGATGGTGCGGGAAGCGCTTTGCCAAGGGCGGGCGGCAAGGACGAGCCCCACCCCGGTCCTGGCTCGGCAGTGTCCCTCAGGGCGAGCTGGGGGGTCCCTGTCCACACCACTGGGCACCTGCCAGGCCAGACCGGAACTGAGTGTGAAGGTCAGCCTCATGGTGGAGAGGGGACGGGTCCCTCTCACCCGGGCCACAGAGCTGCCTGGCAGGTCACGAGCCGGGGCCTCTGGGGACCACCCTGGCTCCCGGGCCAGCCCTGAGCAAACCTGCAGGCAGCAGCTGCCGACGGCCCGAGGCGGTGCGGAGGGCCGAGGGCCTGGGATGAGGGCGCTGCTGCTCTCCGGGGACACGTGTGCCCCGCTGCGGGCACAGGAAAAGGACGGCTGAGAGCCCCGCCCGGTCTCCCTACCCCCAACCTCCTTCTACAGTCCAGCGATGGAACTGCGGCCGCCACCTCGGAGCAGAACCCTCCGTGGCTGCCCACGGCCCCTGCCTGCAGGGAGAGCCCCTCCGCCTCCTGTCCTGGTCCCGCCCACGCCTCCGGGCTCTCCTCTCACCTCCTTCTTGCTCACCCTCGGGGTGCGGGGCTGGAGCCAGACGCGATCACTGAGTAAAAGCCTGCGGTACATCACAGAGCACTAGAGCTGGGCTCTGGGGCTGCCCTGTCGGCACGCAAGCCCAGCTCTACCCCTCACTGGGGCAAGTTATTTGGTGACTCAGTTGCAATGTCTGTACAAAGGGGATAACAAACAGCCCCTCTTCCCAGGGTCTCTGTGAAGGTCAAATGAGCTCGCGCCTGCAGAATGCTTGCAACCTGAGGCCTGAGGTTTGCATACCTGGAGCGCCCTCCCCTCCGTGACCACCTGGCAACCTCCCTTCACCCTCCACGCCTGCTGTGGGTTGCGGAAACCCTCCCCACCTCTGGGTCACCGTCCTGTTCCGGCCCTTGGCACTCATATACTGACACCGTCTGTTCATGGCCTGCAGGCTGCCAGAAGGCAGAAACTATTTCTTACTGGGCTCTGTACCCCCTTGCTTAGGGCAATGCCTGGCACAAGATCCATCATTCATTCAATCAACAAAGATTTACTGAGCAACTACTATATGCCCAGTGCTTTTCTAGGCGCTGGAGATGCAGCAGCTAACACACTGTCAACCTCTCTGCCCTGGTGCAGATGACACTCTAGTGGCCCAGATGGACCAACCAACCCCCAAGTAGGGACACAGCGGCGGGCCAGACGGAGACAGTGCTGGGCAGGGAAGGGGCGGGGGAATGTCAGGGTGGGATCTGCCACCTAGATTTGGTGGCTCCAGGCAGAGTGAATGAATGAATGAGCAAATGAATGAATGAATTATAAATGAGCACCTCACTTCAGCCCCCTCCCCGCCAGCAGCTCTGAGAGTCTCACACACTCACTGCAAACTCCCTGCAGCCCGACTCCCTGCACTCCAGTAGCAGGAAGTGACGTGCCCGTGTTAGGCGTAGTTTCGGTTGGGAGGGGCTGACATTAATTAAGACCCCATTAATTAAGCTGTCAGTACAGTAATGGCCTTGGTTGTTAGCAAATTTGATTAAGGAACTGATTCTTGGAGGCCTCATGATTTCCCCATCTCATTAATAAATCTTCTCCTGCTCCCACTGTCATCCCTTCTCTCGTTCACTTGGCCACCTCCATCAATGCCTGAGCTCCCAGATGGGGACCCGCCTCCTCTCAGTGCCTACGGAGTCTAGATTCCAAAGCTCTCTTGGGAGCCCAAAGGGTGGAGGGGAAGAGACTGGAGGACAGGGAGGCGGGAAGGGATGGGGCGGGTCGCTGGCAGGGCTCCTTCTGGAGCACGTCTGTCTAGCCCTGGTGTGCGGCATACTGAGGGAGGGATGTACCGCCAAGTGCATGGCAGGAAGCAGCCATGAGACCTCAGTCAAGTTGCTACCCCTTTCTGAGCCTCAGTTTCCTCCTCTGTAAAATGGGATCATTAACACCCCACTTTATGGCAGTGGTGAGAACCAATGAGGCAAGCGGCATGAGAAGCCTCGAAGCCCAGTAGTCCAGCTCTGATCGTGGCTACGGTGGTCCTGGGCTGGCGTCTCCAGCTGTCCTGAAAGTTAAGCGTCTGGAGACACTCAACTCCCCAGCTCTCCCCACGTTGAAAGCCCGGGGAACAACAAGGTTTGAGCTGCAGGTGCGGGATAGCCCTGGTTCTGGTCCCCAAATCTTTCTATAAAGCAGTGTGACCGCTCCTCTTCAGCCACCCCCTCCCCAGTCTCTCTGCAATCTCTGGTGCCTGTGGGTTTGGTGGCAGCACGTGGGGGGACGGCCTGGGGGTTGTGCTGCCAGACTGTGGGAGCCTGAAAGCCAGGGCAGCATGGAGAGACCCACAGGAGGGAGGCAGGGAGCCCAGAGTGCCCAACGGGCTGCCCTTCCCACAGCCCAGCCCCTCTCCCAGGCGAGCGGGTGAGACAGGCTTGATCTGTGGGTCCTTCCAGGGGCCAGGTGTTAAAATGCAGGTCCCTGGGCTCCCGGCAGACCGAATGAGTCTGTACTGGTATCCAGGAGGGGTACTGAAATCAGTATGGTAGCTGTGTCCTCAGCAAAATCACAATCGAATAGGATTGGGCAGTGATGCCAAGGGAAATGGTTGCATCTGTGAACATCAGCCACAGCTGTGCAGCAAAATCACGCGGAGAACTAAAACGATCCTGAGGCTTGGGCCCTCCCCGGACCCATAAACTGGAATCTCTGGGGATGGGACTGAGGCATGGGAGTTTTA
Organism: Balaenoptera acutorostrata; assembly: GCF_949987535.1. Lineage (NCBI taxonomy): Eukaryota > Metazoa > Chordata > Mammalia > Artiodactyla > Balaenopteridae > Balaenoptera > Balaenoptera acutorostrata. Next base: position 2,499,265 of record NC_080073.1, read on the forward strand.
AAAAATTCTCCATTGCTTCTAGCGCAGAGCTGGGCTGAGACCCCCACCCTCAGGCCAGGACACTCCAAGTTTCCTGGGGAGGTTTGCTGAGCCTCAGTTTCCGCATCTCTAGAATGGGATTCTTAGTGTCTGCCCAGCCAAGGCTGCTGTGCAAATTCCATCACTGAGACCAGGAGCTGGGCCTAGTGCAGGCAACGTCTGACATCACATTTCACCCTGAGGACACCCCCTCTCCCCCAGGGTTTAACAGTCCCTGAGAGTTGAGAATTTCTCTGACATCAGGCTCCTGGGCCCAGGCAAAGGTGTGGCAGAAAAAAGACGGCTGCCTCGGACCTATTCCCAGCAACAGCAGAAGTTCCATGCTGGGAAAGGATTTACTATTTGTTTCCCAGAAAAGCCGGGGCCTTGTCACAGGGAGGGAGAACTCTGGCGTGTTCTGCTCACATCAACAAACCAACCCGTGGGCTTTTCCACTTAAAAAGCAAATGAACATCACAGCAAAGCACAGACCCAGGCCACCTTCATCACCCCAGGGGCTCCCGCCCGGGCCGACTGACACAGTGGCAGGAGCAATGTTTCCTTTCCTTCACGCTCCGTTGGCGAGAGAGCTGTCTGTCCCCTGATGGAGGGGGATGGGTGCTGTTTCACTAGGGGCTCCAGGGGCCCTTGTCATGGTATAGGGGGGTTCAAGGCCTTGGAGTGCCCCCCAGATGTCCCCCTACATAATGTTCCAGGCCTCACCTTTCTAGTCCGGGGAAATGAGCCCAGCCTAAGGGTCCAGCTCTGCCCTCTGATCTTACAAGGTCTGAGGTCACTGAACAGCCCCAAGAGGCCTGGCCTGCGTAAGGTACCTAGGGCAGGAGGAGATGTGGGTCTGTGTCTCAACCCCTATGGCTTCCAGTCCCAGAGGAGGGGTCCTGTGAAGCCAGAGACCAAAGGCTGCTCACCCCAGAACAGAACATCGCAGAGCCCCGAAGAGCTGCGAGGGAAGCTGGCATTCTAATGTGACGCCCCAGGAAGCCTGGCTTAACGAGGCCCAGGCTTGGCTTTCCATAAATACCCGGACCTGTGATGTCACTGCCCCGCGCAGACTTTCACAGCCTCTGCCGCTGGCCTAGCGCCCAGCAGACAGGTGTTTACCTCTGGCCCACAGAACACCTGGGTGGCACAGAGGGACACTGTTGCTCCCTGCTCACAAGGGCAGGCTGGACCTTCACCTGTCCCTGGAGGGCAAAGCACCCTGTGCCCACCCTGACCTTCCTGCCAACCTTCCATCAGCGGTGGCTGAAGTGCCAGTCACGGAAGAGCCGGGCACGAGAAGCTTTTTCCAAACGGACACAGGAGGGCTGTACCAAACGCCACAATGGTAGCAGCAGGTCGGGGGACCCTGTACATAGATTTGGGGTGCTACCCGCCCTCAGAGACAGGGAATTTTACAGCCCAACAGAGTCCTGCTGACTAACAGCCTTTCCCTCATCGTCACCACTGACAAACACCTCCACTGCAGGGGACAAATGCTGGCATCTCTGCCTGGTGGCCAGCTCCCTCTGCAAGCCACCTGCACGGCAACCCACCCCTCCCCGCGCAGAGCCCCCCTCCAGCTCCGAGCTGGGCTGCGGCCCCTCTGGCCTCGAGTTCCAGGCATAAACCTGCCACCTATACTCACAAATAGCGTCTTCTGCACGCCATCCTGTTTGGGGGCAGTTTTCCCTTCTCTCTCCCTCTCCAGTGGTGGAGGCTCAACGTGGTTGGAGGCGCGCAGATGCTCAGGCGAGAAGTGGAAGGGAATAAAATTAAATCGAGGGCGAGTCACATTCCCGGGGGCGGCGGGCTGCTCCACGGAGGCTGGGCCAGGAGCAGGGGGTGGCAGCAGCGGGCTCCGAGGGGCCCAGGTAACGCAGGGCTCACGCCGAGCCCGGCAGCCTGCGAAGACGTCGAGTCACCATGGTCGCCAGGTTAGGCGGGGGGGCGTGGGCCTCGCTGCTACCTGAGACCACCCCGGGCTTTTTCCCTCCCGCACATCCGTGGTGGCGGGGCGCTGCGGGGAGGGGAGGGCTGGGGGAGTGTCCGCACCCGCTTTGCTCTCGCAGCATCCGGAGGAGGGACCGGCGCAGAGACTCCCCCGCGCCCCAGGAGCTACGTAGTGCGGCCGCGCTGGACCAATCGCCGAGGCGCTCGTCGCCATGGCAACCGCAGCATCAGGAGCGGCCGCCCAGTGGCGCCCTCGCTGCAAAGTCACCCACCAGGCGGAGAGCGCCCGCGCCACGGCCGGCACTCGGAACCTGGAAATCTGTTGCTAAAATGCATGCGCTGCCCCGGAGCCTACGATGACGCTGCTTCCCAGGGTGGCTTCTCTGCCTTTGCGACGGAGACGTGCGAGGCACGGAGCGCACGGGGTTGGCGCCCTGGAGTCAGGCCGACAGATTCCCAGACTGGCTCTGCCTCTCAAAGGCCCTGAGATCTTGGGCAAGCCGCCTCTCTTCTGGGAGCCTTGATCTATGATACTGTAAAATGGGATCATAGCAGCTATGTCACAGGGTTCCAGGAGGGCTTACCACACACAGCAGCCGCATGGATGCGGAGCTGCTATCATTCGTGCTGGCCATGTCCTGGGGCTAGCGGAATCGCTGTGGTGCCCACTCATTCATGTACCCACTCACTCACTCATTCCAAAGGCACTGCTGTGGGACTGGCAACCCAGTGGTGAATAAGGCAAAGTTATCTGCCCTCATTCATTCATTAGAATGCCCCGTTTACATTCTACGGGGGAAATAGGAAGTCAACATGTAGTCAAAGATATAATTTTGCATAGTAGTAAGGATCAGGATAAAAATAAAGCAGAAGGTGGAAGGGAGGGGGAGGGGAGGGAGGGAAGCCCCCTCCCTCACATCAGAGGTGTGGGGGGGGTCAGAGAGGGCACATGTGGGCTGAGACATGTATGATGGAAGATCTAGGGGGGGAACATTCCACGCAGAGGGAAGATCTAGTGTCAAGGTCCTGAGGCAGAAATGAGCTTAGTGGGTTTGAGTACCATTGAGGACGCCAGTGCGGCTGGAGTGAGTGAGTCACCGGGAGGTGACGATGAGAAGGTCGCCATCCATCCTCCCCTCCCAGATTCACTTTGAACTGATCAGAGAGTCTGTTTCCTCACATGTAAACCAGGAACTCCAAATCTATTTCATATATGCATATATATATATATAATGTTTAAGTGCATTATAATCCTAATAACAACCTCAGTGGGATATAAGATTTTACAGAAGAGGAAACTAAAGCCAGAGGTTCAGCAACTGGCCCAGGGTCACACAGCTGGTGGGCGGCACACCAGGGCAGTCTGGCTCCAGAGTCTCGGCTCTTAAGCTCTTGCAAAACTTCCTCACTGGGACAATTACATGAGCAAATGGGTAGGAATGACCCGGCCCCTTGGCGGCAACTCAGAAGGCCATTCTCTTCTTCCCATTTTCTCTGGGCTTTCAGACCCGCTGAATTTAGGTGAAGGAGGGTTGTTGCATCGTCTAGTTTTGTTTTAGTCTTTCCTTTACAGTGGAGGACACAGAACTCAGAGAAGGCAAGTGACTTGGCTGAAGTTGCACAGCACAGAGTGGCAGGGGTGGGACTGGGAGCCAGTTCTGGCTGTACACCCTCACGTGGAGCAGGAGTAGAGATGAGGGCTGGGTGACGGAGGTGAAGGGCATCAGAACTGCAAGAGGCTTCCTGAATCACACCTTTGAAGGACCCATCTTCCTCCAGCAGGTACTTCACTCCCCGAGAAGAAGGCTGTCAGGTAAGTGACTGAACTTGTGGCAGAGCCCACCCACCTCTCTCCCCACTGCAGCTGCACAAGATTTTAAGAGCAACGCAAAAATCACAACAACTATGACCACGAGGCTGGTTTTATTTCAGCTCCGATGTTTAGTGACTCTTCAGAGGCCCCCCACTCAGAGGGGGCTCACCTCCATGCATGGCAGAGCCAAGACTCAAACCCCCCCATCTCTGTGGCTCCCAGGCCTGGGCCCTAGCATCTCTCCTCAGGACCTCCTCAGAGTGGGGATTATTTTATCACATCCATTTTCCACCGGCAGGGCCGGCTCCAGTGTCCCTTTCCTGGGTCTCCACTTTCGGAACCCTGGAGCCTCCCTGGGGGTCACGATATCACCTGCACGCCCACTGCTTTTTGACACTTCCTCCTCACAAACTTACATGTGTGTTTCTTACATGTTAGCCTGTTATTTCAAAATAAGGCAAATGGAGAAGACCCCGGAGTTCAGACGCAAATGCCAAGACTGTAGGTGTTTACAAGGCACGTGGGTAGGTGCTAGATTTCTGAAGGTGGGTTTCTAGCACAGGGTCAGGTGCAAGGGAGTCTCCAAAAATTGTCGAGCTGAGATTAGAGACCCACAGGCTTGTCCTTTCGGGAAGTGACAAAGGTCACTCAGCAAGGGGGCGTGCCCACATGTGCAGGCCTGTGTGTGGGCTTTGCCTGCATCACACCAAGCCTGCACCATCACCATCGGAGGGTGGGTTGGTCAGCACACTTTGCAGATGTGAAGGCTGAGGTCAGGAGCGGGTCCAAGGGCACACAGTGAGGAAGTGGCGCCGCAGGACTTTGTACTGAGCGGTTGGTGGGGCTCTCCCGACCGTAACCAGAAGCCTGGGGTGGGGAGCATGGGGCAGCCGGCCTCTCCAAAGGCAGGCTCACCCGCCCACCCCCGCCTGCAGGCCCGGGCCTGGGGCACATCGGAACTGGCGTTGGGACAGGTCCTCACCCCAGCAGTCACCTACTCTCTGGGTCACTCCGGAAATGCCGGCATTCACCCCCTGCCCCCCACCTGGTCACTGTGGACCCCTGGAAGCAACCCCGACTGGGAGGAGAAAGCAGAGGCCAACGGTGGTAGGGAAACGTTTCACACCCAGGACTTCCCGCCTTCACTGGAAAATTCCACCCTGCAGGCGGACAGCGCATTCACACAGAGAGCCTGCTGCTCCCGCAGCCTGGGGCCACTGTCCCCATCTGTCCCCACCGTGGAAGGAGCACAACAGCATGTGACGGAGGAAGGACAGAGAGGGCTGGAGCAGGGAGTCAACAGATCCCCAGGCCACGGGACCTTCCAGGCCACTGCTGGGGGGGGGGCGGATCCCAGCATCTTCCCGTCTACATTCTGACTCTTCAAATCTCAGAATCACAAATCCTTCAAGGCCTGGAATTCTTTCTTCATTCTTGCTTAAGCTTTACGGTTTAAAGGAATAATCTTAAATTCATAAATAACATGAAAATCTCTTCTCCTTAAACAAAACAAGGTCCCCTTGACCACTCCCCCAATTCTCACTGCCGTAGCCCACCTCTGCAGAGGTACCCACTGTCATCTGTCAGGATGTACCCTCCAGAACGTTTCCTATGCATTAAGCTACATACACATGCCCGTAGAAAGTATCAAGTACTGTGCAGACCCTAAAAAGTGGTATCATATTAAGTTACGAAATTAAAAAGTCAATACACCGAAAGGCATAAAGATGCAGACAGTGAGCTCTGGGTATGCCCCACCCACTATGAGAGTTGGAACACAGTGGGTCTGATGGCAGCCATGGCCACCTCAGCTCCATCCCCACACCAGCCCTCCTCCTCACACACCCACAGTGAACTCACTCCCGTAGCAAATCTCTCCGTGCAGTTTTCCTACGGGGCTAGGTACCCACAAACAGCAGGAACACTCGTGCATGCTTCTAGACTTTACATAAACGGAATCACGCCACGTGTCATTTTCCATGAAGCTCTTTCGCCCTCAGCATACGCTCAGGACACTGAATCCTGGAATCCCTAATCCACAGGCTATCCTGTGCAGGTGCCAAATCCCAGGCGTGGACTCAGCTCTTGCAGCTGGGGGGGGTCCCCCAGGCTGTGAACAGCCCTCGCACCCCTGCCCCCGCCCCACCACGTTCAGGGAGCTGAGGAAGGGAGGAAGCGGCCACAGCAATGATCTCTGAAAACGTGGGCGGGCTCCTGGGGGCTGGGCACACCCCGTCTGCTGTGCACCAGTTACTACCCGTGTCCCGTGCCCTGTCCTGGGGGAGAAGGGGTCCCTGACACGTGGCTGAAACGCAACGGCTGCTGCTTCTTGGAGCCATTCTGGAGCCCCGGCTGACGGAGAGCTGGAAACCACCTGGCTGGCATCGGTCTCTGCGCTCCCGCTGCCGTGCCAGGCTTGCCAAGGACACCTGGTCCAAGGAGCCCGCCCGGGAGAAGCGAGGGAGCCGGGGCCCCGCAGATGCTCCCGCAGATGCTCTGGCGGCACCTGGGATGTGCTGGCGGGAGGGGGGAGGCGTGGAGGCCAGCGCTGCAGGGTGTGCCGGCTTCTGCGGGGCTGGGACTCGACTTGGCGTCCGATCACCCAGAGGGCGAGAGCAAGCGGGGGCAGCGGGTCCCGGGAGCCTCCACTCGGGAGCCTGTGCGCCGCTTCCTGCGGGAGGCAGGCTGGGCGGGAAGGTGCAGGTGGGGCATCGCTGGCCAGCCCAAGGCCTGCGTGGGTGGCAGGGCAGGAGGACCAGCCCCAGACGCCGAGCCACAGGTGACGAGCGTGCGCGGGGTGGTGGGCCCCTCCGTCTCCCAGCAGGGGCGGTGCCCCCTCTCTGCCCCCCTCGAGCGGCTGCACCCTCTCGGCAGGCAGGCAGTGCAGCCCGGCGGTCAAGACCAGAAGCCACCTCTGCCACCAGCGGTGGGACTTGGGGCAGGCGACCCAAGCTCAGCCGCTTCCGAAAGCCTCAGCTAGTCGGGGTGCTGGGCTGCTGGGCGGCTCGCAGAACTGCAGCCGGCTGGGCCTGGAGTCGGGGGACCCGGGCTAAGGCCGGCGCACACCCCCTCACCTGCCGCCAGGTGGAAGTGAGAGCGGGCGGTGGCCCCCGCAGCCCCGGCAGCGTGCACAGACCCCACAGCGGCTCCCACTTCTCACCCTGCTTGTATTATTTGATTAATAGTCTCCTCTAAGTCTAAAATAATTTCCATTCAAAAGCAAAACTTCCAGTCACTATTACAAATCGTGTACCTGACAGGCTGGTTAGACCACCGAGAAATATTCAAATAAATATGGTTATGAAAGAAAAGCTGCCCACCTGAGACCCTCCCTTGGCCCCGGGTGTCTGGGCGCCCAGCCTGGGAAACCCCATGCTGAGGCCGGGGAGGCGGGCAGGTGGGCACAGGGCAGGTGGCGGGGTCGGCCCTGCTCACGGGCTGGGTCAGGGTAGACCGGGGACCTGCTCGTGGTCACTGCTGGGCTGGTAACTGCTCCTTTCCTTTCCAGAAGGCCCACCTGCCCTTCTGTGTGTGTGTCTGTGTGTGTGAGGGTGTGTCTGTCTGTCTGTCTTTGGTGATTTGCACTGCTCCCTGGGACAGGGCTGAGGCCTCTGAGGTCTGTATGAAGGGGGCAGCACCCCCCATGCCACCTGACAGCATTCCTAGGGGCTGGTCTCCTCCCAGGTCCTCCTGGGAATCTAGGAGCCGAGCCGGGCTGTGTGTGTGCTTGACTGCCAGGAGGGCGGCATCGCGGCCCCACCCCCGGCCCCGGGGCCAGGAGCGTTCCCTGATCACAAAGCAGCACTAATTCTCTGCCCACTTGCTGCTTCATCCATAAAACGCTGACTGATGCCGGCCCGTCCAGGCAGTGGGGGTCCAAGGTGAGAAAGAGCCACAGGAGCGTTCCCTGATCACAAAGCAGCACTAATTCTCTGCCCACTTGCTGCTTCATCCATAAAACGCTGACTGATGCCGGCCCGTCCAGGCAGTGGGGGTCCAAGGTGAGAAAGAGCCACGTCTCCCGCCTGGAGGAAGGGAATGGGCACACCCTGGGGCCGTGGTGGACCGCCACCCGTCTCCCTGCCCCGAGCCGCCCCTCCTGCGTTCACCCCTGCACCCCCTCGCCGCCTGGGGTTTGGGTGGGGCTGATTCTTCTCCCGGTTCAGGATCGGGCACGGGACTCGAGCTGCGCCCTGAGAGGAAGCCCGACTTCACTGGCGTTGTTGGGAGAGAGAACCTCTGGACTTAAGCTTGAGCTCAGACCTGAGAGATACAAGCTGGTGCTTCACACAGGCGCCTGACAAGGAGCCGGACTGAGAGCGGAAGAGGGACAGCCCTGGGGTCGTCACTGGAGCCTCTGTAGCCTGAAGCTTTGAGGTCATGTGAGCTGATAAGCCCATTTCACCTGGGCCAGTCTGAAGTGGGCCCTCTGTCACTTACGACCCAAAGTCCCAATACCTGTGCCTTTTAACAGTTATAACTCTGAGTGAATAGTGTAATATTGAGTGATTGTTTCCATAGAAGTTACACAGAATACCTTGTAAGTGGGAGGGAAGGAGGGGTAAGTTCTTGGGCAAAAGGAAATGGGAAGGAAAAGTGGAAGTTTCCTGAAGGGCAGGATGTGGACGCTGAGCCTCGAAGGATGAGTAGAAACTCGTCAGGCGGACAGTGCGTGGAAAGGCGTTACTTGCAGATGGAACAGCATGTGCAAAGGCGTGGAGGTGAGACGCAGAGAGTGAGGCGTCTCAGCCTTTGAGGGCCTTGGGCGTCGTCTGAGGGGAAAGGGGAGCAGAGGAGGGGCGTGTGATTAAGCCTGTGATTAAATAGATCCTTCATGGGGGATGGGTGGGGGGGGGAGCTTAGACGCTGGAGGGCTTCACCTCTGGAGGGAGGAGGAGGGGGAGGCCTGCACACAGCGCGGGGTGGGACGGAGAGAAGGGGTGTTTTGGGGAGAAGTGTGGGTGAGGTATGGGGACAAGGGCGACACCCAGGTTCTTGGGCACTGGGTGGCGGGTGGCACCATTTACCTACACTGGGACACGGGAAGAGGTGCACGGTGGAAGAGAGATGACCCTCCTCTTTGGATGTGCTGGGATGCGGTGGCTGGGGGCCAGGGGGAGCGTCCAGGAGGCGCTAAGGGTCTGGCTGGAGGCTCAGCTCCGGGGGAGAGGGGAGGGAAAGTGTGAGGGGTGAGGAGGGGAGGTCGGCCGAGCCCTGGGGATACAGACGTTTAAGGTGAGAAGCAAAGGCCAGCAAAGGAGGTGGAGAGACCCGGTGAGCCCCGGGCCCTCAGCTGCAGGCTGTCCCGCTGCTCACTGCCCAGCCCCCCACCGCCCATCCTCCCTGCGGGTCCATCAACCACCCTCTCCTGTCACAGAGATGCAGGCCATGTCCTCGTGTCCCCCAGGGCCTGACATAACACAGGAACGACATTTCTTAGCAAAAAAGAGCCCAAAGTAAGCTCTAAGCTTCATGCACACCACGGCACTATTTACAACAATAAACAAACTAAAACCCCAAACAAATAGGAAGGTGAACGCCCAATACTGAAGCTGCTAAAAACACATGATTCCTGCCTGGCATGGGGCATCAGCCAGCCTTCAAAAGGGATGTTGACAAACAATGACATTAACGATTGTTAGTTAAAAAAAAAAAAAAAAAAAAAGTAGGTTCTCAAAGTGTGTATTCTGTACAAACCTAAGAATGTGACCGAGATACAACCAGAAAAACACCACATCGACAGCTGGCCCTCGAGTGGGGGTCACTGATCAACTTTATTTCCCTTTTCATTTTCATTTATTTTTCAAATGTTCTACAACATAATTAACTGTAATATGGGAAAAATATATTATTACAAAAAATTCCCCAGTCATCTAAAAGTGACTGAAACACCAATGAGCTATCACATAAGGATGAGGAGACGGGTCCTGCGGGGCACAGCGCGCAGGTCTGGGGTCGGATGTGGGTTTGAACCCTGGCTCCACGCCGCCTGCCTTGGGGCCCATCGCCGCTCCCTGCTCCCCTGGGCTTCCTGTCTGAGGACCGGTCCCACCTGGCCCCTGGCAGAGGCTGCTGGGAACACCCCGGGTTGGGTGCTGGCAGCGCCTGGAAGCGGGGGCGCCCGTGACCTGTATTCCCCAAAGGCGGCAGCATACGAAGGGGTAGGAAGGTCAGGGCACTGAGAAGGCGGTCCTGGAACCCCAGGTGCAGCTGGCTGGGCACCAGGCCACAGCCCCGAGGGGTCCTTACTGGACTGAGCGCCCCGGGGTTGAGGACGGCCCTGCCCTCAGAGCCCCTTTTACTGTTTTCAAGTCGTGTTGTGGCCGTTACCCAAGTGGGTCCCCTCGCCACCCTCTGACTCAGGTGTCGTTTCCCCAGTTTACGGATGGGGGACGAGGCTGGACCACCTCTCGCCCTACCTGTGAGACTGTCCAGGATCGTCCCGGCCCGAGGGGCATGTGGGCTGCAGGGGGCTGGGCTGACCCAATGGCGCCTGGGCCCTGCGGTCTCCTGTCCCCCACCTCCAGGCGGCCATGGGCCCAGTTTGGTCACCTGTTCATCTTTACCCAGGGAGGGGGTACTTGGAAGGAGGCTCCTCTCCAGGCCAGTGGGGGCCTGGTCTGGCTGGGGACCTGGGCTGCTGGTGGGGCCCAGGCTGGACGGCTGGGGTCTCTGGTCACCCAGCCCAGACAGACGCAGCCCCATCTGGTCTGATGAAGGCTGCTCCCGGGGCAGACTGGGTTGGGGTCGGCTGGGGCCCAGCAGGCATGGACTCTGCCATCAAACCTATGAGCTCAGGTCCCAGCCCACCACTCACCTGCTGTGTGACCCCCAGCAAGTGACTACCTGTCTCTGAGCCTCAGTTCATAGCCTGCGAAATGGGAAAAGCAGGGTCCTCGCAGAGAATGGACACAAGGAGGGTCGCCAGGCACACAGCTCATCATCAGAGCTGAGAGGCCTATCTGTCTGCAAGCCGGTTCAGCCCTGGGGAGTGGCCTGGAGGAAGCTGGGTGCACAGAGCTACCCCCAGGGCTGGGAACCAGAGCCTGTCTTTTTCCTGGGAGGGCCAGGGTCCTTCTCTGTCCTGACCGGGGCTACCGCCCATTCCCCACACTGTGACGCGGCATCCTGCACAAACGCCAATCAGCTCCAGGCCTCCCCAGATTCCCACACCTCCGCCACTCCGCTCACCTGCTGACACTCATCCCTTCCCCCACTCTGCTCCCTGCCTTGTCCCTGCCTCAGGGCCTTTGCACATGTGCTCCCTCCGTCAGAACGCACTTCTCCCAGGTCTCCGCACATCTCACTCTATTCCAGTCTCAGCTCAGAGCTCACCTGCCTGGGAAGCCTTTCCTGAGCACCCTCGCTGAAATGGCCCCCCCAGGTGCCCATTTCATTTCATCCAGAGCATTTAAAATGATCCTGTTTAATTGTTTTTTTTCCAACATCTGTCTGCCCTCAAGAGAATGTCGGGTCCATAGGGGCAGGGTCACCACGGCATCCCTCAGTGCACTGATGGGGCCTGCACACAGTAGGTGTCTAATAAATGTCCACTGACAGAAAGGATTAATGAACACCCTCAAGCCATGCTCCCTGGCTCGCCCCCAGCTGCATCAGTGGGAACACAGGTACACCCTGTAGCTTCCCATTATTTCCACACGCCTCACCCTTCGCGGGTTTGGTAAACACACCACCCCGACGAAGATTCTTCCAACAGTGAATCTGCGCTGGGTAATTATGCGTGCCTCCACGCTAATAATAGGTCTTGTGATTATGGTTTATTTGCTGTGATTTTAGTTAATGGACCGGATGGAATATTTGCATATGGAAAGTTCCCCAGCTGTTTCGGGGAGCTCCCAAATTTGCTGCTCATGGGAGAAGAGGCTCTTGGTGCAGGAAGAGCCCCAGAGGGCGGGCAGGAGGCCTGAAGGCAAGCCCTTTACCTCTCTCAGCCTCAGTCTCCTTATCTGTAAAATGGGACGATAACACCTGCCTCACAGGGAAGGAGACAAAGAGCCCAAACCTCCATCGCCATGATGACCGTCAACACGCTAGGACCTCTGCACCAGTATCCAAGTAACAGCTTTCTTTAAATGGACTTTTTTTTCACTTGAATGCATTTTAAAGGGACACTCTTTCACTACCCTAAATGGAAAACCGGGGCCGCCTGCCTTACACATATCTTGTGGGAGCGCGCCTCTGAAGCTTCACAGCACACTGATGGGTTTTTGTGGTCATTGTCTGTCTCTCCCACTGGGTCATCAGCTGCCTTGTCTGGCCGCTAAACTGCTGAGCCCCCCAGGGCTTAAACCAGTGCCCGGCGCATAGTAGGTCTCACCCAGTAGGTGGTAAAGGAACCAACGGCTGAGGTCTGCCAGCAAGGGAACCGAAGGGTCCAAAGGAGCCGGCCATCCATGCGTTTGTTCACTCTACACTATTGAGTGAGCACCTCCTGTGCACTGGCGCCTGCTTGGTGCAGGGACACAACCGTGAACTAGCTGATGATGTCCTTTCGGTTCCCCTCGGGCCCCACAGCCCCTTCCTGGTCTTGGTGCCTGGCTCCTCCTGGTCCCGTCATCCCCGGCCTCCTCTGTCTGTGCTCACGCCCTGGTGGTCCCATCCAGCCCCCCCGGCTTTGTAAACCACCCATTCGCTGATCATGCCCGTGGTTATGCTTCTAACCTCCACCTCTGTGCCAACTCCCGACCGGAGGTCCTGCTGCCTCCGAGTTGTTTTTGTTCAGACGGACATCCAGGAGAAGGCCAGCTTCGCCAGTGGGCCTAGTGGGCGCCCCGCCTGCCCTGATGGCCGCTCCTCCGCAGCCTTGTTCTCTCGGCAAACGACCACCTAACCCTCCCGATTGCCTCTCCTCTCTCACACCCCACGGGCCTGCTCTGACCTCTCCCTGGCTCCACACCCCACCCTGGTCCCGGCCACCCTCTCTCCCCTGGATGACAGTGGAAGCCCCCCTGCTCCCCCGATTCCCACGGACTATCTCCAGATAGCAGCCAGACCGCTCCCCTGGCTAAAATTAAGTGAAACCACGTCCCTGTTCCGCTCAGCACCCTCCCGGGCTCCCACCTCACTCACAACAAAAGCCAAAGTCCTTGTAGTGACCCACCAGGCCCTGCGTGATCCTCTCCCCCTGCCCCCCTCCCCCTCCCTGGCTCTGCTCCCGGCACAGTGGCCTCTTCTTTCCTCCAGTCTGCCAGGCCCTCTCCTGCCCCAGGGCCTTTGCATGTGTTGTGCTTTTTGCCCAGGGGGGATATTCAGAATATTTGAATATATACTCAGAAACACCTCTGCTCCACTGAGCATTAACTCCTTCATTGTAGGTCCTGGGGGTGTCTGAGGGGGACCGGGGGAGGGACAGGACAGCAGAGCTGCAATAGGGGCCAGTCTGGGGGCTCAGGCACAGTCTGCAACTTCTAACATGAACCATATTTCAATATTTTATGAGGGGGACATGCAGACTGACCTGACTCCCTGAGTCTGACGTGGGCTGGGGAGAGATCTCCGATTTGGACCCCTGGGCCAGGAGGCCCACACTCTCCAGTGCTCGGCCAGGGACACTCTTGTGAGAAAGGGCCGAGGCTGAGCCTGGGCATCCACGGTCCCCACGGCTGCCTTCACCAAGAACCACGGCCGCGGGGACAGCACACGGGGACCGCACTGAGCTTCACCTCCCACAGCTGGCCTCCGATCCTGCTGCCTCCCCCAGAAGGGTTTTTATATAAGACACAGCTGAGGGGGCATGGCAGGGCGGCCATCCTGCCATAGGAGGGAAAGTAGGAACCCCACTCTGGTTAGGTGAGGGACCCGGTGAGGACCATGGGCGGGGAGGGGGACCACGGCCTGCTCAGCCCCAGCCAGACCCCAAACGGGTTTCCTTACACGAGCTTCAGATATTTGCGTCCAGGGGTTGCCGAGGACTAACTTGGATGGCTTGATGCAGTTATTATTTTTCACTTTTACTTAAAAAAACATACTTTTATAATACATTTGCAGGATTCAAAAGCGAAAATGTAAAAGATTTATAGCGAAGTCTGGTCCCCACCTCTAGCCCCACCTTCGCAGTTTTGCAGCTCCCATCCACAAAGGCAGACGCTTCCGTTAATTTCTTCGGCAATCTTCTTGTGTAGGCATTGGGTTTTGTTTTCAAAAACAAGCAAATGTGGGGCAAAGAAACTGAATAGACATTTCTCCAAAGAAGATATACAAATGGTCAATAAGCACATGAAAAGATGCTCAGTATCGCTTGCTATCAGGGAAATGCAAACCCAAACCACAGTGAGAAACTACTTCACACCCACTAGGGTCAAAAACAGACAATAACAAGCGCTGGTGAGGATGGAGAAACACGCTGCTCACACACTGCTGGTGGGGATGGAAAATGCTGCAGTCACTGTGGAAAACAGTTTGTCCATTCCTCACAATATTAAACATGGAGTTACCACGTGACCCAGCAGTTCCCCTCCTAGACACATGCCCACGAGCCCTGGACACATACATTCACACAAAAACCTGTACACAAATCCTCGCAGAAGCATTATGCACAACAGCAAAAAGTGGAAACAGCCCAGATGTCCCACTGATGATGGATAAATAAAATGTCTTATATACACACAACGGGATATGATTTGGCTGTAACAGGAGCGGAGTACTGATAGATGCTACAACATGAATGGGCCTTAAAAACACGGTGCTAAGTGAAAGGAGCCCATCACAGAAGACCAGGATTGTAAGATTCCATTTACCAGAAACGTCTAGAAGAGCTGGAACCACAGAGATAGAAAGTAGATGAATGGTTGCCAGGGGCTGGGGGAGAGTGGGGACGGGGGTGATGCCAGTGGATATGGGGTTTTTTTGGGGATGACAAAAATGTTCTAAAATTGACGGTGGTGATGGTCACACAAATCTGAATATACTAAAACCCATTAAACTGTACACTTCAAATGGGTGAACTCTATGCTATATGAATTACATCTCCGGCTGTTAAACAATAAGCAAATGTGTATAAATAACACGTTCCCCTGGGTTTTCACCTGGCCGGCCCTTCCCATCACTCAGGTCTCTTCTCAGAGAGGCCTCCCTTGCCCACCTCTGTCCCCTCCCCCCTCCATCCTCAGAGCACTTATCACTCTCTGAAAGCACCTTGTTTGTTTGTTGACTGTTTTCTTCATTAAAGTGTTAGACTCCCTGAGGACAAAGGGTTCTGTCTGTTTTACTCACTGATGTAGCCTCAAGGTTTAGGGCTGTGCCTGGCACATAGCAGGTTCTCAGAGTATTTGATAAATTAATGAATCTGTTTACGTGATGGATAAAGTTGCTGGGTTCCTTACTTGGGCGATTGGTCCTGCCCCTCTGCCACCAAGCCTGCGCACTTTCCTCCTCTCCCCCCTCCCCTCCCCTCTGCTCTTGGCCTCTCTGAGAATACCCTCATTTGCAGAAGCAGGGGTCGGGGCTGGAAGGTCCTGGAAGGGCAGTGTGGGACGAGCCCATAATGCTCCAGGGTCCCCTGTGCTGCAGCCTCGCCCCTGCTGGCCTCTGACTCAGCCGTTCGCCCCTCTGTTCATGCCCAGCTGTTCCCCAAGACCAGGCCCCCTGCCAACCTCCCCTTGGATTCAGGGGAACTCAGAGGGGCACATTTGGGAGGTCTGTAGGGATCTTCCCGAGAAAGCCACGTCCTCTGCAGGGGCCGAGGATGTTTGGACCTCCCGCAAGGTCCTCTCTTTGGTCCAGGAGGCTGTGTGGAAGATGGACGGGCATAAGGCTGTCTGGGTGGGGCGGGGGTGGGCAGGGCCTGGAGGAACTGGAGCAGCCCAGCCCAGAGCAAGGCAGCTGGCGGGGGGGGGGGGAGGTCAGTAACCCCAGGCCCTACAGCCAGTCCTGAGACCCAGAGGGCAGGGCTGAGACCGGGAGGAGGCAACTCCTTCTGGGGTCACGCTGATCTGCGCTGTGTAGAGTCGAAACAGACTGCCTCAAAAGGGAGTGAGCTCCCTGTTACTAGGAGTAAGCAAGCAAGGATCTATCAGGGGCAGAAGAAGGCCTCAGGAGCCCCTTGCATCCCTGAGGACCACGGATCCCAGGGATGTTCCCATGAAGTTCTCAGGGAAGTTCTGGGGTTGGTCCAGCCTGACACCATGGGTGTAATACTCAGACACCCCAGCAGAGGGCACCACTCGGCTGCTACATAGTCCTGGAAAGGGTGGCCTGCGCAGCCCCAAAACCTGGTATCCAAGGAGATCCACAGACCCAACCCACCCAGCCCCCGGCCTCCAGCCCCCTGGTCATGGCTGTGGGCCCCCATCCTGCACTCCCGGTCTGGGCCTTGTTCCCAGCCGCCATGCCCTCTCCCACCATTGACGGCCCCAGATCCCTCTGATCCTAAAGCCTCGTGCAGACCCTGGCCACCAGCATGGGCTCCGGCTCCGCGCCTTCCCAGTCCCAGCGCTGGCTCCTTCCCGCACTGAATTCTCGGCCCAAATGTCACAGGTGCAGGGGCCTCCCTGATCCCCCCACCCCCCGGGCAAGCTCGCTCCAGTCCACAGGCTCTTGTCTCAGCACCTGGGCTGTTGTAGCCCTTCCCAGCCAATAAATGGACCTGGTGACCTCCACCTGCGAAGCGCATCACTCCTCGGGGCCCTGCCCGGGTCCTAAGTCCTACAAGACCCTCTGGGGGAGTGGCTGAGCTGCCCCTGGTCAGCTGTCGCATCTCACCTGAGGACACTGAATTCAGCATTTACCAACTTCCACTTCTTAGGTATTTCTCACCCAAGACGTTTTGAGGGCCTGTCTCCCACGTCCCTGTGGGGTGCCTGTAGGCCAGGCCCTGCCCTTCCTGTGCTTGGGGAGCCCCCACCCCAGGTCTGACGACACCAGAGCCCCAGGTTCAGGGGGAGCACTGGCTGGACACCATCTCCTAGGAGGCCGCTGGCCCCGACGAACTCAGCTTCCAGACGGAGAGCGATGTCTCAGGGAGGGGCTGACACTGCGGACCTGGGGAATCGCCCACCGACCCTCAGGCCCCTTGTCTGCTAAACGGGTGCAGGGCAGCACCGCCCCCGCCTCCGAGGTTTGCCAGGGGGAGGTGATGACAGGGGAGGGACCTGGACCAATGATCCGGGGCTCAGGGCATTTCCTGCCACAGACTCACCTTCTCAGACCCATAGTACAGATGCAGAAACTGAGGACACAGAGGTCAGGGGCCCGCCCATGGCCACAGGGCTGGCAGAGGGTCGCAGGGATAAACTCAGGCCAACTGGCTTCAGCAACCACAAAGTGAGTCCTGCATCCTCCAAGCTGTGTGACTGGAGGTAGAGCACGTGACCTCTCTGGGCCTCTGCTGGAAATTCAGGGAAGGTGGGAAAGTGGACTTAAATCACGGGGATGCACTTCGATGGTTCATGAACACAGACTCCAGGGACATCAAATCATTCGCTAGGAGGTACCGTGCCTGGTACACGGTGGGCACTGTGCTGCTGTTTCATGCTGGTGGTCACCGTGACCATTAGTGTGAGCTGGGACGGGGCCAGCGCCCTCCCCCTCCCCGCCTGTCCTGGCTGACTGCGGCTCAATGAAGATGCTCCACTAGCAGGTGAGCTAGAGCTGCCTCCGTCCCCGCCCCTCGGGGGCCTAAGTGCCCTGTGCAGTCCAGGTGCTCGGCCTTCCCCAGAGGCGAGCCCAGCCCGTCGTGGTCCCTGCCCTTCCCGAGCCCCCTCGTGGTTCCCAAGGTGTGGCCCCCTAACCCCAAGCATCGAAGCATCGAAGGTGAATCTGTGAGAGCAGCACAGTCTCAGGCCCACCCCCGCCCTCCTGAACCAGACCCAGCGGGCCAAGCCTCGGGGCTCTCACAGTCCTCCTTCCTGGCGACAGTGATGCCACCTGGGGAAGGCAGCGGCACAGGCTCTGGGGGAGGACGGCTGAAAGGTATTTTAGAACCGCGTTCCCTGCTTACTTGCAGGCCAAGCTCACTCCCTGCTCAGTGATAATCACTGACATCCCTCCACCCCGCCCCAGCCATCTGGGGCTTTTTCCGCCACTCCCAGGCATTGGGCAGGCCTGGCGGGAACGCTGAGGACGCAATCACCAGCCTTTTAGGAGCTAGGCTTGTGAAGGAGGTGCGGACGTCTTCTCTCTGAGGATGCTTAGCGAGCCTTTCGGGGCTGGCAATTTGCAGAGCACTCCAGATGCCTCAGGACAATGGGGTCTGATTGGCAGGGGAGTGGGAGGGGCCAGCAGCTGCTGCTTCAGAGCAGGGAGAGGCAGGGGATGGAGGGGCGGAGGCACTGCAGGAAAATCTGGGGGGTCCTGCACACGCCTGGTTTCATTCTAGAGCCCTAAATAAAAGTGCTGAGCCAGCTGCACAGGAGACTGGCCGGGCGGGAGGCTGGGGTGAGACAGGAAGCAGGTGGCAAGGTACACATGAGAACTCAGTCACCCGTTCACTCATTCATTCATTTGCACATCACCTCCTTGGAAGGCATCGTGAGGGAGTGGCAAGAGCTCTCAGAATCATCCAGAATCCATGTTTAAATCCTGGCTCCTCCACTACGAGGGTCCCTCTGCCTCAGTATCCACATCTGTGAACCGGGCTTGGTACGAGGGAAAGAAAGAATCCTACGGACGAAATGCCCATCACCATCCTGCCCCTTAGCAGGTGCTTACGGAACGTGGGCTCAGCTTTCCTGCTCCTCTTTTTCATCTTAGTCATTCTGACCTCTGTTGAGTACATACCATGTACCAAGAACAGACCTGGGCAGTGGGAGATGGACAAGACCCCCAGCCGGGCCCTGGCACTCAGGGAGTTCAAAGGGGGCAGGGGGCAGTGAGGGGAGGCCTCTAGGTGATCTCAGGGCAGGGGTGCATGTTGAGAGAGCTATTCACTCATTTAGTCACTCATTTCTTTGCTTATTCATCCAACAAAATGTCTTATGTCACTGCACACTAGGGCATAGGGTACAGACCTTTCCCACAAGGATTCACAGTCTAGCAAGAATCAAGTATTTTTGGAACACAGAAGGCAAGAAGCTGACTCAGCATCAGGAAGGCACCAAGAGGAGGTGCCATGCGAGGTGGGTTTTGAAGGATGCATAGGAGTTCCCTGGGGAGAGGAGATAACTGAGGAAAGCGCCCTTCCAGAAAGGGAACAGCATGAGCAAAGGCATAGTGGCTGCCTGGTGCTTTGAAAGACTGTCCTGGCAGAGGGAAACTCACTTGGCTCTAGGCCAGAATACTGTCTTCATGCCCCAGGGAGGTACAGAAGCAACCCCAGCTGCCCTCAGGGACCAGTGCTGGGCCTGTGCATTGCTGGGGAGAGAGCTGTCATTTACTGAGTACCAACCGTACGCCTAAGGTACTCTCCCTAAGTGCCTAAGGCCTTGACATACGTGGCCTCCCTTCATCTTTGCAAACCTCTGAGGGGGTCCTCCTGGCTCAGGAGGAAACTGAGACTCAGAGAGGGAAGGTGATGTACCCCTCAACCCTGCTGGTTGGGAAGAGCTGGGATCCGAGTCCGGTCTGCCCGACTCTGGACCACGCTCTTCTGCGGCCCAGCATTTGGACGTTTTTCCAGTGCCCCCCAGTAAATAAGTCCTCCGGACGGCACCTGGACTCTGCCTGGCTGCCCACCCACGCGCCCCCCAAGGACCTGCACCTGACCTGCTGCTGACCACACCCGTCTCCAGATTTCACAGCACCGCCTTTCCCTCCGTGAAACGGGCCAGGCCCTCAGCTCTGCACTCCCGGCACCCACTCCCCGCCCTCCACACCCACAACCACAAAACCCTGATAAACCATCTCTGGGCCTTTAAGGGCCTTTTATATCTCCAGCCATGCTTTTCTCTACATTTTAATAAGCTGCTTGCAAAACTGGTGATGGATGAGTAAGAACAAGGAGGATGTGGGGCTGAACATTTTTTTTCTTGGGATCGCTTCTGGCTGCACGCTCAACTTTAAATTGATCAGTAATGTGCAGGCCCAACATTAATTATCAGCCATTTGTCACTGGGGAAGGCGGGCGCCCATGCCCCGTTCGCAGCCTGCGTCTTCAGGACCAGCTCCGGGCATTGCGGGAGGTGCCTACTGGCTGGCCTGAGCCCCGGTCCGCAAGCCCTATGGGGGCTTCTGGAGGCCGAGGCCGAGCATCCCAGGGCAACGGTGCCTGACATCTATCCTGCCCCAGGTGGCCCCTGGCCTGACCTGACCCTCGGCTGGGCCTGAATAAGGTAAGGGGATCTCAGGAGACCCCAGAGTTTCTTCATTCATTCAGCAAACACTGATTGAGTAGATATTACGTGCAGCCATCTTTCTGGCACTGAGGGCACGGCAGAGAATAGGACAAAGCCTGGATCTGGGGAGGCTGACAACACAATAGGGAAGTTTGGGGATGTCAGAAGAGACACTGGTAAGATGGGGAGGCTGGGGGAGGCCAGAGTGACCCACTTAGATGGGGGGGCGGGGAGGACCTCGCTGAGGAGGGGAGTGTGGGAAGGAGCCATGGAGTTGTCTGGGAAGAGCATTCTGGGCAGAGGGGAGCGGCGGTGCAAAGGCCCTGAGGTGGGAGCACGCCTCGGGCGTTCCAGGCACAGCGAGGAGGCCAGAGCGGCTGGCGCAGAGGAAGTGAAGGGGAGAGGAGGTCAGAGGCAAGAGAACTGGCTGGTGAAGGCTGAGGGAGCTAGGGAGGACCCCCAGGGAGGGTGGGAAGGAAGCCTCTGCTTTGTGCTGACAGACAGCGGCGGGGGGTGGGGGGGAGAAGGGCAGGAGAAGGGGGACAGGAGGAAGAGACCCCCATGGTCTCGAGGGCAGACCCACCAGACCCCTCAGCTGGAGGAGGGAGGGGAATCAAACGAGGCAGAGGAGGACCATGGCCCTCCTTCTGAAGCGGGGCTTGGCCAGCTCCTGCCTCTTCTCTCCTGATACCAGCTTTCCTGATACCCAGGCCTGTGCACGCACGGTTCCCTCTGCCCACGACATCCTTCCCTTCTCCTCATCTGCCTGGTGAACGTTCAGCCTCAAGTTCCTATCCTCTGGGTGGAGGAGTTACTCCCCTTGCTGGGCGTGGCTCCCCAAGGTGAGGGGCTCCCCGCCCCCGCCGCCCCTGCAGAGGATGGGGTCTCAGCACAGACCAGCCCCCAGGACTTCTCCCGGAGCCCTGCCTCTCAGATGTGGAGCTGGGTCAGGGCCCGGGTCACCCATCCTCAGGTCAGTAGTTGGGGGTGAGGGTGGGGGACACTCGGTACAATGCCACCAAGTGCTGGTAGATCCAGCAAAGCCCGGAGTTCCAGGCTGAGTGAGGCTGCACCTCCAGCTGAATTCCTGCAGAGCCCCACGTTTTGTTCATCAGTTGATTGTACAAATGTTTACTGAACCCTACCCTGGGCCATGGCAACTAGGAAGTAAGTAGGAAAGACAGTACCTGCTGACATGGGGTGGGGGACAGATGGTAAAGTCCTGCACAGGTGCACTAAAGAACCTTGGAGAGGGCATCAAGTGCTGGGAAGGTATAAGGGGGTGATCAGTGGGGGGGACCCCTCAGAGCCTCCTGAAGAGCTGAGAAATGAACAGGCACAAGGCACCAGCCATGCCAAGACCTAGGGCACCTGTGGTCTGGACAGGGAGAAGCAAGTGCAAAGGCCCTGAGGTCAGAGGACACCGTGTGCTCAAAAAGCTGCAAGGGCAGCAGAGTGTGGGGGAGGGCATGGGGGGAGAGGGGGTTCAGGGAGCATAGTTTGGGGGGGCATGGGGGGAGAGGGAGTTCAGGGAGCAGAGTTTGGGGGAGGGCATGGGGGGAGAGGGGGTTCACGGAGCAGAGTTTGCGGGAGGGCATGGGGGAGAGGAGGCTCAGGGAGCAGAGTTTGGGGGAGGGCTTGGGGGAAGAGGGGGCTCAGGGAGCAGAGTTTGGGGGAGGGCATGGGGGAGAGGAGGCTCAGGGAGCAGAGTTTGGGGGAGGGCATGGGGGGAAGAGGGGGCTCAGGGAGCAGAGTTTGGGGGAGGGCATGGGGGGAGAGGGGGCTCAGGGAGCAGAGTGTGGGAGAGGGCATGGGGGAAGAGGGGGCTCAGGGAGCAGAGTTTGGGGGAGGGCATGGGGGAGAGGAGGCTCAGGGAGCAGAGTTTGGGGGAGGGCATGGGGGGAGAGGGGGTTCACGGAGGAGAGTTTGGGGGAGGGCATGGGGGAAGAGGGGGCTCAGGGAGCAGAGTTTGGGGGAGGGCATGGGGGGAGAGGGGGCTCAGGGAGCAGTTTGGGGGAGGGCATGGGGGGAGAGGGGGCTCAGGGAGCAGAGTTTGGGGGAGGGCATGGGGGAAGAGGGGGCTCAAGGAGCAGAGTTTGGGGGAGGGCATGGGGGGAGAGGGGGTTCACGGAGCAGAGTTTGGGGGAGGGCATGGGGGGAGAGGGGGTTCAGGGCAGCAGAGTTTGGGGGAGGCCATGTGGGGACAGGGGGCTCAGGGAGTAGAGTTTGGGGGAGGGCATGGGGGGAGAGGGGGTTCAGGGAGCAGAGTTTGGGGGAGGGCATGGGGGAGAGGCGTTTCAGGGAGCAGAGTTTTGGGGAGGCCATGGCGGGAGAGGGGGTTTGGGGGATGGCAGGGCCGGTGCGGTGTGGGGTCTGGATTTTACACCTAATGCTGTGGGAAGCCACTGTTGGGTTTCAAGCCCGTGACACGATGTGGTTTGTGTTTCTAAAAGTTCCCCTGGCTGCTGAGAGGGTAGAAAGGAGCCAGGGGACCAGGTGGGGGGGCCAGGGTGGGTGGGGGATAGTCACGCCTGAGGAGGCACTAATGCGGGAGCCCCAAGTTCAGGGGCAGGCTGCGGAGGGGAGGTGCTACAGGCTTATAAAGTCCAGGAGTCAATAAACAGACGAACACGCCATTCTCCCCACGCAGATCCTGGGAGAGCACTTCACAAGTAAGCACTTTCAAGATGACTCCTGGGGAGGGAAGGGAGTGCGTGGGGGCGGGAGCCCCTCATCAGCAGGTGCCTAACAAGCCCTGCCCAGGCCTCCAAGGCGTCCAGTCCCCAGAGACTTCCCATGGCCACACCTCTCTGAGAAATGGGCACCAAGAACGGGCATCCCAGGGTCTGTAAGGAGGAAGGGAGCAGACCCGTGCTGCGGGCGGCAGTCCTGCAGCCGCCCCATCCCCGCACGGGGCGGGGACCTTGGCGGGGGCTGTGGGGGGGGGCGGGGGGGGGAGGGGATTTGTGAGCTACTCACATCACAGGCTGCAGTTGTCAGCTGCTGGCTGCTGGGTTCTCACCCTTCAGGGCCCTGGCACACACACTTCTCCCTGAGGCTGCGTGTTCTCGGACCGGGTAATAAACAGACTCTTTGTGGTCTGTCCCGCCCACTAAGGTGAGCCCCAGGAGGGCCGGGGCTTGGGGCCGGTTATTCAATTCCGTAGCCCCAGTGCTGAGGACGACACAGCCTGCCACTGCCTGACTAAGATCACGTTTAACCCCACCACATCCCCAGGGCTCAGGAGTTTCGGGAGGAGGAAACTGAGGCCTGAAGAGGTTCGTCACGTTGTCCAGCCAGGGGGCTTCCCCAGGGGGGTGACCTCAGCGGAGGCTCCGACCCCAGCAGAAGCACAGCTTACTCCCCTGCTCTGACCCAGAGTCAGTGCCTGGGGCCCTGCAGGGAGGGGGGAGTTATGGAGGCTGGGGGCCCCTCCCCGGCCCGGCCGTGTCCCCAGCCCGCCCCGGCAGGTCAGCTTGCGGAAGCGGCTGCATCGATCTCCCTAAGCCAGAGCTGTCTGCTCACTCTGATACTATCGGCTTCCCATTAAATGGATCAATAGCTTCCACTGGCTTCCAATTTGTGTTTCCAGAAATTCATCTCCCAGACACCTTTTTAATTAACCCCCCTCCAACACACCCAAGGCGGCCATAGATCGTCCACGCCAGGCCACGTCTGCAGACCACGGACCACGAGGCTTCAGCCTCAGGAGAGCTGCAGGTGTGTTTAAAGCTGAACGATCACAGTACCCCCATCACTGGCAGAGCCAGCCCCGCGCCTGGATGCCATCTACGCCTGTCCCCTGCCCCTCTCCACAGCCCGGGGAAGGGACTGGGTCCTCCAACACAGAGAGAGAGCCAAGGACCAGAGAGGTCAAGGCAGTGCCCTAAGGCCCCCCAGTTGGCAAGAGCTAGGGCAAGTGAGCTTTTAGAGCAGGCGATTTGCAAAAGCCCTCCAGATGCTGCAGGACCATGGGGTCTGGTTGGCAGGGGAAAAGCAGGGGCAAGCAGCTGCGGCTTCTGGGCAGGAAAGGTGGGGGGGCATGACCCCAAGAGGGTCTGCCTTCCGCACCTGTGGGGCCTCCCACCCCACGAGGGCAAGGGCTTGTGCCTGTCTCCATCACTGCTCCATCCTCAGTGCCTGGCACATGGTAGGTGCTCAGTAAATCCTTGCTACATGTACAGTAATACTTGCCAACAGAGCACTCCTTCTGTGCCAGGCATTGTCCTATGTACCCTACTACATTATCTTATTTAATCTTCACAGCAATCCCCAAGGTGGGCACTGCTAGTATCTTCATTTTCTAGGTGGGAAAACCGAGGCACAGAGAGGTAAAACGACTCGCCTAAGGTCACACAGCTAGTGAGTGGTGGAGCTGAGATTCGAACCCAGGCCATCCGACTCGAGCTGTGCTTATTAGTCACTCCACTCTCCCTTACCTGCTCCCCCCACCTGAAGGGCCGGGACTGTGTCCTGCGCCCCGTGTAACTTCCTGACATACACCCTTCATGTAGATGTGCTTACTGAATGAATACATGAGTGAATTCTGCACTCCCTGCTTTCTCCGAAACACAGCACAGTTGACCAGTCTGTGGGGGCAAACCTGGAATGTTCCAGGCTGGGGATGAAGGGGAGGGAAGGGGTGAGTCCCCGAGTGCATGCTGGGGGCCATCACTAGGGACCCTCTGAGTCCACCCAGACTCCCTCTCACCAGAACCTTGGATCCAGGTTCTCTGCAGTCTATAAAGTGGGTTCAGAGCCATGATTTCGTTTTCATGTGGAGTCTTAAAA
This sequence comes from Balaenoptera acutorostrata, assembly GCF_949987535.1. NCBI lineage: Eukaryota > Metazoa > Chordata > Mammalia > Artiodactyla > Balaenopteridae > Balaenoptera > Balaenoptera acutorostrata. The sequence goes on from NC_080073.1 coordinate 2,524,069, forward strand.
CTTTCTAGTAAGTGGATTACAGTTACCCAACATCCAGGCAGGAACCACCCACTGGGGGCCAGAGCTCAGCCCCGGGTCTCCCCTTGTCTGCTCGCCCCACCAGCGCCCTCGGCCCAGCTCTGGACTCAGTTGCCCTCAGGGACCACAGATGCAGGGACCATCACGGCTCCTCCCATTCACCCCTCACCTTTGGCCTCCACATGCTGATCTGGACAACACTGGGTCCTCCTGGGGGGCAAAGCCTTCAGGCACCCCCCCCCCACATGTGGCAGGGTTCAGGGCTCTTCCAGGCCCCCAGCTGGTGGGGGATGAAGTGAGCGAGGTGGGTGGAGGGGGCTTGCGAGGAGGGAGCCCCTCCAGAGCTGCCAGATCTTCTGAGCCACCGAGAGAAGACAGAAACCCAGAGCCTCATCTGAAATCTTTTGGTTTTCAAATGTCCATAGGTAATTGGACTGTAAAATTTAAAATTAAAAAATTTTAACTCACACTCTGCAGACCAGAGGCCGTCTTTCAGGGGCTCATTTGTGGCTTCTGTCCACGTGGGGTGAGCTCTCGGCTCGGCAGTCAGGGCCTTTCACGGTCTGGCCCTTTTGAGTCCAGAGTGAACTTCTAGGCCCCTCCACCCAGAGTGACGCTGCTTCCTTCAGGAAGCCGTCCCTGACTGCTCCTCCGCCCCGCCAGCGCATAACCCTCCACGACCTTCGATTCTGCGCGCAGATTCTCCTGCCCAGGTCCCACCAGCAGACGAGGCAGAGCCTGGTCTGGAGCCCAGGGTCCTGACCACACATCCCAGGTCCCTTCTGCTGCCATCAGGGATAGTCAGCAGACAAGATACTGCCTGGGGACAACCAACCGCTCTACCTGGGGGCGGTTGGTTGTTCCCCTCTACCGCTTTACCCTACCTCCACCAGCAAAGGGCAGAGAAAATGGAGGAAAGACATTTCAGGAGCATTGGGAGTCCCATAAAACACACAGTCAAGTTGACGTTTGCATTTAAAAATATCATCCAGGGGCCTCCCTGGTGGCGCAGTGGTTGAGAGTCTGCCTGCCAATGCAGGGGACACGGGTTCGAGCCCTGGTCCAGGAAGATCCCACATGCCGCGGAGCAACTGGGCCCGTGGGCCACAATTGC